>NC_079536.1:11223643-11523643 GCF_003711565.1 Takifugu flavidus | reverse complement strand
GTTGTGTCCTCCTGACCTCTGACCCTTGCGCACCTTGTGTTGAGCGAGGTCATAGGGTGAAACATACCAACCAGTGCTGAGATTCCTGCAGTAACATTAACCAGCAGGTCAGTATCTCACCCAGGAGCTCCAGACCTGCTGACAGATGCTGACAAACAAGCTGCGGTCCTCAACTTTAATCTTACTGGTGTTATATCTTCTTATTTTATATTCTTATTTTATGTTCATGTCTGTCTGTATCTCTCACAGCTCAAACAAATAGATGCCTGCAATCTTTAATATTTTCATGTCTTTGTCAAATATGTTTGAATGAAAAAAGAGACAATTTTTTTGTAATTGTAAGATATTTAATCATTTGACTGTAATAAAAATGCGGGCATTCCACTAAAAATATTAATCTCATAATCTCAGTTGCATTGTTGGGCTGACATTTCACATTAAGTGTAAACTTCACCTGAAATTGTACAATCTGGTCACAAACATTGATAAACTGCTGGGTGGAACGTGACGCGCCCCCTTGTGGCCCCGACTGATACCGACAATATCCTCCAAACCCAAATAGCAAAGGCTGCGTTTCTTACTAAGAATTGGTGCTTCTATCTACTTAATTCCTTTTATTTAACAGCTGCATGAGTACAAAAGACAAAAATGATCTTTGGGCTTCAGCTTGTAAACATAAGAATCTCAGAGACCCTTGTCAGCCAGGCTGATTGTCCTTTAGTACCGCAACGGCTCCAGTGAGTAAAGACACCCCATTCTTCTTCATGATCCCCCCAGTCTTACAGGAATAGTGTTAACTATTGTAGGTATGCACCAGCGATTAATAGCTTTTTCTCCTTCTGAAACTCCTAATCTGACATCTTTTCTTAAAAAAAAACAAAAAAACTTCCCTTCATAAAAGAGAAAGACAAGCGTTGCTGAGTGTGTTTACGTGCACAGAGAGGCGTCGGTCTGAGGTTTGGCTGCTGCAGCTGCCATTCACCATTTGTAACTTAGCAGCAGGCCAGTCAGTGTTTAAAGAGCGTGTAGAGCTTTGTTTTTAGCTGTAGTGGAAGGTGTGAGTGACAGGAATCTGGTGGATTTCTGAGGATAAAAACTGTAGCTAACCTGACCGAACACCGAATTCTCTGAGCGTGTAAACACAGCCGGCAACTAATTGCACCCTAGTGGTCTGGATCCTGAGTCTTCCTGGTCCTGGAACGTTTCAGCCGTGCACCCTGTCCTCCAGCGCCTTGAGCTCGGCCTCCACCTGAGCTGGCAGGTCGCCCCCAACCTGCTGACTGAAGTACGCTCTTAACTCCTTTGTCTCCTTCTGCCAGAAGGCCTTTGGCACATGGAAGAGGGCGTCCATGTCCACGCTGCCGCTCAGGCCCGAAGTGTCGATGGTGCCGCTCTGCGGCAGCCAGCCGATGACGCTCTTCTCGGCCGCCTCGTCTTCCCTCTCTCGGCCGCAGCGCTTGAAGATCCACTCCAGGACGCGGGCGTTTTCGCCGAAGCCTGGCCAGAGGAAGGCGCCGCTGGCCGGGTCCTTTCTGAACCAGTTGACGTGGAAGATCTTTGGCAGCTGAGTGGGGGCTTTTCGGCTCTCCATGCTCAGCCAGTGCGCGAGGTAGTCGCCAAAGTTGTACCCGAAGAAGGGACGCATGGCGAAGGGGTCGTGCATGAGGACCTTGCCTGCGGAAAAACGTTACACGGCCCGAATGTTTGCGTGATCCAGGACACGGCAGCAACTGAACTGGTCAGATTTACCACGACTGTACCTTTATGCTCGGCAGCTGCCGTGGCCTCTGACCTCATCGCCGCCCCAACAAACACTCCGTGCTTCCAGTTGAAAGATTCGTAGACAAGCGGGACACCTGACGACATCAACATTTAAGTCACGCCGCCGCCTCTCGGCAACAATAAAGACTCGAAAGGTACTTCAGCTCGTTTTCCTTCCTGCGAGGACAGAAACTCGTCTGTGGTGGGACGCGGGACTAACCTTCTGGCCTCCTGCCACCGAAGATGATGGCGTCGATGGGAACGCCTTCCTCACTCTCCCACAGAGGGTCTATGATGGGACACTGACTGGCGGGGGCGCAGAATCGGGAATTGGGATGAGCGCACAGAGTGGAGCTTCCTTTTAAAAGAAAGGAAAGAACAGTTTATGATGTGCAAGCCTGATAGTGATCCACGACTGAGCGACTGGGTCAGGACACTCTGAGATGGAGCCTGAGGCTTATGTCTTCATATCACAATGGTTGCATTTGACTGGGGTTTGATAATATTTTACTTTATTACGTCTCGTCCCCGGTCAGTCTATTAAACCTTTCGCCACTAGGTGGCACTGTTTCCGAGAATCAGTTAATACTCGTTCTAATGGGGGTCGCGGGGGTGCTGGAGTCCATCCCAGCAGTGAACGACACAAGCCACCATCCCCGGTCAACCAGATTTGCATGTTTTTGGACTGTGGGAGAAAAACTCCACACAGACAGACAGAAAACTCCAGGTAGAGCTGAGAAGCTGTGCAGCGGCGTTAGAGCGACGTGTCGGCGCCGAGGCCGTTACCTGGCTTCCAGGTTTTTCCGTGCCAGTCAGTCAGTGTGACTCCAGCTGCAGGAGGGTCCAGACCTTCCCACCACACTCCTCCGTCGCTGGTCTCGCCGACATTAGTGAAGACGGTGTTTTTGGCGATGGTGGCCATGGCGTAGGGGTTGGTCTTGTCAGAGGTGCCGGGTGCGACGCCGAAGAAGCCGTTCTCTGGGTTGATGGCTCTCAGTTTACCTGCAGGGAGGATGGAATCATGCCTCAAACTTTAAGGACGGATCGCTCCCAGCTACAAACGCTATTGTCGGAGACCCAAACGTGACACTTTACCAAATTTCCTGCCTTACCTTGGTTGTCAAACTTCATCCAGGCAATGTCGTCACCAACACATTCCACCTTCCAGCCTGGCAGAGTCGGCTTCATCATGGCCAGGTTGGTTTTGCCGCAGGCGCTAGGGAAGGCCGCCGCCACGTAACGCTTCACCCCCTGAGGGTTGGTGATACCCAGGATCTGAGGAGGCAGGAAAGTGTCCACTTTTTAACCACCACTCCTGTAATCTCTAAATCTAAATGTCATTCAGATTTCACTGTAACGCCCAGATGTGAAAAGGAGCTGCTAATTGCTAAAGGCGGCTCTAAACCGGAGCCGAGAGGGGCAGAGGGGCAACAACCGGAGACGGCGACCGCCCTCACCAGCATGTGCTCGGCCAGCCAGCCTTCGTCTTTGGCGATACGGGAGGCGATGCGGAGGGCGAAGCACTTCTTCCCCAGCAGAGAGTTCCCTCCATAACCGCTGCCAAAGGACAGGATCTGCCTGGTGTCCGGAAGGTGGGATATCAGCACCTTGTCCGGGTTACACGGCCACGCGTTCACCAGAGGAGCTAGCGGAGAAGGAGCCCAACGGGAGGGGGAGGTTTAGTGTGACGGGAGGAGACCTGAGGTGGGACTGATGAAGACTGAACGCGTGCTGGTAAAATGTCCACCTTTGAGTGGCAGAGGTCGCCCCAAGGAGTGCTGGCAGCGGACAAAGTCGACACCGTCCGCCAGTTTGTTCAGCACCGGAGCGCCCGTGCGTGTCATGATGCCCATGCTGGCCACCACGTACGGCGAGTCTGTCACCTGGAAGGACACCCAAAAGGTTCGTCACCCGCGGCAACAGCTTGGATCACGTCAGAATCACGACTGTCGGGTACCTGGACGCCGTATTTGGTCAGAGTCGATCCCACGGGACCCATGCTGAAGGGAATCACGTACATGGTCCGACCTGCAGGGACAGGAAGAGCCGTCGGTGTGGCGTGACGGTTCGCACGGGTCTCCGGGGACATACCGTACCCGCCATGCACCCGGGGAAGCGCTCCTCTCGCGCCCTCTGCCAGTCGCTTTCGCTCATCCAGCTGCCGAGCTGACTCTTCACCCCCGCCGCGGGGATGGGGATGGTGTCCCTCTGCTTCTTGGTCACGATCACAGTTTTGCTCTCGACCCGGGCCACATCCTTTGGGTCCGTGCGCGCCAGCCAACTACAAGCACAGCAGGAATTAGGAACCCGAGCGGACGGAAAAGAAGGGGGGGACTGAAACACACACACACGGACGGGGGGAGTTGTTCGTACCAGTTGTCATATTTGGGAAGCTTCTTCACCATCCCTTCCTTCTCCAGGCCTGCCAAGATGTTGGCCGTTTCCTCCGGCGTCCCCGTCACCACGTGCACGTTGGCGGGCTTACATTCTTCCGCCGCTCCCTTCACGAAGTCCGCCACCGCCGACGGCAGCGAGGGCACGGAGGCCAGGGAACGGACGCCGACGCTTGCCCCGAGGCCGCCGTGTCTGAAAGGGATCGAGAGTCAGGCGCGTAACTCGGAGACGCGGCTCGCGACCGCCGACGCCATCGGAGCAGCAACGGCGTTCGTGTTTAATGAGCTGGTTCCATCCAAAGGTCATTTAAGTACCTGAAAAACCTGCAAAACTAGACAGCGCCTCCTGAGTAATCATGTGTTCTGGGTGGCTCTGAAACAGGAGGCTGTCAGGACAACAAACTAGATCAAAACATTTGGATCCTTTGGATACGACTGTAAATGTGGATGGAGTGAAAACAGTTTTATATCTGGATCTGATATCAATCTGGTCGAGTTTGTCGCTCTGCTTTGCTCCCGTTGAAATCAGGCATTTCTGTGCGGGTTCGGAAGCCCTCGGGCCTTCAGCGCTGGTCTTTTGTTTGCCCCGAGGGAACCTCTGCTAGGTTCCATTTAACTGCAAATCAGAGGCTTTGAACTACAATAAACTGCCCTCAGCTGTCAGGAAACCAGAAACTGTCTGAGTTAATGCACCAGAACAGAGCCCCAGGAGCACCAGAAGGCCCAGGAGCACTGGGAGCACCAGGAGCTCCAGGTTACTGCTTATTAGGAGCAGAAATATGATTAAAAGAGGAGGAAGAGGTTCTGCATTTAAATGTCCACCACAAGCCCGTGTGTTCCTGAACATGCTGAACCTTAACCACCCGAATATTGAAGCTGAATGATGTGAGGGCAGTCGAGTCGTTAGTTAAAGCTGCGGAGCGTTACGTCAACGTCCCCGTAAGGATAGAAATCTAAATACTTCTCCTGTTTCCATGAAGCATTCTCAATGATAGACCTTGGACACAAACACCACCATAAAGCGTCCCGCCGCTCATCCAAATCACGTTCTCGCTACATATTACACGGTGTTCCGTTTATCAGGCGGGACAACGTGCACGTGGCTCCGCCGCATAGACACACACGTCACACGTGCACAGGGTTCTCACAAACACCCGCCAGGCCGAACCATCTGACGGGCAGACGTGCTCAAAGATCAGCGAGGGAGCAAAGAGCTGCAGTTTATTGAGTCCAAACTCCCCCCGAACGGGCCAACGGACCAGCTTAAACATTAATGTGGGAACGTTTACAGACAGATCTTAACTCTGTCTGAGTCCCTGTGACTCCGGAGCAGCGGAAACGTGACAAACGGAGCTTCAGCTGCACCTTCTCCTGTGTTTTTGGTTAAAACTCCAACCGGGGCGGTTCTGAAAGGACCTAATGGCTGAAACTGTTTAGGCATTAACTTACTGGTTTCTGTCAGGTTGTGATTTAAGACGTCCTGTCACACACGTCACGTAGAAAACATCAGGCGCACGTCTGTGGAACTTCGGTGACCTTTGCTACTACTTTAAACTCCTGCAATGTGCCCTGAAGTCATTTTGAGAATGGAGAATCTGAAACAACATGTTCCGAAAGATCCAGGAAGAAGAAAACACCAGAGAGCAGAGCTTGTTCTTCTACTCAGGGAAAAGCTGCGAATCACCTTTACAGTTGTGTCTGACGTTGAATCGATTGTGATTCCAGCCTGATTCAAATAAGATTATCGAGACAAAGTGTGAAAATGGCTGCAGAGTTTTTGGATGCAGAGTTAAAGGCCACGTTTACACCGCCGCTCCTCTACCCCTGTTCACTGCTGTCAGGTAGCCTAGTCCTTTAATACCCGTCGACAGGTAACTTTGGTTTGGACCGTGAGTGAGCTACAGCGGTGGAGTAATTCTCAGCTCACACCTCCATGTTGTTGTTACCTGTTGTTGCGCGTCCATGATTCATCCCTACGTACAAGCGGATTGGAATTCCATGACCCGTCTGCCGTTTTGATCACGAGTTACGCCTTAAATTGTAGCATCAGCTGTCACGAGGCACTAAATCCATTCATTCTCTCTGAGCAAAGCGGGTTGAGCAAGTGGAGCGTTGCCAGCGACAGGGTGATATTTTGTCAACCTGTGATGCGTGTGATCCATGACTGGGACATTTACAGGCTAGCAGCGTTAGCTTCTGACTCAAGTGTACCGTGGTTGTTATTACCAGGTAATACCACAGCACCCACAGCACGCTGACGTCCCACCTGGGCCCGGCGCTGCTGTCCCACGCCAGCGTGTGACGCTCGTGTTTAGTGTTTTTATGGCTCCCGTCGCCACCGTTCACTCATCTACCCTGTTGACTCTGGCTATCTTCAGTTGCTGAACTTGGTTTTTTTAATCAGTCATAGCAAAATGAAATAAGCTGACGGATGTGATTAGAACCTAAACAGCCAGTAAGGCAGATTTGCAGGTCATGTGACCCCCCACCCACCATAATCATTGTCAGAAATCTTAGATTAGAAATCTTCTAGGGGCTTCCAGACCTCTGCTTTGCCTCCCCACCCCCGACTCTGGAGGAGCACAAACGCCCCACACAGTGAAAAACCGACTAATTGTCAGCAGGAGCGTCTGATTTGGTCGCTACAGTTCAAAATGGCTACAGTTCAAACCCCTCGCAGGGCAGAGATGATCGGAAAGCTCTCGAAGCAGATTTAAAGGAAGCACACGTCCAACTCAGCGGGCCAATCACGACACACCACATCCAGAAACGCCTGCAGTGCTGATAATATGGATCTGGGCAAACAGCCCCATTAGGGCAGAGTCTAGACTTCATACACACACGTCACATCCATGAAATTACACGTGGAGCCTAATCTGCCCCATTCAGGCAAACAGAGAGAGAAGTTCCACAAACGGGCCGGAGCTGTCGTCCTCCTTCCCCCATCAGAAACCGCTCCCACAACCCTGCAGGGTCGGATACACGCTCACAGCGTGAAAAGCTGGGTTAGGGTTAGGTTTAGGGGGGGATCCATTCACGCCGCTGACCCATTGTGTCTCCGTGGTGACCCGTTGTGTCTCCGTGGTGACGTCACACCTGACAGGTTTCTGTGCAGATGAGTGCTGCTGATTCAAGATTCAAGAGTACTTTATTGATCCCTTTAGGGGGTGTCCACCAGGGAAATTAGCAATGTGTGGATGTGTGGATCCACATTCTGTCACGGCTCCACCAAACTTTACTCTGAAAGAATGTTTCACCCACAAAAAAGAGGAATCCCAACAGACAGGATGGGATGATCGGCCCATTTCAATATGCTAACAAAAACACGGTATAAAAAACGCTTTAAATGCTTCAAAAAAGCATCCTTTTCAAAATACAGCATTATATTTGAAGAGCCATGTTCAAAGGGTGTCTTTATGTCTGTTCCACGAGATTTAAATATATAATACACATGTATAAAGTATTATTCTGTAGTTATATACAATTTAGTTAATAAGTGAAGATTTTCAAAGGTAACTTTAGAAGGCAGATAATAGAAAATGGTGCAGAGAAACGCTAATAAAGCGATGAAGATGTTTAAAAAGTCACTTTTACTCACCTTCTTATGGCTCCCAACAACATGCACGACATCGTGGCTGTGGTAGAAGAAGCTGGTGGAACTAAAGTGGAAACTGGCACATTTAACTCAGCTGTCCAGATGAGGTGAAGAAGAGGAGGTGAAGAAGAGGAGGCTGAACTACAGCTGCTTGCGCTTGATATCAGTGCCCTGCAGAGACCTTGCACTTTGCTCCGAGCGCATTCACGGGGGGGAAAAAAGTACCTCGATGTGTCCTGTCCACCACTGTCCACAGATAAGTGTCCACTGGACCGTAAACAGGGTTCGAACGGGAGGGGGGGTCATCAAAATTTAAATATCCTGCACGCTGTTCCCATAATGCCGTCAATTACCGTCAGTGGTTCTCCCACCGCAAGTTGGCAGATGTCCTGCAGCCGAGAAGAGAGCCACAAAGGCGGGGTCCCAGGGAGCCTCCGCGCACGTTACCCGGAAGTACGAGGGAAGAGGAGAAGAAGCAGAAGAAAGTTAAATGGAGGCAGATGTGGGGCGTCGCCACAGGCCTGCTGCAGAATGTCAAGACCCACTTTTAATTCTGAAAGTGCGGTATGGATGAAGGGTTCAAGTTTCAGAAACGTGTCATTTCTACAGAACCGTTTCAGAGGGTTATTGTTAGGGGGCGCTGTCGTCCGCCCTGCGCAAACAAACAAACAAAAAAAAAAGAACCACCCTGTCTTCATCAAAGAATGTAGTTGTATGTGCGTTTTCATTACTCTTTTATGTTGTAACCAATGGCGACACAGTGCAGTTTTGTTGGATTTGAAACAGTTTCTTCTTTGTGTGCTTTTCTGTTTGTCAAAGGGGGTGGGGGAGGGGCTCCCGGAGCCATATGAGCTGTGTCGCTGAGGACGTTGAGGGCTGTGGTCTTCAGAACACAATGCATCCATAAAGTAAAGACTCCAGCCCTGTCTCATGTTCAACACGCCAGCAGCACCAGTTGGTTCCACAGAAAACACCCCAGAGACACGAGAACAATGCAGGAGAGGAGAGCATTCAGAGGTGCTGCCTGCAGCCCTGACTGGGAGAACCCATTAGAATTGTAAATGCTTTCATTATTCAGCCGCACAGAAACAGGAAAATCATCACATAGCTGCAGTAATTTTAATGTGGACACAACGCTGCCGTTAAAATAACTTCCTGGAGACGTGTGAGAGGCTGAAGTGGTGAACTGGGAGAGGAGCGCTGGGGCTCTGGGTGGTCGTAAATGAACTTGTCCCCAAGTTTTAAAATCTATATCTCCATCTGGACAAAAGTACACAGAATGCAAGATCCAATAATGTCAGCATGTAATCAAGACCAAAAACAGAAGAGAGGATCTGGTCTGGAGGGATCAAGTGAGGAATGAGAAGTAAACACAGGATGTAAAGAACATTAGAGCAGAATGAAGATGATTTACAGTTTAGACTAATGGGAAAATCATCGGTGTTTCTGTCCTTATTGTGGAATGTTGTTAATAAAAGCATAGAAACAGATGTTTACTGTGGTATTAATGAGTGTCTGAAATGTAAATGACACAAGTGTTGACGTGCACTTTAGAAAACCCTCCAGATGCCCCATAAAAGCCTCACTGACTCAATCAAATCAGCAGAATGGATCAATCACTCAACTCTATTTGTCCCAACAAACGGTTGTAACAAATAAAGGAGAACTTAAGGGAGAACTTTGCCCCTGTTTGATCAAACTTTAGAACCCCACGACGGCCGTACTTCACAACACCGCGCACGTCTAACAGCTTTATGGTCAGAGGGGTTAAGCGTGCGCCCGAGAGGTCGACAGTCGTGGTTGTAGCTGAGGAATTGCATCAGAGCCGACAAGATTTACCCAATGAGCACGTCAGCCGGGTCATGTTTACAGTGAGCGGCCCTGACGTCTCTTCTGTCCTGGATCCTGTGTTTGTTTTAGGTGGTGACCTCTCGGGGTCGGCCTCGGCTCTGTCCACACATCCTGATGAAACAGGTCATGTGACAAGAAATGTGGGACAACTGACCCCTGTAAACATGGACCCAGCAGCAGACCACACTGGCTCCAGATCTGTGGCTCAAGACACTGATGTGTGGTCCCCATGATCAGTGTCACTTCCGGTATTTCAACACTGAAGCCAACGTGTTCGCACGCACGCACGCACACGCACATGCATCATCGGCGCTATCTGGTGGACACAGTCTGAACTAACAACTACAAATAAATTTCTCGTCACATATCATGACTAATAAAATAGCAGTTGTACGTTGTTGGGTAAACATTAATATTTGGTTGAATTGCTGGTATCAGGAATCTGAAATTAAAGAATGAAAAAGTGAACCAAAAACGAACTAGAAAAAACACGCTTATTCTTCTCCAGGTTACTAAGATGAAACGTTTTAGTACACCTTTATTAATTAATTTATTAGTTATATTGTCAGGTTTTTACAGAAAAGCTCCGGAGATGCTCTAAAAACTACAATACCCACAATTCAACGGGAAACGAAATTTCAATCGGAAAGTACGGAATCGTTTGATAAAGGGACGTTACTTTCGTTTTCGCTTTTTTATGCTGAGTAACTCAGAGGGCCCTGCGTTGAATTAAGGAGCAAACCGCGTGATTGCGACCACTTTGTGAGGCAGAAGGACCCGAACACGTTTCATTTTAACATCTTTTATCCGCGGCGACAACATGGCCTCACTCGGAATCCCGGAGGAGTCAAAGAAGCAGGTGAGCTGGACCTGCTGGGGTGTCGCGGCTAAAAGTGGCTCCCAACACTTCTCTTTTAATCGCATTTACTTTTGAATCAAACGCCTGATCGGCATGTTCAACTTCATGTTCAACTTCATGTTCAACTCGGGGGACACTTGCGTACATTCACGTTACAAATTACTTTTCTAAAGTCAACGGTCATTTCTGAAGAGTCAACTCCATTTTGGAATGCAAAAGAAATTTGTTTCGGTTAAAAAAAACCAAAAGAATCCGAACTTCAGCTACTTAAATATGAAAGAAGCGTTTTACACGTGGACCTTAGTTTCTTTGTATCCTAAAAACTAAAGTGTATTTCTGCAAACATCTCATAAATGGACGCGATTATAACAACTTGAATACCTAAACGAACACTAAATTCTTGTATAACCTGTATTTATCTGTCTTTACTCATGCAGCATCACAGTTAAAGAATGAAGTCGCCATATATTTGGCTCTGAACTTGAGGATTTCCTCAACTTATCAGTACTTTGTTACACCTGCATTCTGAATAACTAATTTTTTTAAAGATGGTTTTGAGCCACAGTTGCTCTATTTAAAAGCACGTTTGTGTCAACTGTTCCAGTGTCCCAGTTAATGTACGATGTTTCCTGATCATTGCAGGTGGACGCCTTCTGCCTAAATCTCACCAAAGAGGTACTTTGAGTCGCACTTGTAACTATTGTTTTATCCAACGGTGTCATTATTGTCCTTAGACTGTTGTCATCTGTGTCTTGAAACAGGCAGAACAGCTGGTTTCTAAGTTCTTCCCTCAGAAGATCGAAGAGCTGCAGACTCTGTTGAAGGTGGTGCACATGTGCTGTGGCCGACTCTCTTTTCTGATGCCGGTTTCACTGAAAAGTCCAATAAACCTGTGATTTCTGCCAGACGTGCTTCAGCTGCAGTGACCTGGCGTCGCTGAGGGCCCCGCTCGATATCCCCATCCCGGACCCCGCCAAGGAGGAGGCAAAGCGCAAGAAGAAAGAGGAGGTTTGACGCAGTGTTAGAGTGTTCATGCAGCTACTGGCGAGGGAGAAACGATCGAGTGCTGAGACACATTTTCAAGGGCAGTTATTTATTCTGGGGTTTTGAAATTAGACATCACATAGTGCTCTGTTATTAAAACTCTATCTCATCTCTCAAGGAGAACTGCACAAAACCTCTCAGTTGGATCAAGATTTATATTTAGAATTCCGTAAAATCACGAGTTACCATGGCAACAGCTCGCAGTGTAATCCTGGCAGTGGTTAACTATACACAGTTGATGCAAATGCAGGATTTCTTTGGTATTAAAATGATATTCAGCTCTTGGGAATGAATGATTGTGAAGGCAGGGGGAGCTGCTGGAACTGGAAGACATTAAAGTAGTCGACAGTAAAAAAAAATTCTTTATGTTGCAGAAAGAGGGGAAGAAGAAAGACGATGAAGATAGCAAAAAAGATGATGAAGATTCAGGTATGTGACGTAACCACTAAAGAAATGGTCATTCAGGTACTTTGTTACACTTAAAATGGCTTGAAAACTTTAGAAATATACTATAGAACTATACTAAATATGGCTTTTGAAATTTAATCCACACATCATATTATCATATAGCATATTTTAAAGGGAACGTTGCATTATGGGTTATAAATCTGTTCCACATTTCACTGCATTAATGAGGACATTTGGGAATGATTTGGCCCCCAGGACCCCCCTGTGGCCCCATCCCCAGCAATGAGAAAGTGGAGGGTCTCCTTCAGGTGGTCAAGCCTCAGATCCAGACTCTGAAGGAGACGCTCAACACGGTCAGTCACTCCTGGAACGGTCGCATTTGCACGCTACCAATATTTCTGACGGTGTATTTGGCAGACGGTGGACGCGGCGGCGCTCTGTGACGTTTGTTTGATGCCCCTTTTTCACAGGTGTCCATGTGGGTGCAGCTCCAGATCCCTAAAATTGAAGATGGTAACAACTTTGGAGTGGCTGTGCAGGTTAGTACCAGCGGAGCGAGTCCGGTTCTGGGGTGTGTTTGATATCACATTTGGATTTTTCTCTGTGTCCATCAGGAGAAAGTGTTTGAACTCCTGACCAACACACGCACCAAGATCGAAGCCTTCCAAACCCAGATCTCAAAGTAAGAGACAGCTCTTCTCCCTGATGGTGCTCCACAATTATGGAAAGACAGATAACGTCTTTGCTTTCTTCTTCTTCTCCTCTCCTCTTCCTCAGATACTACAGCGAGAGGGGCGACGCAGTGGCCAAAGCCTCCAAACAGCAGCACGTGGTCAGCCTCTGTTTGCACAGTCACAGTTTTAGAGAAGCTTCTTTATTCTTTTGGATTTGACACGTGTGTTCTGTGACAGGGAGACTACAGACAGCTGGTCCATGAGCTGGACCAGTATCAGTACTCTGAGCTCCGCCTCACGGTCCTGGACATCTGCAGCACATATGTGAGTGTGTAAAACACTCACTGTACTTGTGGAAACGATCACCAGTCGATCCCTCAACTTTGAGCCCGGTTGTGATAATAATCACATCGCAACGCTAATGGCGTTTTCCCTGTTGAATTAAAGCCAGTGAACATCGGTTCTACTTGTGTCCGAGCAGCAGGGTGTGAGACTGAGTGGAATCGAGGAGGCAATTCAGCTAATTACTGCGCCTCTGTTTAATTTATTAGTCCCGTGCCTCCATGCACGAATCCCTGTTTTGTTCTCCGTCCTCTGGCCCTCGTCCACCCGTGTTTGATGTCGTTAATGGACGAAGCGGTGCTGATGAAAAGGTTCTGTTGACGTGATCCTAATCCTAATCTGTCCCAATCACCGTCTGTCCTTCTGTCCAGGCTGTGCTTTTTGACATCATTACCAAGAACTATGACAAGATTAAGAAGCCCAGAGGAGACGGCAAAGCTCTGATCTATTGAGATGGACGCCACCATCCTCACTAACAAGATACAACCAGTACACTCTGACACTGGATGGGTTCATTTACGCTCAGATTACAAAATAAAGCAACTTGATTCTTAGAATTCCTTCTTTTCTTGAGTGTTGTTGAAGTGAAAATGAAAATAGATGCTGGTTTGTTGCTCTACTGTGACCTTCAAAATAAAAAAGAAATGGTGCACAAGCCGCGCATCACATCCCAACGCGTGGCTGTTTCCATCCTACCAAGGCTGCTGATCTGCTGCGGTGAGAAGTCCCTCTCCTGGCGGACCAGGACACCTCCAGCTTGGTTTGAGCCTAAACCACCCCTGATAGAGTCCCCTCCAACCCAGGTAGCCCACAGCTCCCCCTAGCTGCTGGGAGGGGAACTTTGGGAAGTGAGCGAGCAAACACAGCAGCAGGAACATCCAAAGAGCCAGCAGAACGATGCACAGGAGGAAGATGAACCGTAACGGTCCACCGGGAGACCTGTGCAGGGACGCTGCTCGGTCCAGGTGAAGCCTGAAGACGGACAACTCCTCAACAAGCAGCAGGCAGCAAAGGCAGAGGATCAGGACCTCCTGAGATACTTCGTAACCCCTCCACATCATCCCGGCTCTGAGGCAGGAGGCCTTGGTCTGGTCTTCATGCAGGAGAAGCAGCGGCTGCGATGGGGACACGGTGCCTTCACTTTCCTGGACGGGCGAAATGGGCTCATAACAAGCTCCCGCAGCATCCTCCAAAAGGGCGAGGAGACAGCGACAGGCCCACCACAGAAAGCCCAGTGCCCCCAATCGAGAGAGGTGTTGGAGCGAGACGGAGGCAGAGCGTTGAGCTGAGATGGAGAGGAGGAGGATGAAGGAACCCGAGAGGGTGCACGTCCAACCCCAGGTAGAGCTGAGGAACTTCCTGTAAGACAGCGGGCGGCAGGTACGAGGTCACAGATCAGAAACAGAGCAGAAATGAAAGCACTTGGGTAATGCGCTAATGTAATTAGCACGTTAAAAAAAGCACGAGTCGACTGCGGAGAGACGTGGTACCCAAAGACGGCGAACGACCGGAGGCTTTAGAGTCGACCCGCATCACCAACAGGGATCGGCTCGATGCAGGGAGCATCAAAGAGAGCACCAGATCATCTCTACCGATACTAAAACGATCAGATTTGACCTTGACGAGCTTTAGCTTTCAGATTAAGCTATTTTAGCACCGCGTTGACGGAACCAGGTCATCTGGGCCCTCACCTGTACAGGTAATGGTGGCTGTTGGCAAAGATGCTGTACTTTGACACCCAGAAGTTCAGCACGGGGCCAAAAAGGACCAAACAGGACAGCACCAGATGGAAATGTCTCCTGACCAGGCAGCTCCCAAACACTCGGGCCAGCAGATTAGTTGCCAACACCAAGGAGGCATTCAGGAGCCCGAGGAGGAGTTCCCCTGCTGCTCTCAGCTCCGCGGTCACCCTGTAGAGCTTCTCCAAGCTGATCTCTGGTCGAAACGCGGCCTTTTCGGTCTTCAGATCCATGATCGGGGTTTATTCCGGACAGCCTCGCTCCTTCTCCTGCTCCCTGTGTGTGCGGTCCGTCCCACGTCTCTATCCTTCAGCTCTGGGAGTGGTCCTGCTGTACTGCATGTCAGACGTGCATCACAGCACATGGTGGACGAAAATAACCCCCCCGCTGGCCTCGCTGCCCTCCCCCTCTCTCTAAAAACGCTGCCGAGTGTGAACATTGTTGCAGCTACTGCTTTTAGTGACCCCGTTGTTGTCCGGAGAGCAGCCCAGCAGGACTGAATCTGGTTGCTCAGTCCAACTCATTTAAGGAAGGTGGTGTCAAGACAAGTGAAGATTTCTACCACAAGTGTCTGGGTTTAATCTCGCCGTACAAAAAGCCTCCCACTGACAAACGGATCACCCGACGCCTCTCTTTTGGTTCTCGTTTACTCCCTCTGTTTTAGCATCAGCTGTTGAAGCCAGAACTAATTTAACTTACAAACTGTTGCCAGGCTGCATTTGGTGCAGGGACACGGTGTCCAACACACCACAGCAGTGGAGTCAAATACGCTGGTTTTACACTCAGTCGGGGGTTTCTGAGAGGAATCACCAACGCCAGAGTCCACATAGGAAACGTGCATGCTCTTCATTTCTTGCTCCTCCGTCACTCTAAGATGGTTCTTGCGATGCAGGAACGCAGTTTCATGAAATTAATACAAGCTGTCAGGAGAAGTGTTTTATTACGTTGGGACGCAGCCCAGTTTGTGACCTGGATTCCTTTCATTGAAATTGTATCGTAGGTAATGAATCACCACCGTCAGTGTGTTGGTGCCTTCTAGAAAAACCTCATATGCATTGAGGAGGAGCTTTTAGCGTAACCAAATTCAACCCATGTTGCCGACTATTTAATGGCCCCTGTAGCTCCCTGTTGCTTTGCCTTCAGTCTCCATCCCTCAGTTCTCCTTAAAACCACATAATGCTAATTTAATTTGGACTAAAGAAGTCATTTCCTGTTTGTAGCTCAGCAACAGCAACATGTTTTGGTTCATATTGATACTTTTAAAGAGAGGTTTTATTGTTTCTGCAAAACCCATTCACAGTGAAATATGGGCGTGATATAAATGTGACATGAGCATGTACAGATGGGCGTGTGTAATGTGAGCCACATAGACAGCTTCGCATCCTCAAATACTATAATTTGGAAATCACATAATCAAAACAAATACCTTTTGTCTAATTGTTTGAGAGCTTTTGTTACCTATACATCCCCATACTCCATATATGGATTTCCTTTGGACTACAGAGAGTCTAAAAGGCTTCGGCATTTAAAAAAAAACACTGCATGACCATAAGAAAATGAGAGCGTAGCTGAGCACCAAGAAGATGTCCAAGAACAGTTGGTGGAAGTGAAGCAATGACTCACGATGGCAGCACGACAGGAGGTTCACCACAGCAAAACCAGGTCAAAGCATCACAGCTAAAAATACACTCCCTGAACATCATTAAAATACTTTACATCTGTACAAAATCACCCCCCCCCCCCCACCAGCCTGAAATATTGGGCTGACTTCATTATGTCATTAACTTACCATTAAATGGGAAAATCACAAAGAGGTTTCAACTGCGGCCTCTTAATTTTTGCACGGAACAGCGAGGCAAAGAAAAACACTAACAGGGCCTCGATGCAAGAACACTGCGATCATACTATCATTACACTCATTAAGAGTCAGCATTGAAGAAAACATCACGTTAGTCCCAAACGCCTTGGAGGTCGGCCAATGTGTCCTCTGCGTTGATCAATTAGGTTCCTTCGACGCATGTTCGCCCGTCGCCTGCCTCCCTCTCCTCCAGAGGGTGAGTTTGTCTGTGCTCCCACATTCGCACGGCACCATCCCACTGTGAAGGAACAGACGCAGCAAAGACGTGACGCCACAAGGATGCGCCTCTACAAGGTACGTCACAGAGTAGCAATGATGTTGCTGAGAAGGTTTAAAGCTGACGGCCAGTGCGGGTTACAACTGCCCCGATTACAACGCAGATGCCCTTCATCGCTGTCATGTGAGACTGTGTTGCAAACAGCGTAATAACTGTGTAGCAGAATGTGTCCCGGCGGCCGCTCTTGGACTCCAGTAAAGGTGAATACGTTAACACTCACGGAGCTGCTGACGATGGTGTCCTCGTAGGGATGCCAGCTAACGTCCCTGACGCACGCATCGTGGCCGGACAGTTTGGAGACCACAGCACCCGTCAGCACATCATAAACTGTAAAGACGCACAAGATTATTACATTATTGTAAAAAGAAATCGTAAAAAGAAATCGTAATCCGACAACTTTACGATACAACAGTCCCGCTGCTTCGTTTGCTTCCGGTGGCGGCTGAAGACAAGCTAGTGGACGTTAACGTCGAGGTCCACGTTAATGCTAGCAGCACGAAAAAGACCCTTGTTTGATGCACACGGAGACACTCACTGACAATTTTGCCCGTAGAGCAGCCAGAGTAGATGAACCTCTGTCCTGTGCTGAACTCTGGCGAGAAGCGGCAGCGGATGAGTGTGTGCAGAACTCCATGACCCCGGTAGGTCATCACTGAGGTGTCTCCTGTCAGCTTGTGTTTCTTCAGGGCTAAATTAGACAGACGAATGTACAACTGCGCGTTACTTCCAGACTATCGTTTGCATTCGGCTAAAATGGTTTTAGGACGGTCAACTCCTGCCACTCTTCCCAACTCATCAGCCTTTGTTCTTCCCTCTTCTTTGTCATGACCCTCTATATTCAAAACACACGTCACTGTCACTACTCTTCTCTCCTGTTGTGCTCAAAGGTCTCTCCAACCTGCTGATTGAATCACTCCCAGCAGCCCTGTCTCTCCTCACCTCTCTGGGGAACCTGCTGCCAGCGATAATCCCAGTTTTGCTGGGTCACGGCCAGGCGCGAAGCTGCCAGCCCCTCTTTGGGGGAGAACTTCCTGATGTCCCAAAGCTTGATGGACTGATCCTTGGAGTTGCTGATGAGATATCGTGCATCGCCCTGGCAACGAAGCCCAGTAAACATCAGGAAGAGAAGACTATTAACAGAGAGATGGTTTGCCAGAGCTTTCCCTCCTCCGAACCTTGCTATGGATGAAGGTGATGCCGTCTCGGTGGCCAGCCAGATGACCAACCGGCTGCGGTCTGTCCTCCCGCAGGGTCCGCCTGTCCCACACCTTGCACAGAGCGTCATCGCTGCCAGAGAAGAGCAGCTGGGATGAGCTGTCCGCAAACGCCACTGCATTCACGTCGTCCTCGTGGGCATCAATCTGAAGAGAAACAGCCAAGGAAAAAAAGGTTTTAAAAAGTCCCGACTCTAACGTGTGAAGGGCGTGGAAGCCGGGATGGTGTCTGCAAAATGTCTCCATTGAGGGACAAAGAAGATGAGACCAGAGTAAAAAAGAAAAAAGGTGCCGTGCAAGAAAAGTATAACTGAGCTGGAGCCATGACTAATGGTCATGTGAAAATCTGACTTTTTACAATTTCTTTACAAAAAATCCCTTGTCTCAGAAGTGCGTTCCATATATTCGGCTCATAATTAACAAGGATACACCAGCAGACAGAGTCCTCTTGGGCTATAAACTAGCAATAATCTCAAGGGCAAACACGCAGCAAGTGAATTAGATGTTCTTTGAAGTCTGGGTCGAACCTTCAAACTCCCTGCCCTCAGTGAACTTTGGTAAAGTTTCCAAGAATGAAGAAAAGATAAACACATCATGTCAAAGGGTCAATTAAATCCATAAATAGAATTATTGGGGGATTAGCCTGTTCCAATTTAGCAATGTAACATTATTAGAGCAGCGGTCTGACCCAGAAGAACCGAGACCACAGCTCTTTAAACACAGCTTCTCTCTACGATGACTTGGTGGTGTATTTTTAAGGTTTACTGGACAAGCGTGTAGACAAAGGTTTGGATTACAGGAGCCACATGTTGGGAGAATGAACTCCAACTAGGTCCAATCTATCCACCTGTCCACGTTCTACCAATGGGACACACAACATGCAAAAACACGACAACAGCCATTAAGGAATGTTATTTTCCACGCGGTGGACACACATCGCGGTCCTGTCGTCATCCATTCTCAATGATTTGTGACAAGATTTGCATTTTTCCAGAGCTCTTCCCCTTCAGTGGAAGGTTTGGGAGGGCAAGAACCAGCGGCAGGACTCCAATCTGCTCCTCTGCACAAGGAGGAGGACGGGGAGCAAAAGCAGAACCCTTCGACTGGCCTCAGCAGGCAGCGCGTGTGCATGTTTCTGCATGAACGTCAACAGATTGGCCATTGGAGCCCAGTTCTCTTAGAGATGGGAGCAGATTCCTGCTGGGTGAATGTGACTGATATCAGAGTCTGGAGACGCTGTGGAGAAACTATGCTGCCTCTTGAGTAAATTGACAGAAATTGGATCATCCCGGACTCTCCTTTTTCCTCTTAAATCCTTAATGTGACTCTGACTCCCGTCCACAGTAGATTAACGAGTTTTTCCTCTCAGTTGCACAATCTAATCCGTTAAGGTTGATATCTGGAATATTTATTTAGATCTGGGAAGTGTGATTTAGGCGTCCCCATTAGTTGGTATTTATTTTCAGGAGTTTATATTTCCAGAACCAGACTCTTTAGCGAAACCGCGGCCCGACAGGACCCTAAAGTATCCCACAAACAAGTACACTAACCTTCAGCGTCCGTTTATTCTGCTCAAGGTCAAAGACGTACAGGCAGCCGTCATTTGCTCTGCGAACGGCGGAGAGACAAACCCAGTAAAATACAGTCCAATTTTCCCCCTCGACTTCAAATCAACAACATTGTGATTGATGAAAAGGACCGATTTTACTCACCCTCCAAGGATCTCATTGCCGTCTGTTGACACGGCCAGCGAGAACACACAGAACCGCCTCTCATCTGGACTGCAAGGGACAACACAGAGGCCGTTTACACTGCAGCAGGGACGCGTAGCATAGAGCCACAGCTACTGTTTGTCCTGCCCTCATCCCGCCCCGATGAGGAAATGCCCCCTGGTACGATGCCGTCGTTGGACGACAGCAATAACGAAACCACTTAAAGCTTAGGTCCCATGAGTGAGACACTCACCTGAGGTCCAGGGCGGTGTGGCTTTCACGGTCCCCATCTATGCTGCACAAATGAACTGGGACAAAGACGGAGACACAAAGAGTGACTGCACTGCATAAATAGAGCCCGCAGAAATGCTTGTGGTGTCATCACACCACCCTGTGTCAACACTCGCGCTGCCAAAGAGATTTTAATAAACCAAGAATAAACAAAATCCAAAAAAGCAGGTGGGCGTGTGTACTCAAAGCACAGCTGTTAATGTAACATTTCTGACTCAAATCTGGCATCTCTTGTCTTTTCTGATTGTTGCTAAGACGGGAATTTAGTCAGCGGTGCCTTTTAATAACCTGTTCCTCAAGTAAATGAGTAACTGGGAAAACACATCTGACGTTCTCAGCGGTTCTGTATCAGGTCATAATGGGGCTAAAAACGGTAAAAACTACTGCAATGTGCCATGATGAAGTTAAAGGGATGACCTCTCCCACTTTTTAGTGAAACTAGAAAAAGCTAATTAGAAGTAAGCGCTTGTAGAGGTCCACAGATCTTACTGTAGTCAGACCAGCTGGAGTAGAGCACATGATGGGCATCAGGGGTGAAGCAGACATCCAACACACTCCAGCCGACATCACGAGCCTTCACGGTTCGCCGCAGGTGGAAACGTCCTCTGGTGGTGTCGTACAATCGGATGTTCTGGTCTTTGTCAAGCAAAGGAGAAAATTATTGATCCAAATAAAGGTTCCGTCAGCCAAGAGGTTTCCTCTGGATATAAATTTAGCCAAAATGAGAGAAGGCCTCGTAAATCAATGAGGTCATACTACCACTACTAATATTGTACTTTTATGTAAAAAATAATAATATGTACAAAAGTGACACCAGAATGAGAAATTTACCTTGAGAGGCAGAAAGAAAGAGGGTCCCATCCTCACTGTACACACCGCAGAAAGCTTTCTGTTGATACGTATCCGAGTGAGACACGTAGTTCGGTAGAAAACTACAAAGCAACAAGAGTCACTATCACATAATCCGAGCACATTTGAAACATTTCCAAAGATTCGTTGAGACACGCACTGTGTGCGAATACGGCTGCACTCGCCGTGGGAAAAACTGGAGCCTCTGCATCTGCCCGTTTCTCTCTGAAAAGGAAAAACACGGATCAGGACACTTATGCAGGTCACTCAAACCCGTGACCACGGCTGAAAAGAACCAGTTCGCTGATTGTACAGTTGCTGCAGCATTTGACAAACACACTACCGACACTCATAAAAACATAGCCGTCAAATCCGAAGTGTATCTGATGTATTTCTGCCTGACCTCTGTGAGCATGTGCGTGAAACTGCGTCCCCCTTTCAGGGCCGAGGAGGCCGTGGCCAGCAGGATCTGAGTTCTGAGCTCACTCCGATCCACCTCACACGTGTCCGGTTGGGTGTCCACTGGAAAGACATTCAGGAAATGTCTGTGTTAGAGTTAGACATTGAAGAACTTGTCCCAGCTGTACAGTCTGATTCAACAAGGATTCTTTCCCTTTTCACTGCGGAACTACACTCTTAATAGTCTCCACTAATAGCATAAGGACTTTAGGAACATTAAAAAAAAACAGGGTAAGAGAAAAGATTACCTGGTGGATTGTAGCGGTCACCAAGGCGACCCTCCCAGGCTCCATCACTGTCCTCATCAGAGTCAGAATATGACTGGACCAGCTGAAGCCCGGTGGCTCCGCTGCCATGGACCAGTCTTACCTGGCCCCTGCAACACAAACACCACAGCAGGTCAGAACCCGCTCAATTTAAGTATAGTACACGGAATGTAAATAGTTTGCACATGAACATGTAAAGGTGGGACAGAGGTCCAACAGTGACACCTGTCCGAGTTAGACCTGCTCTTATTATGTGGGTTAAACTATAGTTTGTCAAGCAATTTAAATACTGTTGTAAACTTTCAAGATATAAGTGAATGTGACATGAGCGCCTAGTCAACCAGACACACAGATTTACGGAATATTACAGTGATTTCCACTGGGTTGTTAGAAGATTATCATGCAGATAACAGGCTGCCAATGGGAGGCCTAATACTTCCATATTGAGGTTTTCTAAACACAAATGACCTCCTCAGTAGGTAAGCCAGCACTTCGGCTAAGTCAACGTCCTCGTCTGCTGATGGCTGCCTGTCAGCTCTGCGACCGCGGCTGCTGCTCTGGTTCGGTTCCGGTGCTTCAGTCTGCTCAGCTGGGTTACCACTGGAAGAACCCCCTCCACCAGACATCCCAGAACTGGACTGGGAGCCCATAAGCTAAAGAGAGCCTGGCGGGGAGAATTGTAGAGAGGTTTTTAATGGTAGATTCAGAGTGAGGGAGTGGGTTCATTCGGTTCCAGAGTTGGGTCAGGGTCGATGACGACAACATCTGCGTTTTAAAATGTTGAAGTTATCATCCGTTACGTCCATCTCGTCGATTTAAGTACACGCCATACTAAGAAAGACAGTCGGCCAGTGTGACCCACACGGAATCGAAGCTTATTCTCATTCGAATTATTCACGGGGTTGGCTTTTGGTACGCTATCTAGCTAAATGCTAACAAGTGAGCGTTACCTGATCACTGCCAAAGGTCGTCTCGACAGCTCGCCAGTCTTGCTTTTATTGTGTCCCTGAAAAATTAACAATTCGGACAGCACACGGCTTCCAATCCGACCACTTTATGACCTTCAAGTCAAAAAAGGCTCCAGGTTTGACATATTTACCTACTAGGCTAACATTCTGGCCACAATCGCTATGTTGTTTACAATATGGGGAAAGCAGCGGTCACGTGACCAACTGTCTCTTTAACACACACCCCCCCTCTCTCTCTCACACACACACACACAATTTTTCAGTTTTCGATATTTTCTTTTTATTTAATCTCAAATTTGCTATACTATTAACGTGCATTGTATAAGAGTTTTAACATATCTTAGAATTTGAACTCATAAATTGAATTTGATCTTACAAATAAAACGACGATTGTCGATTGTTTTTAAATGTAAATTCCTCATATATCACACAAACACATAAACTTATGTATAAACTTTCAGTAAACATAGAGAAATCTCATGTTAATTCTGAAAATCTATTATTTTCTTTTAAAAAAGAAAAATAAATGTAGTTTTCTCTTTTTTTTTTTTTTACGAATGTCTATTAATCCTTATTCATTTGTCACTGCCTATAAATCTATCCATTTTAAAATTCCTCTTGTCATTTAAAGAGAAAACTTAATAAACTTGCACATTGACTGCATTTGGCTGAATTTGGTCGTCCAGAGAAACAAAACCGACGTGACAGCAGTGAAATAAGTGGTTAGTTTTTGGTGTGAAAAGAAGACTAGCATGCATGGGACAGAACATCGCCACCTCATCCTATCTGGTTGATTCCGGGCTAAGTTAGACCGGGTCCAGAGCTCTCACAGCCAGTGGCACGGTGGGATCTGCAGCTCCACCAGGAGGGTCCAACCCCACAGCTGGTGCATGGGGAGGGACATCCATAGCCAGCACACCGTCCACCAGCTCTCCACAGCTCTCCTGACTGAGAATGTCAGATCCTCTGTCCACTCATAGAATGTACAAAATTGCAGTATTTCCTCCTCAAGTGTGGATGAAAAGGGTGCGAGCTGGTGATTTAAGTGGATGTGTGAAAAGAAAAGAAAAGAGCAACATTTATCCAAGGTAGTTTTCTCTGTCAACTGGACTGGGTTTCTTCTCTTGAAGACGTTTCGCCTTCTATCCAGAAGGCTTCTTCAGTTCTGAAATCGCTGGGGAGAGAGCTTGAAAATATATAGCCCCTGTGGACCATTAGCATGCTAATGATCTGGGTGGTCACCTGAGAGTCGTTAGCAGGGTCGTTCGTCGGGTCGTTCACCTAGTTTCTGTTGAGGTGTCTCCCCTTTGTCTGCTGGATCACATGGTGGTGAGTCACTGGGTCTCCTGGAACCCACCCATACAATGACCTGGATGACTGAGAATTTACACAGACATCGAGCAACATTTATATTTTACATTTAAAATTTTTAATTCATTTACATTTTATTTTTATGTTGAAGCAACACAGCTTACAATTTTTAAAACCATCATATTTAATTTTTTTTACACAGTAAACAATCTAATAAATTACAGTACATGTTCACGTAAAAGTTTTGCATAGTGATCTGGGAGATTCCTTTCAAGAAAAACGTGCATTTTCCCTCTGATCCGCTGATTTCCTGTTAAACCTGAAGGGAAAAAAGACCAATGTGACTCAGAGATGGCAGCACACAAAATAGCGCATCCTTTTTTTTCATTTTGACAACTTACCCAACTTTTGAGCGATTCGTTCAATCCTCCCCAAAGCGGACTTGACGTCTCCTCCTTCTGGAACGAGAACTTCTATCTCACCTACGCTGTAACCAAAGTCGGCCTGGTCGAGATCCACGCGCACCCCCTCTTCTTCTAACACAAAAGACCGGCGTATTGTTGTAAACTCTGCAAAGCAAACGAGCTGAAACCGTTGCAGCCAAGCATCCTCTTCCTGCAGGGATGGTCCCCTCTCGCCATCCTCGTAATCTTTTATGACCTCTTTCACTTTCAGATGAATTTCAGACAGATTAGTAATCTCTTTATAGCGAGTACACAGTTCTCCCGCCACGTTGGTCTTTGCTGTCCTTTCGAATAGAGTTGGGCACTTCAGCTCCCAGCGTCCTTCACGCTCCCGCAGCCACGTGTCTGCCAAAGTCAGGTCAAACTGGGGGTTGTCAAAGTACTTGTCGTGAAACTGGCACTGAGTGACGGCAACTCCTGCGGAAGAGATACAGGCGATTTATCACGTGCAGAATGAAACCAGGCCCGATGATGGTGTGATGATGCGGACGGCTTTTAACACGTGCCTCCAATCTTCTCCAGGGTTTTAAGAGTATCAGCATTCCATAGAAATTTTCTTTCCACTTCCACACTCATCTGAAGGGACATAACAACAATGATATCAGAGGGAACGGTTACCTAGGTAACCGTGCCTGCAACCTGCTCTTAGACAATAAAATACAAATGAGAGATCTGTGACACGTATGCTACGTCGCAAATAAAGGCACCCACAAAAGGTGCAAGTTTAAATAAATATAAAGAATTTAAATGGATAGAAACCATTAAGTCCATTGAAATTCTGAGCAGACTTGCTTACCATTTCACACACTATGGATTTAGGCAATATCTTCTTGAGCAATCTAACACGTGACCAAGTTACAATTCCTGTTTGTATTGATTGTGTTTATTATTCTTTTTGTATTACATTGTCTATTGACCAGGTTTGTGTATTTTAAATGCCACTATTGACAAATAAACATGAATAAATGTCATTAATGTATGCAGAAAATATCAGCTAAAGTTAACATAATGACGCAACGACTGTATTAAGTAATTATGATTGCGACATTTGCCTCCTTCTGTAAGAGGACACGTTGAATTGTTTAAAAGGGGTTTTGTAAACAGCCACTTGTTTTTGCTGCGCTGCCATATCTGGAGGAAAGTGTCCTTGTAAGGTAAAGCAACTGCAATTAACCCTAATCTCATTGTGGCTTGGTTGCGAGTGTTTTGTTCTGTTTAGCATTATAACGTAGTTACACGGCTGAAATAAGAGCGCTCTGCACAGCCACACCTGTCATTGTAATCAGATTTGAGTCATTCAGCCCTGAGGAGCTGCCATTGCAGTCTTTAAGTAAAACCATTAAACTGAACCATTGTGACACAGATATCACTGGCCTTGTAATGTACTGCACTCCCACACACCTTCGCCAGGCGAGTCCTGAAAAATCCCAACAATTTGGCAACAGAATCTGAGCGTGAAATGAACCTGAGCAGCCTTCTGTACGCTGGTGGTTTATTTTAAACAGGCACAATTAGGGACACCTATCAGTGTATTCAGGCACATCACTTCCTGTCCCAGAAAAACGCAGGGACATGCCAACAGTGCAGCGTTAATCCTCTTCATAAATATTTATCCCACCTAAGATTTTCCCCTGTTGAGACGCGCCACACCTATGATTTGATTAAAAAAGACGTTTTACCATTTCGGTGTTAGCTTGCGTCCGCAGTCTTACGGCCGTTGATTACTCTTGAGCAATTTGTCAGACTGCGTCGATCTAAATTGGCAGATTGAGGAATCCCGTTTTATTTACCTCTTAATGAGAGGAGGACGAATGGTTTCATTTTTAAGGATCCTCCCTGGAATCTAGGTATCCGCTCACTTTCTCCACAGCACTGGCGTTTGTTATACTTTCGTGCATTGTCCACGTTCGTCAATAAGTAGATTTTGTTACAACATAAATGGATAATCTGTAATTTCTGCCGGGTTACATAAGGGATTTGATAGTCCTGTCTGTCCCTTCTGAATGTCAGATATCAGCCTTGGGGGGGGGGACTGTGGTCTGTTTACTAAAGGGAAGAGGGGAAGGATGGAGGGAGGGGGAGAATAGAGAGAGAGAGAGAGAGAGGGGGAGAGAGAGAGAGGGCAGGGAAGAAAACTTTTCACTTCTGAGGAGCCACGGAGGAAGCGTGCGTTGGTGTGCGTGTATGTGTGTGTTGGAGCGGCGACCATGCAGGTAAAAACACATTAGCTAATTGCTCTGAACTTAATTAAACGCCATTCGCGATCGCTTAATTGTGTTGATTTGGACGAGCCGAGTCGCCCCCGACCGATACCTCGAGTGATCGACGGATGGTGGGCGCATAAAAACGCGATCCTTTATACAAATCCAACATTAAATCTCAAACTTTTTCTGCCGCTTCGTCTCTTTCGCCCGTTCTCCCGACACCACCCCCATCGTCGAGGCAACCGCGGCACGAAATCGGCTCCAAGCAGCTTTTTAGCTTTTATTTATTTAGCCAATTACGGCGTGAAGGCGTGAAAAGATCATTTTAAATGGCCATGCGTCCCATCGTCATTATTTAAGGTGTGGATTGAGTGGTGGAAAGCTTGAAAAGGGGGTCTGTTGGACGTCGAGGGAGGAGGGGTGCGAGTGTTTTCTAACACATCTGTAAACGGAGCCCACGTTCATTAATTAAATGGCTTTACTTCGACTAGGCCTCAATTTGCGCTGTTGAGCAGTAGGCGGCGGGCGGCGCGATCCCAGATGCCCGATTGGCAGCCCACAATCAGAGGGGTAAGGCAACAACTCGAGGCCGAGGATTTTGTTTTGAAGTACATCGAGTGTGTTCTGAATCCGAGAGGAAGGCGGTCGGCGGATTGAAGCTGTAGTGCCCCCCTCCTCCGTGCACGTAGAGTCGGTAAGAGAGCCCAGATCGGCCACTTTGACACAGTTTGAGCAGCGGTTAATTATCTCTCTGCTAACAGGCTAGCTAGCAAAGTGACACGACTGTTTATTAGCTCAAGCCCTTTTGATTTTTCCCGACTTAATGGCCACTCAGCCTAACCCGAGCGCAGGACCGAGCCCAAAGCCTCTTTGCTTTCTGTTGCGCTTGACGAGAAGTGAGTTTTTACCACCGACGGATAACAACTGAGAGCTAATTAGCATTTACAGAATCGCGACTGTAATGCGACGTACGGGGGGTGGGGGTGTCGCAACCTAGCGTGCTGGCTAATTGATTCGTCTCTGCTCGGCATTGGTAATTACTCTTCCCATTAGCTGCTCAACTCGGCTCACAAACGCATGTTTCACCGCGTTTATGTAGCGTGGAGCTTGTAGATCACCTCTGAACGTGCTGGACTGTGTTCATGCGGACTTGTCGAATTAGAATGTGGGCATGGAGCTCGCTAGCTTGGTAATTGGCATGGCGAGGAAGTGAAGATTGTTGCTGTGTTGGTATTTCTGCTCGTGTCTATGAATTTCTGCGGTGCCTGTGAATTCGGGAGACCGGTGCTCGCTGCGGCGTGGCAAGCGAAGCCCGGAGCAAAGATCTCTCCCGTCGACTTGAAATCATGGGAGTAACAGTAATTTGATCATGTTGTCAAGCAAATTCCGTATAAGCGCAGTTCATTTTAATACTCGGGTTCTGTGGGCGGGACGGAGTTCTGGAATCCTATTGGTCAGCTGGGGGAATTGGTGCTTCAGTCACAATGTAGTCATTGTTAAATGTCAATTTTAGCATCCAATGGTTGCAGAGTGCAACCTAAACTGTACGGTTGCCTTAAGTAAATAGTAGTTGAGTGGCTTAAATGTGTGCAACCTTGTTGGAAAACTCACTGTAGGGGAATTTCAACTTAGCTTGACAAAGCTGGTGATCCTGCTCCCAGGTACTTTTAATTAACTCTTAGTACTTGTTGAAGGATACCCTAGTTGACATTTGAATGTGGGTTTAAAATGTCAAACACAGCATGCATGTGAAATGCTGCTCGCCCAACTAATTTAGCCCCCACCCCAGTTTTTTTTTTTTTTTTTTTTTTTTTTAACAACAATGATCTTTATCTGCAGTCAGCATTGCCTTGCAGGAGTTTCCCACAATATCTGTGCACAGACAGCGAAGGTGTATGTTGTCAGCAGAAAAACAAAAGAAGTGGAACAAAACAGAGGCAACTAAGGTGCAATATGTGACATATGAAGCAAGAGGAGCTTTCTATTAAACATGAAATGGGTTCTTTTAAAGCATGAAAAGTTGATTAACGCATTCTGAATCTGCTTTTTGACGTTGGAGCGGATGTTTTGCAGCAACACGGAGCTCTTCAGAAAGTAACATTAGTTTTTTTTCTACAGGAGGAGTCTGGAGAGACAGCGAGCAGTGAAAGCAATGGAGTGTCAGAGTGGTTGTGTCCTCTGTGCCAAAAACGACAAACGTGCAGGTCTTCTCTCTCTTTACATTTGACTCAGCAACACAGCGTTCTCCCCTCCTGCGTCGACAAACTGCTGGACATCGTAAGTGTGGCTTTGTGAGCCTGCGGCTTTCGTCTCGGCTCGCTTGTAGTATGTCGCACAGCAGGATTTGCACCTCACGTATTATCTGATAATTAGTTTTTGTATTTTAACCTACTTTATCAACTTAGTGGGCACTAAATAGATGCAAATGATCAGTCGCGTTGCGAGCTGCCGCATTTCAAAACAAATAAAAGTCCCAAGCTGCACAGAGACCAGCGCCTTGTGTTCCCAGCGTCTGAGGTGAAATTGAGATAGAATCAAATTATAGACAGTGCCGCAGTTTCTTTTGCCTTTTTTATTTTTTTATATTTATTCTTTTTTCATGTTTGTGTGATGTGGCTTTAGTGATGTGGTTGGTAACGTGGCTTAGTGGGAACTAAGGACGGGCTTCACCTGGCTTGAGAGGTGGATGTGACAGAGGGGAATGCAGGCGTTTGTAGTACGATGACGTGAGGAAAAAGTTAACATGTGCTGTAGAAATAAACACATTAAGCATAAAATACTACCCACAATGAACACACTCATCACAATGTCCATGATCAGATGAAATTCTTCCCTTTTTTCTACTTCTATTTCATCCCGGATCTCGACAAAAACCCACCTAAGTGTTTATATGTGCATGTAAACTACATTTATTCTGTTTACTGTTGAACGGAGCGAAAAGCTCGGGCTCGTCACGATAAAGCTGCCTTTCTTTTCATCACTGGTAACAAAAGAGGACTGTGGCCTCGTCATCCTCAGCCTCGCTCGCCTCCTCCTCTGATGATGACGTTGAAATCTATTCAACCTTCCTCCTGCTGGACATTCAGCGTCTGCTGTCTTTGCCCTTTTCCATTGTCTCCCTCTCTTCTCCTGTGGTTGACTTCAGCTCCTTCACGCGCAGCACCGAGACCAACATCTGACATCTTCATCACATAGAGTTATATCAGCAACTCTTGTTGCCACATTTTGATAAATGACAAATATACACAGGATGCGCTTCAGATGACCTTTTTTTCTTTATGCATTCTGACTCTTTGAATTTGTCTTGTCTGTAACTCACTCACGGACATGATTGCAAACGACGCATCTTTGACATTATTGTGGGTTTTGCTCCTTTAGCAGTTCATAATGTGACGCGTTAAGATGCTTTGGCAGCTTGGTTTAATGTTTAAAGGACGCTGACTTTTTTTCTGTCACTCCAATCTTCTTTTGACTAAAATAGGTGTCAAAAGGATGCTGCGGTTTTCAGGTCTCGCACTGTCATTTGCTCACACCTCTTTGCCAGTAACACACTGTGGTCCACGTTTATAGTCCACCTTAAAAATGGTTTACGGTGCACCGTTTGGTGTCGTAGAAGTCTCCAAAAGTGAAATGTGATTTCATTTTTGGAAGAATTGATGGATAATTGTTGAACATGTAGGCTCGGGTGATTAATTAAAGGCTCACATGAGGTCTCACTCTAAAACAAACCCCCAAATGTGCTGTTTAAAGGCAATGTCGTATTACGATCATCTGTAATGTGTGACCGCAGAGTATTTGTCGGGTGTCAATTTTGCTGACTGCCTTTCCTTTTTGTTCAGGCTGTTCTAAAACGAGCTGCCAGTGGAGAAGACAAAGGTGTTCAAATGTCTGCAGGTGAGTGTTAGAGTGTTATCATGGTTAGAATGTGGCTGCACATGTGGTTTAGTAGAAAATGGATCTGGATTTTATTCTATTGTATATTGCTCACTAATAGACAGTGCTGAATGGGAGTATATAATTGTGTTTGGGATCATATATTCCAGCCTGCGGAGGAGAGGAGCTGCTTCACTCGCTCATCTGCTGATGTTAATGTCACTTTTCAGAAACTGCAGGTTACAGGATGCAGAGATGTTTGACGAAAACAAATCTACTTATTTAAGTAATCTTATTTTGAAACATACAGAGGTACACTCCATGTATGCGTTATATGTGCATTGTTTGGAGCAGGTTTTCCCTATAAATGGAATTACTGCGAGGAGGTCAGTGAAGGAGGCCACCGAGACGCCTAATAAGTAGAGAGGAAATGTGACAGATTGAGTAATCTTGCATCTTCTTGGTAACCTGGTTTATCCTGCAGGACATGAAAGATTTAATGTTGTGAATATTGTCAAAATATCCACTTTTTTAAAAACTCATTTGCATTATTTTCTTAATATTAAGGGGGCATTCATTTCATTGGGTTCTGTGTATTTGTGCTGGTTGCATTTTTGGCTGTGTAATTTATTACACACGTTCAGGTACGAGCCAACTTTTTCTATTAATTTGCCTCCTCCTTCACCTCCACGATCCAAACAGGATGTTTGGTCACCTCTGGTTGGATGGGAAAGTTAGATTTTATAGCCTGATGTTTCCAGTATTAGCTGGTAAAGTTAGACGGAGACACTAGTTGCACGTCTCCTGTCATCCTTTGCCAACCACAGGAGGCAAAGAAGATGAGAAAAAGTTGTTCCATCTATATTGATGTTGAAATTGGGCTTATTGCGCTCAATTAGATCATGTCATGTTTTTACTAGGCAACTGGGACACCACTCCCATGCTAGATGCGTCTCTGCTTCTTTTTCTGTGGAGAAGCATTCATGTTCCTCCACCCTGGTCCTCAGCTCTCCTGCCTGTTTACATTTGCAGGCCCTTTATTTAATAGCCCAGAATGAATGAAGTGAAATCAGAAATTATTTGCAATTTGTTTTTTTTAAAGTGACTAAATACTGCACAGATAAATATTCAGGTTCTTTCCCTATGACCTTTGAACTTTTGTTCAAGCGGGGGGAGGGGTTGACTAAATTTGGGTCCACCTGTGGTAAACTCACCTGACTGGGTGTGAGTTTATAAGACACACTCGTCTATAGAATGTCCCTCACACGGCTGCCAGTTGAAACCTTGAGGCCAGTAGAACGTCCTCAGGGGACGAGATTAGATGGACCCGAGGGTCCCGGGAGAACGTTGGCCTCCATCATTTTGAAATGGAAGAAGATTGGACCGACCAGGACTCTTTTCCGAGCTGGCTGTCCGACCACACTGAGCTATCTGGGGAGAAGGATCTTAGTAAGAGAAGTGACCAAGACCCAGAGACTGTGCTGAGGTCCAGAAGGTAGACCTACTGGACTTTTTAGCCAAAAAGAAGCATCTTCTTTGGAAAATACACATAAAACTAACACCTGCAGGACTCTCGGGCTGTGAAACAGAGACGTGTTTGGAATTTTTCATTTGTCATGTGTTGAGGAAACCAGGTAGACGGGCCAGAGGTTCACTTTCCAACAAGACAATGACCCAAAGCTTGGAGCAGAGCCGACCCAGGAGGGGCTTTGGGACACCTGTGTGAATGTCCTTTAGTGGTCCAGCTAGAGCCGTGACATGCAGAGACCTGGAAATGTCTGTACGCAGACGTGTCTGACCCGACAGTTTCAGAGGATCTGCAAAAAACAACACGCAAATATTTTCAAATCCAGGTGGTTTCAAATCCAGGTGGCCTCAAACCAAAAAAGACTGGAAGCCAAAAGTGCTGCCAAAGGTGCTTCAGCAGAGCACTGGCTAAAATATCTGAATGCTTGTCATTGCAGTAATTTCTCTTTATCTTTTTCCATTCGTGTGGGTGTGTGTGTGGGGGGGGGGGTGTCACATGAGAAGGAACAGGTGAATGTGGTTGTATTCATTTAACTGTCATATTTATTTTTATTAGATGCTGAACTGTCACAACCGAAGAACCCTGAAGACCTTTTTTCAGAGCCCTGCCAGCTTAGTCACGGTTCAGAAGTTGTCCCAGCCTTTGGAGAGAAAGAGATGGAGGAAGAGACCGTAATGGAGCGGGAGAGAGATGACACTGAGCAAGATGATGGTGGAACTCATCTTACTGGAGCCAAACGGCAAAATCCATCTGAAAAGGCAGAAACTCCAGATGCTTGTGAGAATCTGCTGGGTGAAAATGGCGTCTCACCTGACAGTAACACCCAGTCGTTCATGTGCAATGCCTGCCTGGAAACCTTCCCCAACAAAACTGCCTTGAGTGTTCATTACAATTCTGCCTCACACATTCACAGGATGGCAACAGGCTCTGCCAAACAAGGTGCAGAAAATGATCCGCCAACTCCTGCTGTCCCCGTCTTGTCTCGACCATATATATCAAACAAACCCTACCAGTGTGCTATATGTCGAGTCTCGTACAATCATGCCATCACCCTCGAGAGCCATATGAAATCTGTTTTGCATCAGTCCCGCTGCAGGAACGCGGGAATAGTTGCACAAAGTGCGACCTCTGCAGCGGGCTGCTTGGGAGGCGGCTCGACCACGACGCAGAATACGGTTGTGTCCACGTCTGCAATCGGAACCAGCCAGTTGGATACCACTACCACTTGTGCTACTTCTGGGACATTAATGGTGGCTGCTTCAAAAGGTGGAGAGCAGGTTCAGAGTTCACAGGTGTCTCCCTCCCTACTGGCCTCCCCTGTAGCCTCCGCTCAGGCAATGTCAGCCTTCCTCACCCTTCTCACATCTAGCCCCAACACCCTCTCCCACTCCCTTCTCCCTTCCTTATTTGCGACCAGTGCTGCATCTGGTGCTGCTGTGCCACAGCTCATGCCTCAGCCTCAAATGCTCATGCCATTGATCTTGAACGGACTCCAAGCCCAAACGCAGCAGCACCTAGAGAGCCCACAAGGTCAGCTCCTTACCCAGTGCGTGCCATTTGTAGGTCTCAGCACAGCCCAACAAGCCCTCTTAACCCAAAGATTATGTAGCTTACAGAGCCAGTGGCCATCGTCAGGAGTGCCCGCGATTATCCAGCCAAGTCCCGAAGAGCAAAAGCAAAATGCAAAGCTTGAGGCCGAACAAAAGACCGTGGAGGGTAAAGACGAGAAAGCCTCGGATCAGATTAAGCGCGGCGATGAGCCATCCGCTGAAGACGTTAAAGCAGAAATGCCCAAGCAAAATGGTGGCAAAGAAATGAACGAGTGCCCGAATACGGAAGGCAAATTAAAGGTTGAGAACGATGCTGACGATGGAATGGAACATAAAGACGGGGACGGCGTCGCTGGACGGTTGGACGTAGAGAATGCTAAAACATCTAGCCAGTGTCTCTCACCCGTGAGCACAGAGAGAGGCCTCCGCAACAAGACGCACTCGCCAACAACCTCTCTTCCCAGTAATTCCAGCCTCAGTCCTGTACATTTAAACCTTACACTTAGCCCCGACTCCACTCCCCAGAAATCTCAGTCGGGCACCAGCCCCTGCGAATCTCTCGGCACCCCAAAGTACAGCCCTAAATCCAATCCCTTCACCAATCACCAGACTCGATCGTGGTGCGTCACACTTGAAAACCTTCGTTCAGACCTTCCGGCCCTCTCGGTGTTTCAGTCGGAGGTCCTGTGGGCGTTCTTCGAGTCGCGTAGCGAAGCCGACGCCGCGAGTCCTCCCCGCGAGGACTGCGAGGCGCTGGGAAGAGAGGTGGGGCTCTCGGAAGAGGAGGTGCGAAAATGGCTGCGCCAGGCCAGATTTTCAAAGCAGAGGAAGAGGGCGGCGGATTCGGACCACCTGCAAGGTGCGACGGGATTCACCAGGCACAGTCAAAGTTCTGACAACGAATACGATGATGAGGAGCACTCGCTGATCATAGCAGAAGGCGAAGACGACGCTGAAGCTTCAGGCAGCCAGGCAATAGATTTATCAAGTACAAGAGCGAAACACAAACGGAAAGATTTAGCCAAGGGGGCTCAAGGTGATTCCTGTCTCACCTCTGACTCGGAGAATGAGGTGTACACCTCTGTCATCGTTACCGACGAGGAAAGTCAGAATGGGTCCGTGAGGGAGTGTCCAGAGAGTCCTGCTAAAAGTGACGCGCAGGCGGAGGTCCAAGTGGACAAAGGCTCGGCCGGGGGAAAGGTCCTGCGCTCCACAACCGTGTTCCTCTCTGATGCCGAAGACGAGTACGAGGAGGACGAGGGCGAGAGGTCAAAGAGGAAAAAACGAAAACGAGAGCTGGAAAACGATGAGGTCGAGGTTAAAAAAGAGAGGCAGCACCCAGATGTGGACCTAGAGCTGGAGGCGCAAGGGGATCCCCCGGGTTCAGTGTTGCACGTGTTGAACCACCCCGAGCTTCCACCCGGGGCCCTCCACCCGCTGCCTTTGTCCATCACTCCCTTTTCTACTCAGTTCATCAGTCCCTATGTCCTCTCGCTTACGCCCGCTGTAGATGGGAGCAAAGTGCCCGTCTTTCCAAACCCGCCAACTATCACTCGCTTCTCTGACGCTCTTCTCTCGCACTCCATTTCCTCTCTTCACCAGCCTCAGTACTTGTCCAACGGTGATGACTGTGAATCCGCTCTAGACCTGAGCATGGGAAAAAACAACTCAAAATCTGCTTCTTCTTCATCCTTGGCTGATAAAATCGCCGCGCAGAAGGGTCAGTTGCTGGACGGACTCGGCCTGAGGCCCACGTCCAAAGGCCTCGTGGTCGTCCAGGTGAAACCTGAATCTCCTATTTCCTTGACGTCTTCCAAAAGTACTTTGAATCTCATGGGCTGCAATAATGTAACAAAGTCTAATATTTACACGAAAACCCCTGAGAAAATGTGTTCCGCATTATTGGAAAGGGAGCGAGTAAAGGAAAGGGAAAAGGAACAGGAGCAACAGCAGAGGAAATCAAAAGGAAAGCGATATCGGGACATGAGGCGTTCGAGGACCATTATTCAAGCCGAACAACTCGACATTCTGTATGGCTGCTATTTTAAAGATGCAAATCCTGGTAAACACGAGTTTGAACAGATTTCTGAGTGGGTCAACCTTCCCAAAAAGGTGGTCCAAATTTGGTTCCAGAACATGAGGGCGAGGGAACGAAAAGGTGAGGTGAGGTTCATCAGCGACGGGATGCTGGCAGCTGTTGGCAAACCTCTCATTAAATTTACCTGGCCTCTCTCGAAGCCCATCTTCTCCAATAAACCGCCTCCGAACAACCCCGGGTCTGTGACTGCGACTCCAATTGTTCGCACTCTCTTAAAGATAGAAAAAGAGCCAGTAAATGAAACGGTAAAGTCCCCCGTGGTGAAAAAAGCCACCCCGGTTCCCATCAAGCCGAAAGAGGTTCTTTATCCTACCACAGCCTCCTCTGTGAGCGGCAGCACTTCTGTAGTGCCAAAGAGCAAGGTGGAGACTGCCAGCACTGTCCCTGCAGTTAAAGTGACACCCAAGGTCAATACCTCTGTACCCGTAGCAGCACCAAAGGATCCAGCCCCCGTTGCCCCGCGTTCAGACCCCAAACAGAAGCCAGAGGAAGAGAGCGAGGAAGAGGAGACCGATGATGAAAAAGACGACACCGAGATGGGGCCAGGACCGGGGACCACGAACCGCATGGTTCCCAAGCTGCCCACAACTCCAATTAACAACAGACCCGCTGCCACGGCAGGCATGCCACAAAAACAGAACGGGCTCAACTACTGGGCACCTAAGGTTCCAATAAAAATCAACACGCTGTCTAGAGAGCAGCTGGCTCTTCCAGCTCACATAACTCTAACTTCCCGTACAATAGTCCCCCCTCCCACCCCTAGTATTGCACCAGTCAGCCCAAATACGCCCAACTCGGCCAAAGTATCAAGCCCCTCCACCCCAGTGGTGAGTAAATCGAGCCCAACAGAAAGCAGCTTCCTGTCCCACTCATCCAGTCGTAGGCCTCGCACCCACTTGTCCTGCCTGCAGCTGTCTATTCTGCAGTCCTGTTACGAAACCTGTGCTCACCCTAATGCCATGGAGTGTGAGGCAATTGGCACTGAGCTCAACCTGCCTCTCAAGGTGGTGCAAATCTGGTTCCAAAACACCAGAGCCAAGGAAAAGCGCTGGAGGCTGCAGCAAGAAAAAATGGTGAGATGACTTGTAGAATTTCAGAACTTTAAGAATTAGGGGGGGGAAATGAACTGGTTTATTTAGTGCATTTATTATTGATGCATTTGCTAAATGGGACCTTAAAAGTGGAAGTCATGGAGGCAGGATCAAATTCATTATTCATGATTATTTACTGACAAACACAAGCTTCATATGCTTCCTATAGGATTAATTGTCTTGGTAAATGACTGTTTGCTTCTAAATAGTAATACTTTGGTCAAACTTTCCGATGAATATTTTGACCGTTTGTAGATCTAATTCACATATTTCTGTATAAAACCAAATTTGAATATTTCAGCCAATCAGAAAATGCTTAGGAAGCTGGGATAAATTCAGAAAACTTGATTTATGGAAAATTGTATGGAAAATTTGGGATGGCATAAAGGGCTTGTTAGAGTAGGGGAACCACCAGTAGAATACTAGGGGAAGGCAGCTCCTCCCCCAGGAGGACGGCAGCCGTCGACAGCGGCCTCCGGACTTACGCTGTGACTCTTCAACTGCTTTGAGTTGTGTACTGTAAAACTAATCCGTTGTGCACTCATCTGCAGCTGTCAGCCAAACTAGTTCTACTGGGTGACATCATGTTTTGGAATATCTGAAGTTGAAGCACAACCAGCTCCTTTTTTGGAGTGATTTATTAACCTTTTCACTGTCGGATCGGCAGTTTTTTCATAAAGGACGGAAACCTTTGCAGATCGCAATGATCTGATTGATCTGTCCAATTTTGATGCCCTTTCCCTGAAGGCAGCATTTTGCAAATTTAAACAATTATAAAAAATAGAGAGAGATGTGTGTGCGTGAAAGATTTTGACGTTGATATAAAGTGCCTAAACTTGTTCAGCGTGTCCCCCTGCCTGACCTTTTCCATCCCTCTCTGTCCCACGGCCAGTCTCCTCTGTCAGGTGGACAAGTGGACATGAGCTCAGGAGGCTACCTGCAGTACAACGCTCTCAAAGCCAATCGTCCAATTCTGCCAAAACCTGTTCAGCTGACGGTCACCGAATCTCCAGCTTCCCCGATACCCGGCCAGTCGGTGACAAAGGAGACCCTGACGGGTCATTGCAATGCTTGCAACGTCTCCTTTGAGTCCCGGGCTGCAGCCAGGGCCCACGTGTTCTCTCCACGCCATCTGGCAACCCTGAGAACCACTAACTTTGGCCAGCCACCCACGCTCACCAACAAGAACGGGGCCGGTAATGGCGGACCTGGCAGTAGCGTGGCGGGCTCCAAGGGCCCTCACTCCACTCCACTAAACAGTTCTGCTGCTGGATCTGGGGGGGAAACTGTTTCTGATTTGCCTGCACCAACGGCCACCAGCAAGAGTTAAAAGACCCAGATCAGGATTGGTCTGTACACTGACTATTCTTGGACCCATTTGGGCTCCTCGGATTTTAATAAACTATTTTGAGCACTAATCCTCAAAAGCTAATATTGATTAGTTTTTGAAGTTGGCTCCCCCACTGCACCTGCTATCCTATGCTGAACCTTCACTGACTTGAAATCCTTTTATCTATCGAGTTCACCTGGATTTCAGACTCTTTCCATGTGCTGCTTTACACTTAATCGGTTGCTGTTTGATACGTAATGAACACATCTCAATTCACCCTCCTTTCCTCACACTTTTACTACCGATATTTCTGGTCCTAAGCCTGTGAGTATGTGTTGCGTTGCTGCGGTGACCTTCCTATCATTTTTAAAGGCACTCTACTTGCCAGTCTTGAACTTAAAAACTGGTGCAAAAGTGCGTTTCCTCTTCAGAAGCAGTCGTGTAGACCTGCAAACACTTTTTTGGGATAATGACGTGAAATACTCAGTTTGCGCCTGTGGAATTGTTTTTACTCATGGTTACTTTTTATTTTTCCGACAACATTTCCTTGGATATTTTATGACTGGATTGAATCATTGGGAGATGAAGTGGCGTTGGATGTTTTATTTTGCTATGGGAGTTTGAACTGAAGAGTGTTGTCTGCTTTTTGGGGATGTAGAGCGGTACTTTAGAGTGAGCAGGGCGGTTGAATTGTCCCTGTTGAGATGTTCATTCAGTAGACTCATGACAATCCAAATAGATGGGGCAAAAAGAGGCTGGGGAAAGAAAAATCTTGGCATACTGCACTTTGACACATTTTACATTTAATTTTTTTTAAAAAGCATTCTAATGCAGGTGTCTCGCATAAAAAAAAGATACGTTAATGCATGTTGGATGCCTTAAAACACATCGAATAAATTGATTTTTGCTAGTCTAATGAAACATTAAATTCTAAGCATATTGTGCTTGAAGCACAGCTGATATATAGAATGAAGAGTTGTTTCAAAATGTTTTTATATCAAGCATTCGGGGAAATGAATGTCATGTCCTGTTTCTAGATCCTTGCAGTTAAGCCTCTACCTGTTCTCCTTATTTTGGCCAAGGACTCGCTCTCTTATTTTACAACTCCTGTTTGGGTCCCGTGGATTTCAGCTTCCCCCCAACTGGTCGAATTATATCTTGAAATATATAGCTCTTCGAAACCGATTTGGGCTTTTCAGCTACTGTAGGTGTGTTCTACCTATGACAGCCTTAAGAAGAAACCCCACCACAGCTATAAATTCAAGCCCGGGTTTTCTTCAGCTAATTCCGTTGAGTTTTAATCCCGAGAGTCCTTCGCACCAGGAGTCCAGTTTTACAGTTTTTGCCAATGAATACTGTGTGTACGACGGGAGAGTTAAAAGTACTTGTGCTATTTACGTCAATATTTATACAGATGACCATAGGAGCAATTAAAAGCTGGTCTAAGAGATTTCTATTAAGGTCAAAAGCCAACTCTAAAAATATTAGGTGAGCAGGGGTTGAGCTGGGCTGTTTATCCCCTTGGGTGATTTGCGCTAATCACTAAATCTGGTAACGTATGTACTGTGAAATGAAATCTAATGTTTGAAAACCATTACAAGGGAGAAAGTCGGGTATTGCCAGTATCCTTAAGGGATTGATGGACATGCAGGTATTGTCAAATTGGGAAATTTTAAATGTTTTCAAATGAGAGCTAACAAGACGGTGCTGTGTTGAAGGACACGTAACATACTAAAGATGTTTTCCTTGACTTTAAGTTTTATATTAATGTTACTGTTGATACTTTTAACAAAATGCAAAACTAAATCATAAACTTTTTTAAATAAATATATTGAAAAAAAAAAAGTTATTCCAAAGTTATCCTCCCTTTGCTTTCTGTCATACAGAAACCAAAAAGCAATCTTGAGGTCGACAGAGAGCAGGAGAGGCATTCATAAATGCAAACTGTAAAGAACATCTCACAGCTTGACACTTGCACTAGCCCACAATTTTTGCACAAGCTACAGACATTTCAAATGAACACAGCCATTAACGAAACATTCAGAGTCACTCGGTGTGCTTTGTGAAACGAGGAGAGTTACAATGTCTTTTTTCATGACTTATATCTTTTGCTCCTCTTTCTAAACTCTGTTGTTTGCAAAAGTACTGGAGTGCTTCAATTTACAGACTGGGATTACACACGTGCACACAAACGCGCAAACATGCTCTTGTACTGTCCAAAATAGATTTTAATGGAGATCTGCTTTTTATTTCTCTCTTTCATTGTCACTTTTGAGTTTCACTATTGTTATAACCATAACTACTACTTATGTGTTTTATCATTACTACTCATTATTGTTTTTGTTATTGTTATTATTATTATTATTATTATTGACCCATAATGGTTTTAAATGCCACCTCTTCTCAAAACAATATGGTATTCCTCTGGATATTGAACAATAATAGTGGCAGTGTTGTTATGAATTGTTAGTTTTGATTAAGCTTATTTTATTCCTCACTCGTACTTGCCTTTTGTGTTTGGTCTCCATTATGCTTTCTTTGATATACAGAAAAGGAAATAAAAACCAGTTGAAAAAAGCACACCCGAGTATGGAATGTTTGCCTTTCTGTGTCAAGGGTTAAACAGACTACCTTTTATGATCCAATGTGCTCTGTGGTGTAGTGTTCTTCTCCAGTATATCACAGAAATTTAGCATATGGAATAGACCTTGGATTTTCATTGCTCGCTTCGCAGACCTGGGTATGAATATTAATATACTTCACAACCGCTTTTGCCTGTCCACACAGGAGAGGCACGCGTTTGACTGACAGGGCCGTGAGCCAATCAAAAGCCGGCATTCAATTCGGAAACCGGAAAATCCGGTCCGCTTGTCCAATAGCGACGTGGCGAACGTGGACGACGTCGGTCTGGAGCGATACGATGACCAATAGGACGGGGAGTTTCACGTCCGCAGTGAGCGAAAGCTCCGCCCCTGCTTCCATTTCTAAACCGAAGAACGCTGCCGCTCTCGTGTAGCTCTGCTTTTATACACATTTAAGTAAATAAACCCGGAGACCTGTTGGGTTTGGACCGCTGCGTAAAGTTAGTAAGTCAAACAGCCGTCTGTGTACGTGGAATATTTCTGAATAGTAACGGGGAGTGTGGCTAGCTGCTTTATTTGCTAATTCAACTTTAGCGAGCGTTGCCTCCGACGCTTTTCGCCTCGCCGCCCCGCTCACTCTACCCCCTTGTGTGTGAGTAGGGGCCTGCAGCGCTGATTTGACCACGAGGTTGGTACGGTTGGAACAAGGGCGATGGCGGAGTTCGGCAACGGACTGGCGGAAGAATCTCTCCTAGATTCTGATCCCGGACATCCTGAGCTGGAAGACCCGGGCGTCGGGGACGAAGAACCGGGATTAGAAGAGGGAGAGGCCGCAATTGAAGACCCGGTAAGTGAAGGGCATTGTTGCCGTTGGGAGGTCCAACATTACTACACAACACTTCGCGTTCCACACAGCACACCGGTTGATCCGTCGGCGGCGGGTTCGGCGAGGCTCCTTTCACTACAAATCGCGAAGTCACATGCCGCGCGTGATGGTGCCCCGGCCGGGTCGATACCGACCGCCATTGTGGCTCACGCAGTGCAGTAGAAATGGGTGGTGACATGCGTAGTGCCGGCAGCCATCTTGGCGCAACAGCGGTGCCAGTTTCTCTGCGCCAGTGAGAAGCTTGAATCATTGGGGATCCTCATCGCGAAAAATGAAAGAGGGGGATGTAGGAGACCGTTAGGGGCAAGACTAGGACAGGCCGCCATCATTTGTCGCCGCTGTGCGTGTCTAACCACTCTGGAAGGCCACTTACTAGCGGTAATAATCATTTTAACCTGTATCTTCTGAGCTATGTTGGCTGCTTTTACAGTCCATGTACCGGTGCGCACACATGTAGCCGACAGGCTAACGTTAGCCTACAGCAGAGGAAGGCTACCTGCTCTGGTGCGCTAGCTAAAAAAGATACGTGGTCAGGGCATACACGTTGCACGTATTTATCCCGTCGAGACCAGCTGGAGGTGACATAAAAGCGCTGTTCTGACCAAGAATTACGATAGTTACTACCGGGTTGCTAGCTGAATTTTGCGCTAGGTTGGAGGTGACAGGCGTGCATCTGATCACCCGCCTCTGTCGTTCGTGTTGGACGGTGATCGTTCTCCTGCAGCTGAGGTTCTGTTTGTTCTGCACCGAGTACCATTTAGCAGCACAAGCATGCATGCTGGACATTAAGGTCGAGCTCGCTGCCGGGTGTAGTCCATCCCTGTCGGGCAGGGAGACGGCGGCGTGCAGCGCAGGAGCTGGGGGCTGCGGTATTTGAGGGGCTGGGTTTGCATCCTTCACTGCTCTGCTAGGACGAGCAGGGTGATTGAAGGGGGGGGGGGGGGGGGGGTCGCAGGCGATTGCCCGGCGTATGCGACAACAGGAGGGGTTGGTTAACAGAACATGGTCTTTATTTTGTGGTGTTGATAATTGGTTGTTGTGAATGCAGCTCATGGTTGGAGGTTGTGATCTGTTGGACTGTGGGGGGGATTTGATGGAACTGTACTGTGGGGTTAAAAAAAACAACAACCATGCAGTCGGTGTCCTGCCATGTTGCGATTCGGGGCTGTTACAGTGAGAAGAAATCTATGAAATGTTAGGTGTCTGCGCCGTGGAAGCACAAAGACCCATTATGTTGACTTGAGTCTGCACACACAACAACGTGCTGGGCTGGAATGACTTGCACTGCTGCAGTGCACCACTGTCTGGGAATATGGGAATGTTCCAACGGGGCTACATTGCTTATTGTAACCGGTGACACAATTTCAAAAGACAGGCACCAACCATCGCCCAGGCACTAGATCGTGTCTTATATGTGCAATTCCGTAGACGGCTAACCTTGAAAGGAGACGTCACCCTAAGGAGCTAAGGCACCCAAAAATGTAAGCAGGCATTTCTGTCCTTTTTTAGTCACAAGCAAACCTGAATCTTCAGGTCATCAGGTTAACGGCTTTCCCCAGTCGTGTCCTGTGCAGCAAACATACCGTTACAGCTCAGCCAGATGGTTTTATTGCTTTTATTGTAGAAGCAGTTGTAAAGCGGAGAGCTGGCGGATGATAAACCCCAAGGAAAATCACGTCTCCAGGCAGGGAATCCCCCTGGACGGACGAGTTCATTAACCCGGCATACACTCGCATGCCCTCGGCACCCTGGGAGGTTTCAAACCCAATCCGTGGACCCGTTTCCAAACCCAGTCGGAACATTAATTTCAGGCTAAATTGTGGTAATGATTTTCAGATCCTTTCAAAGGGCCAGTAGCGTGACGTTATTTGCTGTAAGCCATGGTTATATTAGCGATGCAGCGGTTCTCAGTTGTGTATTCTTCAGCACGTCGAGCCCGATTCATTGACACCAGCAATACAATAGAGGTAGGGCGGCGGTAATGCTAGAAAAAAGCACACCGAGACCCCAAACCCCCACCAAGCTGGTTCTATCTCCACATAATGTGACACACCCATAGTATATCGTATATAGGTAGTAGGCAGTAGTGATACATAACCTCAAAGGGCCAAAGTCCCTCCAAAATCTAGAACACCACCAAAATTTATTGTTTGGCGTTTTCTGAAAAATTCCTTAAACTCAGTTTAACTTCATGTTATTCTGCTTTAATCAAAACAAAAGTCTGACTGTCACGTAAACGCCATCGCGGGGGTTCCGAGGCGATACACCCGAGGATCCTTTATGATCCTTGGCCTTTGTTCTTGGAAGATCAAGGTCCAGGTCTCTTTGATCCTTTGATCATCAGCTTGCTTTTTAGCCCAGTATTTGTCCAGTCTTGCTTATTCCGGTAGCATTTCAACTGCGATTCCCTGTGTGCCGGTAGCAGGAGCTGTTGGAGCTTAACCTGCAGAGCTTTCTCAGAGCGCTTATTAAAACGCGAGTTTCCACGTGTCTGACGCGGCATTGCTCACGCACGCCGTGATACCCGCACACCTTTGAGTAACTCGATACTTCACAACAATTCAGCATGGCGAGCGAGGTGGTAAGAGAAGCTGCGCCGCTGCCTTTAGAGTCTACCGAGTGGGATCAGTTCGACTTCTTCGCCGACCACAATGATGAAGAAACGCTATTTGTTCATGGAAGATTTGCTGTAAGCATCGCTTCACACTTATAACCTATATAAACATGAAGAAGGCATCAAGGTTGAAGGGGGACACCTGCTAGCCTTGTTTTCCTCTTCCTTATGGCCTAGAAGGTCTACATTCGGTGGTGTTTTTCACACAAAACAGGAATATGGTGTCCCGTGATCACTTTTGTCTATTTTTTCTCCAAGTAAACTGCCCAAATCAGCACAACCCCTTTAAAAATAATGATTAACCAGGCCGCGGCATTTTAAATTTGATATTCTTGTTTGCAGGAACTGGAGGCTATCAAAGCTCGGGTAAGAGAGATGGAGGAGGAGGCCGAGAAGCTAAAGGAACTCCAGAACGAGGTGGAGAAGCAGATGAACATGAGCCCCCCACCAGGTGTGTCTCTGTCAAGAATGTCACGCGTGCACTTTTCACACGAACCAATCAGAACTTCTGTCCATGCTCCCGTGTGCAGTTGGCCCCGTCATCATGTCCTTCGAAGAAAAGATGGAAGCAGACGCGCGATCAATTTACGTTGGAAATGTGAGTAAAAGGTCAAATTCTTTCAGATGTGACGGGAAGCAAAAGGGCGGAGCTGCAGTTTTTAGCCTTAAAGAGCCCATCGTAACCTCCCCAACGTCACTTCCGAGCTGTGAGTTTGCTCACGCATGCCTGATCTTTCTTGGCCCGAGAACACAAACGTCAGGTGGTTTTATCCAGGCGTTTGTCGTCATTTATGGGCGGAGCTGTTCGGTCCTGCCTGAGGTTGTTCCCTGGGATATTCCGCTTCATTGGGGCAGGTGTGACACCCGCGCTCTGCTGCTGGAAACCACTTAGTGGGCGGGACAAACGAGAGAAACTGGCCGAATGTCTCGCAGTGTGTCGCTGGGAGTTCTGGGGGTTAAACAGGATCATAAAAGTGGTTGAGTCTCTCTTGTGCAGACACGGCGTTGGTTTTTCCCGCGTTTCACGTGTCCTCCCTTCTTCAGGTGGACTACGGTGCCACGGCGGAAGAGCTGGAGGCTCACTTCCACGGCTGCGGTTCAGTAAACAGAGTCACCATTTTATGTGACAAATACACGGGGCATCCCAAAGGGTAAGAGTTGGCTTTATATCGCACAGTTTCGGGACGACGTGAGTCGCTCCACGGGTGGTCATTATGTATGTTGACAGTAGGTGCGGCGACAGAAATCGCTCTGCCTCTGCATTTAATCAGTATTGTGGCACGCAAACATTTTTTTCAGGTTTGCCTACATTGAGTTTGCAGACAAAGAGTCTGTGCGGACAGCCATGGCTTTGGACGAGTCTCTGTTCAGAGGACGGCAGATAAAGGTGAGAAGCTAACACGTTGGCCGCTCTGAGCTCCGGTATCACATCCAACCCATGTCACAAAGGGGCGGGTGTGCATTGGGTCGCGACCCTCTCGCTCAGCCAACAGTTAGCAGCCCGTCTTGATATCGGGCTGGATGGATGGTTCCCAAACCAACACACAACTCAGTTTTACGCCGTTCTGGGTGTTTTGCAGGTGGTTGCAAAGAGAACAAACAGACCGGGTATTAGCACCACAGACCGTGGCTTCCCACGAGCCCGGTTCCGGTCACGGGGAGGAAGCTTCTCGTCGCGTGCACGTTACTACAGTGGCTACACGCCACCCAGAGGCAGAGGACGGGCCTTCAGGTGAGCGCACGCGCGGCACACGGCCGTTGAGCACGTTGCTGACCATCCCAATCCTGATCGTACACGTTTTACAGACTAACAACTCTGATACCTGCTTATAGGTGATACAGTAGGATCCTGAATATGTTGTGATTTCTGCTGTAACATTACAAACAGGATCAGATTAAACATGGAACGATCACACACAGAAATGGTTGAGTAGAAGTGGTCTGAACTCAGACCTAACATGTCAGAATAGTGTGTAGCACATCCACGTGACAAAGGTGGTCGACAGCATCTTTTTATGTTGATTACTTTAAGGATGAAAGTTCTGTCTTTAAGGGGCGCGCATGTCATGATGGTGCGGGGCCATTGCATGCTCCATCATACAGCATTTCAACCCGGCTGAACGGACTCGGCTCCCCATCAACCTTTTCTTTGGCTGCGGTTCATCCGCCATGTTTGTGTTGGTGCCAGTGGTGAACAGAAGCCGGAAGTGGGAGGGAATGTCACCCGTCGAGTTTTTAGCCGCTCCGAATGAGTAATGGGTTGAACTCTGACCTTTGAACAACAGGAAAAGCCCCTCTGGGCTTGTGATGTGCTGCTCTTCCGCGGTCAGTCGTGGTCTCCAGAGGCGGCGTGGTCACCGCCGTCCTCTGTTTTGGCGTTCCGACTGAAATGAGTTGAGGTTTTTGGTCGGCTCTGAGTGAAACGGCAGCGTTTATATCAAATAGAGGATTCAGATTTGACGCTTGCGTCGCACATTTACAGTGGGACTTTTGAAACTGCTGCTGGATCCTTCTAGATATTGAGATTTTTACCATGATTTCTGAGCAGATACGGAGATTTTGATCACCCTACAAAGAATGTGGGAGGGTTTCGTATCAGCTTTCCCTCGTTACCACAGAAGCTGAAGCCGATGGAGCTCTCTGAGTTTAAGCCAAACCTTTTTGTCTCGCTTAATTGTTTAATTGTTGCTGCTTCTGGGTTTTGCCCTTGAGTTTGGAACAAGTGTAAAGCGATCTTTTCCCTGAAGCAGCTGGGAAAGTTGCGCTTTTTCTCTTTCTGCTGTATGAAAATGTCTGAAGCTGAAGGTCAGCATGTGTGTAATCGCTCTGCCCCGACTCCAGCCTCTCCCACACATACCAGGAACTCCAGCTCTGCCAGTTCACACACTTGACTCGACTCACGGCAGATCAGAACTCGATATCCACGCCTGAAAGGGTGCAGGTGTAATTGACGGGTGTGAGCTGAAAGACTGCAAACGGCACTTTGATTCGGCTTGAAAGAATTTGAGATTTATTAGTTTGGGCTGTTTTTTCAGTTCTGGATCAGACTAAAATAAACATCGCCTGCATATTTGTCTGATGATAAACTAGTTGATGGAGCCTGACGTTAAAGCCGGTGTCCTGTGGTCAGTGCTGTATGTTGTGCAGGGTTCCAGGCCCCGGGTTTAGGACATGCTAACAGAGTTATCTGCTGTCTCCTCTGAGACGTGTCCCAGCCGCCGCTCGCCGCCGCTGCGTGTGCTCCCGACTGACCCGCGCTAACCCCCATCAGTTATTATGATCACAACAGTCTGTTTCTAATGGATGTTAAAGCTCTCCCCCTCGAGAGATGCCCTCTCACTCATCCAGTTTTGTTCACTTCAAACGATGATGACAATAATGCGTTATTTAGCTCAACAAATGTGTCCTAATTCGGAATATGTGGCCCGAATAAATCCAGTGTTGTGAGCGATCTGTGCCACGTGCTGCCCAGACCTGTTTCTGCCGTAGATTCCTGCGAGGCGGCCCTGAAACCAGCCTCTTGTGGTCCCTGTAATAACTGCACAGCCCAGTTTCTGGCTCCCTCCATGTGCTGCCGCTGTTGCGTCTGCGTCTCTGATGGTTTTCACCGCTCAATAAGTGCGATTAGCTCAAAATTTCAGCTTCACTTTGGCGCCAGCTTCTGTCGGTGACTTTTCTGTGAAGTGAAGCCCATTATTTTGGAAAGTGTTGCAATAAGCCGCGGCGCACTTGGACAGATCCACCTGTAGCTGCGGTATCCATGGTTACGGCTCTTGTCTGCTTGTGGTGGAACCCCTAAACACCATTGGTCAGATGATCTTCCCAGACTGGTGGAGCTAAAGCACAAACATCTTAACATGGCAGATGATGCTCATTGTTTAACTGTCATGTGACCTTTCCCCCCATGTTTGTTTAGAGCTGGCGTCCTTGCATGTTCATGACCACACGCACGCACACACACGCACGCACAGCAGAAACGAGGGTTCATCACTGCAGCCTGACCTCAACATCTAAGCTAACGGCCACTGGTTTCACTCCAGTGACCCTTTTTGTGTTGCCACTGTGTGTGTGCTACCTCAAGGTGGCGCACTAGTGGGAATGTTTGCAGCTTTAATCCACATGTTTGTGTGTCAGTGTGTAACGCTGCTGGTGTGAGTCCTCCCCAGTGTTGCGGTCGTGTGTGTGTGTGTGTGTGTGCCGTGTCTTGTTGGGGGTATATGTGTGGTGCTGTTTGTCCTCCAGGTCTTCCCCCACAGTGACCCCCCGAGGCAGCTCTCTGAGAGAGAGACAGAGAGAGAGAAAGAGGGAGAGAGAGTGCCTTGGCTGCCCCTCACACCCACACACACCAAACACTGATGGTCTGGAGATTAATTCTCTTTCCTCTCCAGACTCTTTTACGCTAACGCGACACCTTAAAGCTCCACACCGTTAAGACGGGGCGTCACGCTTGTGACCGCTGTCCTCAATCTTCTTCCCCTTTTCCACACCCTTTCCTTGTACACACACTGACACACACACCTCCACACCAGGACATTCGTGTCCATCTTAAGCCAATCAGGAAAAAAAAAAAAACAACTCACCCTCTTTTTCTCTCTCTTTTCCAGGGGCCGAGGGCGAACAACATCGTGGTATTCCCCTTACTAAACACCCCCTCCCCCCACCCCTTAACTATCAACCATCTCCCCCTCTGTTCCCATTTAAAAGAGAAAAAAAAAAAAAGTTCCTCCTCTTTCCCAACAAAAAAAAAGAAGAAAATCCCCGAAGAGTGAAAAAAGACAAAAAAGGAAAAGGAAAAACTGCTCCTGGACAGAGAGACTGGCCGCAGTGTGCGATTGTGTGTGAGCATGCATGTGGAGGTTGATGCGGTCATCCCCGGTAAGGTATCAGTTGGCCGTTGAAGGGGGGGGGCGGTGGCAGGTTTTGGTTTATTTTTGTATTTTTTTTTTTTTTGAGGGACGGGGGGAGGAGAGAAGATAACGGTGTCTCAGGCTGCAGCTGTGTCTCCTTTGATCTGGCTGTGACCTCCCGCTTTCACACCATCACAAACAGCCCACCCACCCACTCACCCTCCACCACCACCAAAAGCCCCCCCAAAAAAATCGAAAGTGGGAGGGAGGCGGCATCGACGACACCTGCTGTTTGTTTTAATGTCCCGCTCATGTGAAACTTCCTCCAGCTACAGTATTGCTTGTTTTAAATTTGGAGTGGTGTGTGGAGTATGTTTAATCCCTGACCCCCCCCTCCTCTCCCCTCCCCTCCATCCCCCCCCTGTCTTTTGTTCTTTGCCCCATCCGCTCTCGCTCCTGCTTGGCTTTCTTTCTTTTTGTCCGGGGGGGCGGGCTGGGCTGCTCGACACGCCGCCACTCTCCACCGCTCATCCCGTCACTTGACACGCACACTTGGCCGCTAGCGCTTTTTTTATTCTTTTGATGGACATCGATGTTTTTATTTGGTGGTCCTGCATCCCCCCTCCCCATCTCTCCCCCCCTCCCTCCCCCCCCTCCCCCTCCTCTCTCTGTATATTAGATCACTTCTTGTCGTTTCAGGTTTCAGGACCAGTGGAGGCTGACTACCCCTCCCCAGGTGGCGCCGGCCCCCCCCACTGTCTCCGCAGCGTCTCTCTCTCTCTCTGCTCCCGCTATGCACACTCACCCCATCCTGTCTGTGTGGGGGGGTGGGGGAGGGGGGCAGGGCGACCACAGGTCTGCAGCAGGGGGCATTTACTACAACAGCAAACGCTGACATTGCTTTTAGTTTTAGTCTCTCTTACACATGACTTCACTCACATACATGATCACACACACACACACACACACACACACGTTCAACATGCACCACAGCACACTGCAGCACAGGCGGCCGGCCACACGTTTCCATACAGAGAGATGAAGCTACATAAATGACAGGCAGGCAAGTTTGAGTGAGGAGGGCAGGAGCAGATGGGGGGGGGGGGGGGAGTTTAGGGGTGTGCAGCACACACACACCTTCAGGCTCTGAACACAACGTGCAGCCATGGCTCGTCAGAGGAAGGCTGACGAGCTCATGGCCGAGAATTGAACAGAGTGGGCCCCAGCTTTTAATTAGGGGACAGTCGGATGGGGTTTGTGGAGACTTTTTTTGAAAAGAGGGTGTGGGTTTGGAAATGTTTTGCGTTTTTTTTTTTTTTTTTTAATTTTTATTTTTAAGCCATGAATCTGTGAGTAGGGAAAAAAAAAATAAAGACATTGTGTAAAAATGAGAGAGCCTGTTGGTGTTTTTGTTCCAGATGTTTAAATGTAAGCGCAGGTTCCAACACTCGAGGAAATCCCCGACATTAACACGCGTGTAATTAGGAGAATTTCTGCTCAGCAGGAATTGGGACCCACAGTCGGCACCTTCCTTCACCTTCAGGAGTGACGTCACCATTTTGGAAAAATCTCTTCCAGTTCATGATCGTAAGGACGTTTATGATTATATAGCTTAGAATTCCGTTCAGGTCAACAATGATAAATCGAGGGCATTTAAAGTGTTCAACACTGGTCCCCAAAATAAAACGATTTAACAGACGTCAAATGAGGCCAAGATCCAAGGTACTGGTGTTTACATCAGATCAATAATCTGGCGCCTAAAGGACGTGTACAATTTTAGACTATTTAAAATGAGAAGGCACAGGCGGGATGCCGTCTGTTGTCTTGTGTATTACAGCTGGGGGCTTTGCTCGCTGCCTGGACGACAACACGATGGTGAAGCAAAATAAACGACAAATGTAATCAGCAAAGGTATTTTATTAAAGGAAACAGGACAGGAAACTGACATCAGCAAATCCTGAAAAAGGCAGAAGAAATCGGGTCATTTGGCGAGTGGGTGTCGTCTCGGGTCTATCTGTGCTTCTTGAAGGCTGCAGGAAAAACACACATTGTAAAAACATTTTAGAGTCAGTCATTTAAATGTAAACCTTCATGTAATTGAGGCAGGCTCAGGCTGGTACAAGCGCACACTCGAGTCCATCTGAATGTTCCTACCTTTCCTTTTGGTATTCTTCTTCATGACTTTCTTCTTTTTCTTGGGCCGTGAAATTCCACCCTGCAACAATAAACGCGACCCGTTGAACTCTGAGCGGCCCGGACCGACCCGTTTGAAACCAGACTGGAAGGCCCTGCTTTGTGACATCGCCGCTAGCTCACCTCTGCCCCCTCCCCTCCCGTCAGCGCCGTGATGTCACCGAAGTGTGTGATGCCGCTCAGCTGGCCGGACATGGACATCATTGCTCTTTTCCTGGCATTCTTTGCACGTTTGGGCATGCTGAGACGAACCATCATGGACTCCTCATAATTTTTCCTGCCAAATGACAACGGCATGAATTTAAACCCGTTTTTTAAATTGTTTTTTAAAAACCAGCCTTCAAGCGTGCGTGTTACAAAATACCTGTGCAGCTCCTCGCGGCTGTCCCGCTCAGTCTGGAAGTCTCGCTTTTCCCGGATCTCCTCTGGAGCATCGCTGTACTGCTGCCTCAGCTCCTGGATCACGGAGCTCCTGAGCGCAGCTCGCCGCTGACGCTCCGCCTGAGCCTTCTTTCTGTCCGCATCCGTCATGTCGCCATCTTCACAAATGATATAAGGTTTAGGTCGGGGGAATTGGCTCTAAATCTACATTCAAACTTGCAGCTTCAGGTAATTTAAAATGTAATGACAATTAAGTCCAAATTCACAATATAAAAAAGGAAAGTAACGCTACCATAGTGCATTGGAGCAATCTTCGGTGGGATATATCTTCGTCCACTAGAGGGCGCCGCCTTCTCGGTCTTCTCCTCAGTGTCAGACTCCTCAGATTCGCTCAGCTGGTTTAAAACGAGATGGACATGTTCCACTTTTTGGATGCATACGGCTGAGAAATGACAGTGCCCCTACATATAGTGTCACAAAGACGGCGTAGGAAATTCATTTTTACTTTGCTGAGGAGATTTCCAGGATTGGGACGGAGCTGCAGTGGATCATTCTCAGCTGAAAAACACAAAGCAGAACCATTATATCGTGCAGATCATTCCGAAAATAGCACTACAAACAAGACTTACCTAAGCTTCCAGTGACAGCTGTGCGAACCAGCTTATCAATCTGGTACTTGAGTTTATGGTCTATTGGCCGCATCTTCTCGAGGACCTATGGAAAGGAACAGCATGTGATGGCATCTAAGGAGGCAGCAAAAGAACAAACGATTGCTCCTGTATTTGTCCAATCGTCTCACTGTTCTAACTGTGACGATTCTGTTCAAGGCTTGACTGTCTTTGATTTGCTGTCCGTCTGTTTTGATGCAGATCAGATGAGTCAGGTCTTGCAGGTAGAAGAGCAGGAGATGATACCGAAGGTCAAGGAAGGACAAACCCTGAGGATTAACAGTACAGTTGGACAGACAGCATCAGGATAGTCCCTCTTAGGTTGTAGCTGATCTCGTAAAAGAATACAGTGCAATTGTTTGATACATGTGTAGTTTATCAGTATCCTGCAGTAAATCAGGCCTCCAACTAAACCTGTAGGTTTGATCCAAACAGCAGGACTGTAGCCTAACAGATCAGTATGTCCTTGTATACAGAGGGAATTTTAAATTGTATAATAAAGTATAGCAGAATACAGTCTAATATGCACATCTAAAAAAGGAGAAGCAGCATTCTAGGAATCTAGTTCTGTTTATGTTACTTTACATCCTGTGACTGATTTCATCTCACCTGGGATGTGTGCAATCTTCCATCTTTAACTTGTTTGAGCAGTTCGCGGACATGGCTGGTAACTGAAACCACCTAAGAAAACCGGAAACCAGCATTTCATAACAGACATCTTCACCTGCGATCTATAAAGTTCTTACCTGTTCCGTCAGAGCATTTAACAGCTGCACAGACTTCGGCAAATCCCTTTCTATCAAATCCTGTTGAAACACAGACCAGGAATCTAATCAGGTATCTACACGTGAGAAGCATTAGTGTAGCTGGAAGTCTTTCCTCAGCATCTACACAGTAAATGAGTTTGCTAGCAGCTAGCTTCCAACAGCACACCCGACCAAATTAAAGTTATTGCTGTTGACCGTCCACAAAAGGTAAATACGGCGAATTGTAATATCAGCAAAGTGCATGTTGTTGATATATAGGGTGTAAAAAATCGGAAATAGCGTTTGTACAGACAAATATCGAGGCAGAGCTCACTCACGTTGTCAACAGGAGCCGCCATTTTGCCTTCGCTGGAACATTGAACGGAAGCCGCAGAAGGACAAATGGAGCTGAGAGAAAGCGACAACGCGTTCTGGCCGACTCTCATTTGACTGAAGAGTTTGTTGGGAGCCAAGTCATGGTGAGTTATATCACTATTTATTTTGAACACAAATAACAGTTTTTCTTTCCTTTTCAAGCACGTCTTAATTGTGACTTTAGATATATTTTTAAAATTCATTTTATTTAAAAAAAAAACTAATTTTAGACGTAGAAGCTTGTATATACATAATGTAACTTACACAAATAGCAAGAGATAATCACAAATGAGGAAGAAAACATAAATATATCACAGACAATTTAAGTAGGCATGATCTTAATTAAGCTCTCCTGTTTAACAAAGTTTCTTTTCACCATATACAGATTAAACTTATTTATTTTACCATAAATATCCAAATGCATACATTTGCATCAATAGTTTTTCTACAAATAGAGTAAATTAACGAAAGCATACCTAAAAAGAATCATTTACTCTTGTCCTTACCTTGTGAAAGTCCCCTTTATATAGCGTGTCATATTTTAAAATTACTTCAGCTTTATTTTTACATGTTTTCCCTCTACGTGTAAATCCAGATTCACAACAGCTGTAAAATTATAACCCATATGTTCCCTTAAATCTTACATGTCTGAATAGACATCATTGTTTCATGTATCACACGATCTTTTAATGTTAATATTTGACTTTAACAAGTTCAAGCTTTGGGAATTATCCACACTGTTAATATTATTATTATTATTATATTATTATTATTATTATTATATTATTATTATTATTATTATTATTATCATTATTATTATTATTATTATCATTATTATTATTGTTATTATTATATTAATAAATATAATTATTGTAATTAATATAACTAATAATAATTATTATTATTAATAATAATAATAATTTATAATAATTATATAATATTAATATCAATATTAATAAAAAATAATAACACACTCTTGTGTTGTTCAATACAAATTAGCCAGTAAAAACAGTACACCAATAATTAAAAGCCATTCAAGAGTTTAAAATAAAAACAAATAATTAAGATATTCTAAGATTCTTACACCACAGAGAACAAGGGGATCTTCAGCCTTGAGTTAAAGGTGCCGGTCTAAGGTCCTCTGGAAGAGGTTCCGCAGCCTCGGTGACTTCATCTTTACCATCAGGACACTTAATGTCCTGTCTGAGAGCACAAGCACCTTGAACCAGCACCTGGAGCCAGCACAGCACTGACAAGTCCACATTTAGATGAGCGGTTCAGAACACGAGCAGCCGGCATCTCAAACAACTGCAGCCTTCAAAGTGTTTTCTTACGTAACCCTGAGAAAAGGACATGGCAATAATCCAGCCTGGATGTGACAAACAGCCATCGACACAGTCATCAAGAGCCAGATGATCACACTGTTGGAATATTGAATTCAATATTGGTCGATTAGCTGCTAATAATTCCTCCCAGCAGCCAAACTTGTACTCAGCCTGGTTAACTGGAGTTATCCAGTTTCAGCTTTAACTGATAATCCCACTAAACACATTATCTGACCCAAATGGTGCCAGAAAGAATACATGTAACACTGGTCCAAGGACAGAACCCTGTGGGACTCCATGTCACCAGACCTCCTTCTCAGAGGTCATTTCTCTCTCTGACTGAACCAGATTGCCCTTTGGGATTATTCTCAATTTTGCTCCATTTTGTCTTCCACATTTAAAAACCCCGCCAGGAGCAACGGCACAGTTCGGTTCACGGTGGAGACGGGGCGCTAGTGCGGAGGAACATGGTGGTCTCAGCAGACCAAAGAACCTTCTCTCCTCTGAGCACAACTCATTTGAAATGATCTGGAGGGGAGATCTCACTGAGATCCAGCGAGATCTTGCCGGTCTAAAACCAGTAGGATCGGTTATTGGCCTCCCCCTCCGGCCGTGCTCCAGCTGCATTTACTGAAGGTTGATCAGAGATCTCAAAATCTGATCCTTCTCTTCTTTGAACCCTCAGATGTCCGAGTCGCGGGTGTCCTCTGTCATCCAGGAGTGGGCATACCCGGGTCAGGGTCACAATCATGCCCCGTCCGGCCACGTGGGGTCGTCCAGTCAGCTGCCTCAAATCAACATGATTCCGTACAGTCAGTCACAGGGCCTGGTGAGGGGGGGCGCTGATGACAGGATGGCCGAGCAGATGATGGGCATGTCGTACCTGCCCTACCCGTCCTCCTGTATCAGCACCAGTCCGAACGGCGGGAACCACAGCAACCAGCAGCAGAACCACGGCGGCGCACAGCAGGTGAAAACCCCCCGATGTGATGTGACGCCATGCTTAGACGTCACCGTATTTGTGCTTCCCCCCCTCCAGGACTTCTCTTCGTTCCTTCTCCCCTCTCTGAGGGTCCCTGCGAACAAGAGGTCCATCAACAAGGACAGTCCAGAGTATCGGCTGCGGCGCGAGAGGAACAACATCGCCGTGAGAAAGAGCCGGGACAAGGCCCGACGGCGGATCATGCTGACCCAGCAGAAGGCCCAGCAGCTCCAGGAGGAAAACAAGAAGCTGCAGCTGCGGATAGGACAACTGACACAGGAGCTGGACACTCTCAGACACATCCTGTCTCAGCGGCACCTCCATGCAGCGGAGGATGGAGCAACAGAGGAAACTGTTATCTAGAGGCCGCTGCACGTTTTAGCCGGTCTTCACGTCAGGCTGGAGGTCCACGGTTAAAGATACAGTTAAAGGAGACCACTTAAACATTTCAGAGAATTCATCTACAATATTTATGTTGCCGGTTTCAGAGTCTTTGTCCTCAAAACAATTGAATCTTTATCACCTTTAGACAATAGGAGCTTCCACAATCACTGGGCGATCGGCGCCCTGTTATCGTGTATTCATCTTAGAATTTAGCCTCATGTTGCCACGACAACAAATGTTCGGTAGTATTTTATTTAATCCTCTTTTATGGATAAAGGATAAAAACCTCAGATAATGATGACTGAACGTGTCGGGCCTGTCCTGGTTTATGGCTTGTTGTCGCCTGTATTTATGGCTGAATTTCGGGATTGAAACTGTGACGACGACACCTGTTAATTTCTTTCAAAGCTACACTCTCCTTTGTTGTTTTTGCTATTTTCGTCTTTTTCTCTTTCTGCTCCGTTGATCTAAATATTCAAAAATATAAAATCTCCTTTGATCCAAACCTGATAACAGAATTTCGTGTTCTGGAGAGGTTTTTTTTTTTGTTGTTGCTGGTCTGATTGAATAAAAGTTGCCTAATGGTACCTGAATCTTGTTGTCATTGCCAGCGATTATTGTAAGTGTTGTTGCTCAAGCGGCGTTGCACCACCACCTGTGGTTTGTAAGGGATTTAAGGGGAAATCTAAATGTGTCTCTGGTTTAAAAGTCATTAAAAGAGCAGGAGTGGGGGTGGGGGGGTGTGTTTCCTTGGTCAATCTGAAGATTTAAGCTTCAAACAACTGATCCTATCAGACATCCAACAGACACTTTTTTACTTTTACAGATGAAACCACCAAACAGCGGTGGACCTCGCCGTCCTCTGCTGTTCTGCAGCTCCAGTGGGGAAACGTGGCGTCTCGTTCACCATTCGCCCGCAGAAACGGACGTCGTGCCATAGACGGTTGTGCACCAGCAGCTTCCCTTTGTGGGACGGGCGAGATTTCGACACAGCGGAGGACGGAGATGAGGAGCGCAGAGATAGCATCAGCGTCTGGGGCTGCAAAGGCCTTCCTGTGGCTAGGATGGCGATGAAGGGACGCAGAGATAGGAGGCAGATGGTGGCTGGGAGCCACAGCCAGAACCAGAAATCATCCTTGGTTTCAACACTGTTAGATAACAAGTGTGAGAATCACGCTGTCAGATTTGAGGCGTTTGTAGCAAACAACCAGACGACTGTTAGCATTTGACACGGAAATGACCGGAACGGTTATAAAAATGCTGCTTTTACTGGGTTTCACATTGAGTTTAAACATGGCATAGCGGAAGGAACTAAAGAATGTCCTGAAAAAGTGTGTTTGAGGGGAGAAAAGCCCGACGACGCTCAAGCTAGCAGGTTGATTCATTCAACAAGGACTCGTCGGGGGTTTTATTGGCTCTGGTTGGTGTCGTTCAGCTGAAGCCAAGGACAAATAAACGAGATGCAAATGTGTGAAGGCCCCACGGACATCTGTGATGTGGCAGGTTACCTGCTGTTGCCCAAGAAAATGTACGATTTCCGTCCTCAAAAACGACCCCTCGCACAAATGTGGAACCAATAAAATGATGCCCAATCAGGCGTAAACGTGTTATAACTGTGTTATTAGGGCAGCGTTGGCAGGGCAGAGGCAGAGGGGGCAGCGCCTGCAACAAAGTGACCTTTTGTGTGACCATGTCTGTTGAAATGTCCCGCAGCAGCCTGTGGGGCAATCTGTGGGTCCGGGACTGCAACATCCCCGCAGAGTGAAGAAAGACGGTATTTCAACTTATCCCCAAGTTACCCAACAGCACGCCACCACAGCTCGACTGAGGCCGCCGCAGTCCCACGACTGCTCTTCTGCCTCTTCTGGGGGGGAACCGTCCTTAAAAGACGACCCAAAAGAAACAAGCAGGACAGTTAACCGACCCATGCAGAGCGCGCGGTGGAGCCACGTTTCTGCTAACGGTCGAGGCCCCTCTGAGCCCCCTCACAGGTGCGTGAGTGTCTCCACTGGAACGGACCCTGACAGCGCCACCAGGTGGACGTCAGCGGTCACCATAGACTGACAGCAGGAGCCTGTCTCCTGGTTTAAGAACGTCTAGAGTCCACAGCTTCACTATCTCCACCTGTGGGGGACTGGTCTGAGTCCAGCAGGGTTCTGGTGGTTCTGGAAGCTGCAACGTCCTCCTGGACGGAAGACGTGCGTGCTGTGAGGAAGATGGCGTGTGCATCTGTCCTTCCACTCTTTCTGTCCTGTCTCACCATCTCGTCCCAGCAGATGGTCCCGCTCCGGGTCTCTTCCTCTTAAGAAGATTTTGTTCCCACTGCTCTGACTCGGGGGTCTGGCTGGAGATATTGAACTGTTTTTAATCTCAAATTAACACACTTGACCCTAATACTGTTATATAAGATCATTTTAGACCAGGCATGGGCAAACTAAGGCCCGGGGGCCACACGCGGCCCGTTAAACGTTTTAATCCGGCCCGCCCAACTTGAAAAATTAAATGAATAAACCTTGTTAATGTTATATTTTCACTGCAATTCTGGTGTTTTCCCACTAGAAAAAAGACAGTCAGGAGGAGAGTGATGGTGATATCCTGAAGGATAACAGAACTTTCAGTGCTTTAAAATAGAAATGGTTAATTTTTTTTAAAAAGGCACATTTTATTCATCTGATTTTAAGTGTTTTAAGACTCATTCCAAAGTCAGATATTTTGTTGTAATGCTTCTCTTCATTTTCATTTGAAATTAAAGCACATGTTTTCTCCATATCCCAAGATGTGTATTTTTTCTCCAATGAGGTTACCAAAGCACTCCATCCATCCATCTGGTCCTGGTCCGGCCCCTTTGTCAAATGTTAGAACCCATTGTGGCCCATGAATCAAAATGTTTGCCCACCCCTGTTTTAGACGGTCCAGGGGGTGTTTAGGTGGGGAAAAAAAGGGCTTAGGCGTCATATTTCTCATGTTAATCATTTATTTAGAGTCAAAAAGGAAAAAACATGTACGTTCAAGCTTTAAGTTCATCACTCCCACAACCGCCCCCTTAAAGACAAAAAAAAAGGACAGATCTCTCGTATTTCTTTTTATTTTTGGTCTTTAAGAATACAAAACAAGAACCAAAGTCACAAAAATAACATTTACAAAACAGATTATTGAACAGAGGTGACTGAGGCAACATAGAAAAGCATGTCTGAAACGGTGATATCGGAGAGTTAGCCTGAACGTTGAGGTAAAACAGCCAGCAAATGTAAAACGGCGGGTATCTGTACAGACTGTTTTCCTTTAGTGCCTTGCTTCAGAAGTGCCGCTCAGAAATGGAGTTTAACAACGTCGGGTTTTCCTATCACGTCCACAGTTTGCAGTGAGGATGCAAAGCTAAGAATCGTTGCATTAGTGTGAGATATCGGTCAGATGTGCTAGGCTTGTAGAGCTATATGGCACCTTTTTTACTGTTCTTATGAGTACAAACAATCTCTCTCTCTCAATTACACACACACACGCACCCACACACACACACTCTGGTCCTTCTCATTCACCCTCTTAATGGGTGCAAATGCTTTCTGCCTCCCCGGTGAGAACACTTCTGCTTCAAACAAAGAGAAGATGATTCAGGTGGGAAACACTCACTCCCAAATCATTTGACAAAGAAACAAACTAAAAACACTGAGGATGATTTAGTGCTGGAATGGCCGTCAGCCCCAAATCCAACCTTATCCTAAAAATAGAGAATGGTAAGACGAGACGCCGCATCGCCGAGGGGAGGAATAAAACCCGGGCGCCGCTTAGCAAACACGGCAGAGGAAAGAGTCGTTTGCTCTGCAATCGCGTGTGTAGGTGTGTTTTTGCATGAACGAGCGGTTCTCGTCTTATTTAGCATGTAAGACTCGGTCACTGGTGACTCAGCGTTGCAGTTATTACTTTTTTAGCTCCTTTGGATGTGTGCCGCTTGTTGATTTTGCATCTGTCACAGCAGGTAGACTGAGCGAGCGTTACTTCATATATCTATATACACATGCATCCGACATGTACTACATGTTTGTAGTCCCCCGATTTAAAAACGAAACACAAAAAAACCCCTCCCTTTTCACCACTTTAGAGTCGAAGCTAGAAAAACCTGCATGGAGGTTCACAAAAAGTAGTTCTGCATGGAGGCTCTGTCGACTGATACGAGATATGTAGCAGGTTGAGATGGTGCTGGCGCTGGGTGTGACATGGAATGCAGCCTGATTCCATTAAAGGGTTGGGGGGGTGGGTGGGGGGGTCATGGGGATGGGCCTATTCTTCACCCTTTTCTATCCAAAGGGGCCTCTTTCTATGTTGGGTTTTAGTTTCACATTATGCTGGAAGAAGAGTAACTGTTGCGGACGCTGGCAGCGCAGGTCGTCACCCACAGCAAAAACACTGCAGGAGAGTGTGAATGCATATCTGCCACCTGCAGAGAGAACAACAGGGTTCACACACACACACACACACACACACGAACTGTCAGGTTTTGAATGCTAACGCTAATGCTAAGGCCGTCTCAGCAACAATAAGACTGGGAACAGAACCCATCACTTTATACTTACACTCCCCTCCCTTCACCACTGCGGGGGCACGTAGCTGTAGCTGGGCGTGCCGGGGGGGCGATATGTGGGCATAGTCACTTGGTGGGGGGTGACGGACGCTGGTGAAGGGGTCGTCAGCAAGGTTCCTGTGAGACGGAGAACAAGCTCTAAACATCCTGCTTTAAAACACGCGGTTTAAAAGAAGAAGGAAGCCAGCGGTGCTCACCGGCCGACATGGCCATGGTGGTGCCAGCTACCATCCCCATGGCAACGCCGTTGTGGCGAGTGGGGGGGATATGCGGGGCATACATGGCGGCAGGCATCCCGTTTGGCTGGACCACGGTTGTGTGATGGATAACATGAGGCGGCGCCGCATACAGAGGCTGTGTGTAGTAGGTGCCCTGCTGTTGTGACGGTATTAACGCCTGGAGGACAGAGGAGGACAGAGGAGTTAGCGTTAGCGCTGAAGACTGGACTCGCGGGGGATAAGAGCGCTGACCTGTGCGTAAGGGTTCTGTTGGTGGTAGGTGCTCCTGACCGGGTAGACGGCGGCAGGGTAGGGGTTAGGGGAGGAGGAAAAGGGAGGGACGGTCCCCGTGTTTGGAGAGCAGGACATTTTGAAGGGGGTGCCCGGAGCATAGCCTGGAGACAGGAGGACATCAGTTAGAGCCCAAAAGCAACCATCACCTTTCTGCTTCCTCTTTAAACTATTGTGAAATTCACACTTTTTCCAACAAAGTCTGGCAGAGGATTGAAAAGAGGAACTCTTGGAGGGACAGAGAGAAGATTATTCTGTTACGCTTTTGCCCGTTCAGTTCCAAAATAACTGTTATTTCGGTGATGACGGGACAGTTTGAGGACGCTCACCGCTGGGGAAGGCCTGGTTTGCTCCTGCATAGACGCCAGGAGTGTACGGCGGAGCTGCTGCAGCGTAGCCGACTGGGAATCCAGCTGAAAGCACCACAAGAAAGACAAATGATCAATTTTAGGGTCATTCCATAAAGGGACCGACTCAAAAGTAGAGCGTACCTGGGTAGCCTAAACCCTTAGTGTTGGTGAACGGGACCCCTGATGACGCAGGGCTGTATATGGGATTCATGGTGGCCTACAGAAGCTGCAAGGACACAAAAACAGACGGGAAGGTCATACTGAATACGAGAGACACATGGACGAGGCCATTGTCCACAGGGGCCTCCTGCACGTATGGTTAGACGCTAACGCCACAGAGTTAGAATATAGCAACTGAATGCACAAAACATTCTTGTTTCCTTTTACAGGTGACTTTATTGAAATACGAGTGTTTTAGCACGTCCGCACGGTCTCACTGTTGAAGCTCCTTCAGGCGTTGACGTGATTTTTATCCAAAATGTAATTTTTCCATTTGATATTGTGTTTGGTGAATAATATTAATATCCAATTACGGCAAAAGGGTTTTTATCAAATATTTCCCAGGAGCTACAACAACACACACAAAAAAATAGCTGAATTGAACATAATACCCAAAATGATTTTTTTTTAAATTGCTGCTAGAAATAAAGTGATGTTCGGATAAATAACGTTTCATTTGAATGCTTTCTGAGAAAATGAAGACAATTTTAACCATTGTAAAAGTGTTTAAGGAATCCCCTGATAATCCTGGCACAGTAATATAAAGTGCATTACAGTTTCACGGCGTTATTAATGTTTAAAACACTTATTATTATTATTATTTAGAATATTAAATAATATATCTGGTCCAGCGCCGCTCGAGGCTGCCCCCTAGTGGCCACCACCAGACAATAACCCACTTTACTCATCTGCCCCGATTTTAGAAAATATAAATAAATCATAAATGCAATCCTCTGGTAGATATTGGGACATAAATACGAATTACTTTACAGATGATTCACAGGATGAGATTCTCCAGCAATTACCATACAGGTCGTAGAATTAATTCTTTACACGTCTAATTATTATTATTTTTTAATCTATTTAAATTGGAATAACGGGAATTTACATTGGATCCATCTCCCGAAATGAGATTATAATTCAAAGGAGGGCAGCAATGATGCCATTGTAACCATCGTCATCACCAAGGCATAAAACGGGGGCGAATAAAAGAAATCGAATAACTTGACGTTTTGATTTTTCCCCCACTCGCGTTTTAGTCTCGCTCTCCATCTTCTCGGCACGTCTTGTCCGTTTGCGTCCAATTTTTCTTGCACGGTGGCTTAAACGTGATTTTTTAGTGGCGCTGCGTGCAAAATAAAGATGGCAACCGTAACCTCAACGGGAGGAATTTGAAAGGTGAGCGTGAAGGCAGCAGCGGGCTTTGTTATCTGATCAGGAGCTAGCTTAGCTGGCCAGCACCGCTGCTTACACAACCCGAGGGGAGCCGAGCGTGCACGTCACCTCTGGCTGCCTCGGATGCTAACCACTGACCCGCTAATCACCTGTCTGACCGCGGAATAGCGCTGGACCGTCCCAAGACAGCAGCCAGATGGGGACAGCTTGTCAACAGGCCGCATAACGAAGGAGGCAGGCAGCCGGCCGGACAGCTGCAGTGACGCCGAACCGTCAAGGCTCCGGACGGTCAGACGGTGTTCCGATCGGCACCCTGAGCGCCAGAAACTTACCGTTGAGTGTTTAATGGCGTGTTCGTCCCGTTCCGCGATCTTCTGGTGGAAAAGGGAATAAAGATAGCTGCTGTTTTGCTACCAGATGCTTTGCTGAACTCTTTTGAGCTGCGCGCGTCACTTCCGTGTACGGTCACGTGGTCCGTACGGTTGCTCCGCAGAACACTTTAAAAATGGCATTTTTATTTTCAGAATTGTCCCTCGGATGTGTTTTAAACACACGGTCGCTAAACGTTTCATCGCCACGATATAATAATTAATATCCAGATATTAGTAGGAATCTTATGAATCTTCCGTGAGGTCATTATTGTGTGCGCTCTGGTCCTTACAGGAACTAAAATGTATTAAAGATTTCCCGGCGCTCTCTTTTATCCAACACAACATAAGTACCACAGTTACACCTTTTTAATGAGGCGATAATATAACCAACCCACCCACTAATTATCGACGCGTTTCCGTGGAGATAAAAATAATAAGAGTTTTGCTCTTCGAGGACCTTGACGCATCATTTTCATTCAGCCATTGCACTGAGGCGTAAGTCCACACTGTTGTGATTTCTACGCGGCCGTTTAAGTGATTCTGCGGGCGAAATGTTAACATTTACCCAGCACTAGGACTCGCTCTGCGGTGCTAAGTGAACCTGTTTGCCCCCCCCCGCCGTCGTCGGTGTACAACAGGAGCATAATGTCTGCAGCGGCCGGCGGAGCAGCAGGCTCCCCTTGCCTGGGCGCAGCAGCGGGAGCCAGTTGTAGCTCTGCCGGGTCTTTCTACGCTGCTGTCACTGGAGGAGGCGCTGGCGTGGCCGGGAGGTTGCCAGCTCGGGTTCTTGAGCATATTTTCTCCTATTTGGAGTTGGTTGACTTAATGCGCTGTGCGTTAGTCTGCTGGCATTGGAACACTATTCTGGCGGATGAAAACAGCGAGGTGTGGCGCAGCCTCTGCACCCGGAGCCTCAGCGAAGAGGCTCTGCGGTCTGACATTCTGTGCAACCTTCCCACCTACAGGGGAAAGGTAGGTTCACCAGCGTGCAGCTGGGTTATTCACTGTCTCCGCATGAAAAGCACCATCTCAAGTCTCACTGCTTCTTGGCGTTAGGGTTAGGCTGATATCATGGTAGCCTAGCCGAGTAGGGCTGAGCAAAACATCCTTAATATTAAACGCACAGTTGGTAGAAACTTTAAATCCTACTTGATGGAGTTACATTTTTATATTTCATAGTTTCACAATCTGTTTCCTCCAAAGTTTTGGCTGCTGCGAGAAATTTAGGTTTTGGACTACAAGAAAATCCTACTGGTCTTGGATATTGGTGACTCCAGCCTACTGTAGCAGTGGTGCAGATCATATCTGGATGAGCCCACCAGGAAAATACTTACTGGTCATTTGTTAGTTTTTGTTATTTGTTTTAATAAGTCAGGAAATCCAAGTTGAAGTCAATATTTTCTGTATGGAGAAGCACTGATGCTGTAAAAACACTTGTTCCTTATTCTGATTGTACGTAAATTGTCCCTCCCGCGTCCTCTCCTGTAGCTGAAGGCCTTCCAGCACGGTTTGAGCTCCATAGACTGCTCTCGCAACGTTTACGTGAAGAAGAACGGCTTCACCCTGCACCGCAACCCCATCGCCCAGAGCACGGACGGCGCACGCGGCAAAATAGGCTTCTCGGAAGGGAGACACGCGTGGGAGATCTGGTGGGAAGGTCCTCTGGGGACGGTGGCGGTGATAGGCATCGCCACCAAGCGGGCGCCCATGCAGTGCCAGGGATACGTGGCCCTGCTCGGCAGCGACGACCAGAGCTGGGGCTGGAACCTGGTGGACAACAACCTGCTCCACAACGGAGAGGTCAACGGCAACTACCCACAGTGCAACAATGCCCCAAAGTACCAGGTAGGAGCTGCCTCCAGAGTTGCCCTGCTCCCCCGCAGCTGAGGCGGCGCTTTAAGGCCTGGTTTAACGCCTCCACCTGTGTTTGTCTGCAGATCGGCGAGCGGATACGAGTCATTCTAGACATGGACGACAAGACACTGGCGTTTGAGAGGGGCTTTGAGTTTCTCGGCGTAGCGTTTCGTGGACTGCCCAAAGCCTGCCTCTTCCCCGCCGTGTCTGCGGTGTACGGCAACACCGAGGTCACCATGGTGTACCTGGGAAAGCCTCTGGATGGATAGAAGCATCCGGAGGGAGACTGTCGCACCACGAGTGGGAGCCAGTTCATGACAGCAGGGACAGTTTGTCACTCAGTCATTTCTTCCATGCAGAATTCACACACACACACACACACATACACCAAGAACAGCCGGCATTTCTGCCACACCTCCACCTGAGGAGACTGGACAAACTGCAGGGGACGACAGAATGGACGTGGAACGTGTCCATTTGTACCGTTAAGCTGCTGGACTTTTTTAATTTACAGGATAGGTAAACCTTATTTATTTGCATGCACATCTGGACAACCGTGCAGGAGTGTTTTGTTTTTTTATGGCTTCTTTAACGAGGCCAAAACGATCCAAAGTGTGGCAAATACTTTGAGACAGGACACAACATCTGGTAAATAAAGGTTAGTCTTGGAAGTCGGGAATGGAATCGGCTGGTTTGCAGATCACCTGAGTCGTTGTCATGGTTATATCCCAAACCAATGTGAGCCAATCTTATGTGTTGCTGGACGTGTTCGTGTACAGTCATGCATGCACGGATGCACCAATACTGGACACATGGAGAATCACATCTGCCATTCAATATCTATCCAATACTAGGGGAATTTATACCATTTTAATGTATGTACTTTTTAATGTGCTACCGTAGTATTACACACTATTTATTATTTTGTGGTTTTATCTATGGTACTAGAGTTATTGTATGATTCTATGGTCTAAAAATAAATTTACATGGTGCCACAGTTAGTTTAAAACGACACGTTTGTCTGATTTTTCCAGGACTGGGCGCTTCCTTGCTGTATTGACATCAAACATTAGTTCTGTCTAATGACCTCGGACCACACCTGCTTTATCCATACTACAGGAGCCCAGAATGGACAAACTTGTCGCCCTTGAATGCAGGCGTTAGTCGTTAACTATGTTCACTTCAGCACTGTGAACATTTGATCTCTGTTTCGTTTTAAAAATATATCTTCAGCAATAATCCTGCGGACCAGAAGAGGCGAGTTCTCTGATAAGCTGGATGGTGAAACTGTGATGTATTGTCACTTAGATGCCCCGACGGAAATCTGTTTAGTCCTGAAAAACTGATATCCAGAACCAAAGTCAGCATCTCAGAATGAAGCTATTTGTAAGTTATGATTTTCAGTTTTGAAACTTTATGTACGTTCACCTATGATCGAGGTAAAGCAGCGACGACTGTAGTCTACGATCCAATTTAAAAAAAATCTGTTGCATAGTTCAATGTCTCATGTAGGAGGATAAACAAATGAAGAGCATCGCTTTCTGCCCGTGGACACGGTTCGCACGTCTATAATTGCCTGCTGATGCTTCGGGCGGAGCAGCTCCTGAAGCGGGCCAACGCCGGCAGCCTCAGTCCTCCAGGAGGTCGAGTACCAGAGCGATAAAGGACAACTGACACGTGTTTGTTCGAAGCTACAGTTCTGTGGACCAGTCAATCCAAAGAGCAATAAATCGTTGTTCCACTAGAGGGCGGTATTATTCCGCACACGGGCTCTGTTGCCTAATGCGCCCTCATATCTCGAGGATCTCCAGCTCACACTGAAGACGTGTTTTATCGTCCTCCAGGTTTGGAACCAGAAAAAAAGACGTGTGCTGAAATTCTACGTCTATCCTCATTGTATTTGCACTTCGGGATATGAGCTCTGTACATAATTTTTAATTTCTGTATATACTGTATAATGTACAGAGTAATGTACATAACATAAGAGTCTTTTTCTTTTTTTCTTTTAGTACTATGCTGTATTGTACACCACGGGCTACCGCTGTAACGTGTAATCTCCCCGATGTGGGGTCAATAAAGTTTTTTTTATCCTTATCCTTTACGCACCCCCAGCTCGTGGGCCCCTAGTCCCACCTCCCCCGGTCTCTCCAGAAATAGAAGGCTCATTTTCCTATCCGAACGTGTCTTAATTTACACTGACGTCCTGAACATAACAGCAGTGTGAACGTGGAGGCGTCTGTCTGTCTGTCTGTCTGTCTGTCTGTCTGTCTGTCTGTCTGTCTGTCTGTCTCTCGGTCTGTCTCTCGGTCGGTCGGTCTCTCTGTCGGTGGGTCGGTCGGTCGGTCTCTCTGTCGGTCTCTCTGTCGGTTTCTCTGTCGGTCGGTCGGTCGGTCGGTCTGCATTAAACTGGCCTCCATGCTGTGGCTTCATGATGATGTCAGGACAAATGTTTGACATTTTTTATTTGAACTTGCTGAATGACTCACGAAGGATGTAGAAAAGGCCTTCCTTCTGTCTCTCTCTGCCGCCTTCAGATGAAACTCAGCCAACCTCCAAAGAACTGATAGGAATCAGCAGATCCACACAGATCGTTAACTGGGTACCCGCACAAAATGGTACCTCGAGGGGAGGTCAAAGGTCAGCTCCTGCAGCCAGATTCATCTTTAATGTTATTGGCTATTTCTCTTAACGGCACTCGTGAGAGTGTGACTGAAAGGACGAGCGAAAGGACGAGCAGAAAAGGGCCACAAATAGAGTCCAGCTCCTCCTGGTTTCACCCGTTTGTAGGATCTGAGCAACAAGCTGCACCTCGGAACCAGTTTCCACTCAATCCGGATGTGTCTGCACACAAATATGGCTTCTGCTGTTAAAAACGCTGACATTTCTGTAACGTCAGCAGCCGTGTGGGCCCCCCTGTTTCAGACTGACTCTTGTCTAAATGACCCTTTAAGCCCTCCGTTCCTCCCTGAAGATTTGAACCAAAACAGTAAAACCCTCCCTGAAAACCTCGTTTCAGAGCAGATTAAGAAGTGAGAAGCTGGAGACGTCCGAGGCAAAAACAGGAAGGAATCGTGACCAAATCAGCTCTTGAAGAACTTCCTGATTCCCAGTTCCCCATGAGTGACTGCAAGGGAGCGAAGCTTCACCAGCCTGAGATCCAGCCCAGAAGATCCAGCCGGCGAAGTCCACAACTGCAGCAGCTCAGGAACCGTTCACTGCGGGTGTGACGTGTTCTCACTCCTCTGTTTGTGTGTTTGGTGCTGCTAAAGGGAGGCCAAACATCAGGCAGGAAGGGTGTGTGTGATGAGTGGTTTCCTCTCTAGAAGGCTGACTGATCAGAAGGGTAGAAGGTGCGAAGGGCGTGCTCTTATTGGGTCTCTGCGGTAGCTGTCGCGCTACCCAACCATAGCCGGCTTGTGATGGGGGGGGCTTCTGCTGTTGCACTTGTGAACCTCCTTCTGCAGCTCGTCCATGTGACTCGGCTTCCGTTGGCTGCCTGTTTCCGCGCATAGTAAGAAGAGCCACTGGCGTTTTCAGTCAGAGCGGCAGGAAGGCAGTAGAGCATCGCAGCCCAGCGCTCGCTCTGCTACGCTCAGCCAGCGCTATGGTCGGGGGCTCAACCGTCAGTGGCTTTGGAACTCCAAACCAGCACCAAACCAGCAGTGTAAGTACACGCGCGCTCCTGCCGTGCACAGACAGGTAGCGCCACAGCCTGCCGCGCTGGAGGGGAAGGTTAAACGAGCTTTAGTGTGCAGGAGAGGGCATCTGTAAGATGGGAGCGAAACTGAAGTCGGCCTTGATGTGTTTTCACAGTTCGCTCTGCCAGGCGGGAGGTTACCATCGGGGCACAGAGAGAAATAGAGTGTTCTTAGCAAAACTGCATCTGGATGTACAGTTTATTTCCTTTTGTAGAGCTACAAAGTTGCTCTGATGTGTGAGTGATGAGAGAGAAAGAGGCGAGTTCAGCTAATCCGATGAAAGATGGTGAGAAAGTCCCTGTGAATTCAAGCGAGCCAGTGGCCGAATTCAGCCAAACAGCGCGGTTTGTGTCCCAACTGCAGATATTCGAGTAAAAAACCAACAAGTGAACTCTGCCGGGGTGCAGGTTTGATTTGATGATGATAGAAGACGTTGTTGGCGGCTGCATGTGAAGGCGTTTGTGACCACCTGACCGTCCTGTGGAACCAGGCCAGCGTTCCCAGGCCAGCGTTCCCAGTCTGACTCTTTCTGTCTCCCACCAGTGAGGATGAGAAGATGCCAGCCTCCGGCCTCGCTCCCGTCCTGCTTGGCTTTTTGTTAACATGGACGCCGGCCTGGAGTCACCCGCAACACAGCCAGTGCCGCCTGGTGAGATACACACGCACCTGTTTTTGATCACGACCACCCAGATTACGTCGTGTTTGAATCGATCTTTTTGCTCCCGACACACTCGGCTCACGTTCTACAGACGTTTGTTCTACTGCTTTGAATTATTCATTTAGGGAGACGACGTGGGAGCAATAATTTAGCTGTAATTTAGTGCTAAATTAGCCCAAACGTGTGCTTAGTTCTGCGGTTATTTAAGGATAAACCAGCGACGGAGGTATTTTTGCTGGTGGCTAAGCTAAAGTTGAGGTTTGAACTCACCATTTTGTAGCCCAAATGTGAAATAAAGTTTTGTCTTTCCTTGTAGGTACAAAGGTCGGCTAATTGCAACAACGGGACGCTCACGTCTGTGCCAGCGTGGTTGCCAGGCAACATAAAAGAACTCCAGCTCAACTACAACCGCATTCAAACACTACAGGACAACTCTTTCAGCTACCCCTCGCTAATCAGCCTAAGTTTAGCTTGTAATCACTTAGAGAAGCTGCAATCAAACACTTTCCGAGACTCTAAACTGATAGAAAGTCTCAATTTAGCAAGTAACAACCTTTATATGAGCTACCAGGAAAGCAGCGATGCATTAAAGACTGTACCCAGACTCAGACTTCTGGACCTTTCAGAGAATTTGCTTGATGAAGACATGGCCGCCACTCTTCTCCAAAATCTGACATCCCTGGAGTACCTCAACCTCTCCGGAAACCTCTTGATGAGGCTGGACGAGTCGTCCTTCAGAGACCTTCATCAGCTCAAAGAACTCGACCTGCAGAGGAACATCATGTTCGAGATCGAGAGGGCCTTCGACGGCACCCTCCAGCTCCAGAGGCTCAACCTGGCCTTCAACTCTCTCCCCTGTTTGTACGACTTCCACTTGACGCAGCTGGTTGTCCTCAACGCCAGCTACAACGCCATCGAGTGGTTCATCTCCAGACAGGACCTGAACACCACTTTCCAGCTGGAGACGCTCGATCTGTCCCACAACAATCTCTTCTTCTTCCCTTTCTTGCCCAGCCGCAGCCACTTGCGCAACCTATATTTATCCCACAACGGCATCAGATTTTACAACTACTTGGCGGCCAACGCCACTGCGACCAATCTGACCACGACCGTCGACTTTTACAACGTGAACGAGCACACGGACAATATCACGGTCCAGCTGTGGGACGAGAGCCTTCACGGGGACGTCGCCTCTGTGGAGACGTTGGATCTAAAAGGAAACCAGGTGGACTATTTCCCCCAGGGGTTCCTCCAGAAGATGCCAGCTCTGCACAGGCTCCACGTGCGCACCAACTGCCTGGAAACCCTGAATCTGACCTTAGAGCAGATCTCCAGCAGCTTGTACGAGTTGGACATCAGCAACAACCGGCTGAACCAGCTCCACGCAGACGAGGCCACGCTGTCCTCCCTCGGCAACCTGACGTACCTGAATCTGAGCCTCAATCACCTCCGGTGGTGGCCGGCGGCATTTTTCTCGCATTTGCCGAGTCTCAGATCCGTTGATCTGAGCTTTAACGGCGTGGACATTTGCCTCCCCGAGGAGGCTAACGTCAGCATGGACACTTTGTCCACGTGTGTGGACTGGACAGACGTGGCATCGCTGCGGCAGCTCTACCTTAGAGGATGTGACCTCAAGGTCGTTCCGTCGTCCGCGTTCAGCGGAATACCGCTCACACACTTGGAGATGTCCGACAATCCCGGGCTCGTCGTCCAGGAGTCCATGCAAAGTCTCCCGAGGACGTTGCAACATCTAGGCTTAGGGAACACTCACACCCGGGACCTGGACTTCTCCAGTCTGAAAAGTTTAACCTTTTTAAACATCTCAAGCAATGCCATCGCCCACCTTCCCCCCTCACTCGTGGATCTGGACCTGAAGGTGCTGGATTTGAGGGACAACAGGCTCTCGGCTCTTCCCTCCGATCAGGCCAACGCGTTGGCCACGAAGCTGCAGATGATTTTCCTCACGGGAAATCCGTTCAACTGCTGCCAGATCGAATGGCTGGAGGCCTTTGAACCGGTCAGCCTGGTGGGACGATCGGAGCTGGAATGTGTTGATCACTTCCTATGGACGCACAGAGTGGACCGCCCGGACTTGTTTATGTGTTCGGAGGAGGGCGGGGAATCGATCTTCTGGTATATTTTGCTTTTTGTGCCCATCTGTCTGTCATTTGTGGGCATTTTGCTGATTGTCCTCCAAACATTCAGGCCTAAAATGCCACAAGACGCGATCAAGAAGAAGTGGCTGAAGCCGGCGTCCTACTGACGCAGCAGGAAATCACTTTTGGAAATAAAACCATTACCAAAACCGACCAAAGCGCTCTCATTTTGACAGAAAATTCCGTTTTTCTCTTCAGTTTAAAACCAAAAGCCACCCCCCTCCCCTCCCCGTGGCGTTTGCGTGCGTGCGTGCGTGCGTGTGTGAACATATGCAGAAGTACTGTGACACAAACTGTAGCTATAACCAGGAGAGGAAATATGAAATTTCCTGTTTTGCTAAGATGTGCAGAACTGCCCAGATGTGAGGGGGGGGGGGGGGGGGGGGTGAGATTTCCTCCCCCTGCTTCACACGCACGATCTGACGTAACGCTCACGCTTGATCGGCCGCTCCGAGCGACGCGCACAGCTGCCGCTACTACTGTCCGTCAACCCCCCCTTTCATGACTACGAGGCTCCAGGTGCGAGGGTGGAGGCGTGCACGCCGCTCCTCGGGGGAGGGAGAGCTGCTCGAGGAGCGAGTGCAGCGCTGGAAACCAGAGAGAAACCAAATTACCACAGCGGTAGCGCGCGGGGTCACGGCGGTTGCGAGCTAAAAAAAAAAGAAAGAAGAGGACTCGGGCCGCATCGGAGGCCTGTGGAGACGCACCGCGACGTCATCGAACGGTGCCGCCGCGCCCCGTCACGCAGAGCGGCGGAAGAAAGCCGCGTCGGGTGTCAGGAATAAAAGCCACGGTTTCTATGGCAACGGGCGGTGTGAACTCCAAAAAAAAACAAAAAAAAAAACAACTCCTGACCAGCGACATCCCGACTGTTAGGAAAGAGATTGCACCACAGGGTTTGAGGCTTGCGAAACAGACCAAGAGGGATTTTTATCTGCTTACTGGGCAGAAACGTGTGTGAGTGTGTGTGTGTGTGTGTGTGTGTGTGTGGGTTACACATACGTAAACTACAGTCATTGTTCCCTAAATTGCATCATGACTCCATCATCAGCTCAGTTATTAACACGTCTCCTCTCCAAACTCGTGACGGGGGGTTACAGTCACATGAGCGGGGCCCATTGATGGGTCAGGGTTCAGGTCATGAGGGTCAGGATCGTCGCACAAAGGCACCGGGAGCTGGAACGCTCCGGGCGGATCACGACGTTCCCTCTGCCAACAACATTCAAGACGGCTCCACTTATTCTATTAGCTCACCGTGGAATTTATCTCTAATTTTAACCCTTTTGAGGCCTTTAGAATTGAATTTTTACCAGTTGGCTAGACAGCAGCCTGGTTGTGAGCTATTATTGTGTGGAAGACCTACAAACCTTTTCCTACAGCAGAGTTGGCTTCTCTGCCCTTCTGTTTCTTTCGCATGTGGCTGGCGATACGACTCGTGTGCGATAAGTGAAACTGTGAACCGTTGAAAGAGGAAATGTTTCTGCTTGGCCACGTTGAGGCTCATCTGAAGTGTGAAGTGTCGGTTCAACAGGCCAAACACTCCTTTTGTTATTTTTAGATTAAAAGGCATAAAAAAAGGACATTTAAAAAAAATTCCAGTCGGGTTTGCTGTTTCTTTTCTGAGTTTTTTTTACCTCCCTTAAAGGTCAAAGGTCAACGCACGGGTATTGTCCACAGATATTGTCCACAGACGTCCAGCATGATGTCAGGCGGCGGTTTAGGAAGTCAGGAGGGAGTTTATAGAAGTGCGTTTCCTGCGAACTCTTCCTGATCCCAGCGCTGCTCCGGATCAGCCTTCAGAACAAAAGCTGTGAGCTTTCGCTCCTCTTCGAGCAGGTTTCAGCTGGATTTTAAAAATGTAAGACATTACTGTCTTTTCTGCGTCTGTGATGCACAGCTGCAAATATAGGAAGCTTTGGAATTGTGAAATCTGGGGGGTGGGGGTGGGGGTGTGAGTCAGGGAATACTGAAAAACAGAGCATCAACCTTTGCGGTTCCAAACTCAGCTTAGAATGCCTCATTAACATGAAGGATTGACAACAGGAGCTGTTATAAAGCTCGATTATATGACCCCCATCCCCACACACACACGCGCACGCACGCACACACACAGTTAAGAACAAAAACCAACATTGGGTTAAATTTAAAGTTAATTCTCTGGCGCCCCCCGGCGGCCGCAGCAGGAATCGCAGCCGGGCGCGACATAAATCAAAAACAGCTTCACGTTGGCAATTGATTTTATTTGAATGCATCATATTATGTGATCCTCGTACAAACGTTGGCCATTTTTATCAGCAACCCATTAAACAAGATGCAGCTGCGTAGCAATTAAGTTTAATCTCCCGGTACAAAGCGAGACCAATTAGTGGAGCTGAAATGCAAGGTTGACAATATTCTCACTCTCATTTTCTACCGCTTGTTCCTCCACTGAGGGTCGCGGGGGGGCTGGAGCCTATCCCAGCTCAATGGGCGGAGGCAGGGTACACCCTGGATTGGTCGCCAGAGGTTGACAATATTCTACTGGTAAACCAACACCATACATAATAAAAATCTCACATTCTATTTCATAAAGATGTGCTTGTTTTAAACTTCCCAATAACTCAGGAATCTTAGGGTTCATTCAGAGGAGACTTTTAGTCTCAATACTGCTGGCGGAGCCACCACGGAGACGGACTGAAGAGGCACTTGATCACTTAATCTGCCACATTAAATCATCAGAACTACTGGAATAAGGCCGTTTACTCATTTTCCAGAGATTTTTGGGAAAAAAGCTCACACACAGTAAATAATCTACTGTTTATAAAACAACAAGACACTTTTGATGAGGAGGGGCGTCTAACTGCTACGGGAGTGTAAAAATGATCAAATAAGACTCGGGAAGGATCAGAATCACTCTCCACTTCAGCCTGAAGTGCACTTTGTCCATTTGAATGTACTTGAAAGGGTTTCAGTCACCATCAAAGGGAAAGGACATAAACATAGAGGTTTAGGATCGGGGGGGGGGGGGGGGGGGTCAGGCACACGGTGCACATTTGCATGGCTACACGCAGAAGTGGCTTTAGGGGGCGTGCAGCTGCACTCAAAGACATCGGTGCGGAACCCTGGTTCTGTGAGGGAACGGGCCGAGCGGAGGCGAAGGAACGAGGCCCGTCACTGCAACACGATATAAATATGACATCACGAGGGGGGTGGGGGGGGGGCCTCAGTTAAGCAGCTCCAGGTAAGTGATGGGAACTTTGCCCTTCTGGTTGCCCCTCTCTCCCATCAGCCAGTCAGAATCCATGCCGGGGACGCTGCTGACTGTGATCACCTGTGAAGGCAGACACGGCGTTGATGCGGTTACCGGCTCGCGTTGCCCCCCCCCCCCACAAACGTTCGGCGGCACGCTCACCTCGTCGGCCAGCAGCGACAGCTCGCTGCTGCTGGCGGCGTCGTAGTCGTAAAGCACGCGGGCTCGGCGGCTGGCGCTGGAGCCGCGCAGCTCGTTGAACCCGCCCGACGCCGTGGAGCGGCCGCCCGCGCTGGGCAGGGAGGCCGACACCGGGAGGGTGGGCGCCGAAGCGCTGGCCCCCCCGGACGCCGCCGACTGGTTATTGTTGGTGAAGGACGACGGGAAACTGTTGGGAGGAGGGGGAATGAATGACAGCGTTGACGTCGGACTCAAATCACACATGTCAGAGGCAGCATTGATCATGGGGTGGGGGTGGGGGGCGGTCACCTGCCCAGCTGCTTCTGCAGGTCCACCATGTACTGGTAGCACTGGGCGTAGTAGGTCGTCTGGGCCTCCACCAAGTCATTCAGACAGCGCAGATGGTGAGCCTGGACACACACGAGCAGGAGCGCGTTTCTAAATAAACACGGTCTAATGACGAGGCAGGAATGCTACATGTTGCTATGCAGACGGTAGCGGCGCACGTGGAGACAGAGCGCGCGCACGTTCTGTCGTCCAAGAGCGAAAGCAGCAGCTGGACTCAGCTGCATCACGTACGTGCGTGCTGCTGATGCCCTCCAACAGCAGACGGGTGATCTCTGCCTGCCGGTCAAACTCACTCTGGGTCATCCGCAGCTCCTGCTCCGCCTGAGGACACACACACACGCACACACACACACACACGGTGTTCAGATGTACCAGCGCGCTGCTGCAACACTTGCAACGGTAGAGTCGATGCAAACAAACACACAAACGTCAACACCTTTGACAGAATCTTAGGCCAAACCGGAAAGTGAAACCAAAAGTTGAGTTGTGGGTCAGAAAAAGAAGGGCGGGAAACCACAAAACAAGACTCAACAAGCACAGAGGAGGGAACGTGACAGGACGCGGCGGCAACACGTGCACACGGCCTTCCTGGCCTCCTCCTCATATTGACCCAGAGGAGCCGATATGAGAGCTGCTGGGACAATGGCGACAGAGACTCATGAACAGATGGCGTGGAGCCGAGGCCGGCGGGGGACAAAGGCCCTCGCTGTCCCCGTCTCTGTCCAGCTGACACTGGGAGGTGTGGACGTCCTCTAAGGAGAACCGGTGAGCGGTGGGTGAGATGGAGGCACAGACAACAGCAGCTTTTTACACTGATCCTGGGCGGTTGGGCTTTGTGTCCGTGTGTGTGTGTGTGTGTGTGTGAGATGGCTCCAACATTCCACTCACCTCCGTCACTTCCTCTGCGCACATCTGCTGCCTTGCATTTTAAAAACAGTGACAGTCGTTAGAGCTGCTGGTGTCACAGTAGAAACGTCTGTCTGTCTATCTACCTGTCTGTCTGCCTGTCTGTCTACCTGTCTGCCTGTCTATCTGCCTGTCTATCTGTCTGTCCGTCCGTCATGTTTAGAGGTCCTGGAGCGTTCAGCTCACTGCTGACAGCAGGCGTTTGTTCAGAGGTTCACATATTAGTTCACGACCAAACAGGCCTCCCATTGAGCCAAGCAACTAGCAGATCAACGCCAAGGCGTAAACATGGCGTGAACACGTCCTGAAAACATCTTTGCTGGGACACGAGCCCGAATCTGGGCAGGAACGTCACGACAGAGTCCAAAGACTGACGGCTGGAGGGCCTTAATGCTGATCCTCAGCCTATGAAACAGTAGAGACATTAAATAGGAGGCTGCAGCAGGAACCTCCAGAAAGGGGAAGGAAACAAGCGTCCCAGAGTCATGTGACTTTAAGCTTAATGTTGTGTAATCGGGTTTGTCAGTCACGGCCTGTGTGGCTTAGGATGGGGGACAGCAGGACACGCCCAAAAAGAACTGCAGCTGGAGGAACGCGCTGCTAAAACAGCCACCAAACCCTTGATGTAAGCTAGCCCCCCGAGCCGAGGGTCGAGGGGCGAGGGCACACTTACGGCAGCTCTGGCGTCAGCCATCCGGGCTTTCTTTAGTCGGGTTTTGGCCGCATCCAAGTCCAAACGCTTGACCTGCAGCAGTTTCCGCTCTTTCTGCACAGAGAAGGACAGGTTCATCGCACCAGCACAACATTATTGCCGCTACGCTCGGCGGGCGAGCGCCGCCCCCGCGCTAAGACGAGGTCCTTCCACTCGTAATGAACCTCTCGAACCGGGGACGTAAACGCCCGTGGAGACGGTGACCCGTCGGAGGCCCCATAAGTGCAACCGTGTTCCAACACGAGTGTCTCACCAGGATGGTTTTGAAGTCGCCCTCTAGGAAGTTTCTGAAAGGCGTCAGGAAGTTGATGGCGGCGCCGTGGATGAACTCCCGCTCGGCGCCGCCGATCTGCTTCTCCGTCTCGCCACATTTCATCAGCGCGTTGCCTGAAATGTTTACAGGAGAGCAGAGGAGGTATTAAAGGAGACTTTAGGAGTGTTTTGGCATCAGATGAGTGCAAATGATTGTTAATCTGTGGGGAATTCTCACACAACACATCACAACAGAACAAGGAAGATGTTCTCTTCCAGCCTCCAGTGATAAGCATTAACATAAAGAAGCTAAAATGCTTCAGACGTCTTCAGCGTTTCGCCCACCGTAGGCAGTTCCGGGACCAAATTCACTTCCCGAGTCGATCATGGTCTGGCCGAGCAACTCGTGGTTGTTCATCCGCGTCGGGGCTTTTTTCTCCAGCTTCTCGTACACAAATTCCTCAAGCCGGACATCTGCAACGAGAAAATTGAATTACAGTCATGGGACTACAGTGAGCCCAACCCCAGGCAGACGCACGCCACACCTTAGGAGACCCACACCGTTTCTGGTTCCATTAGTTTCACGTTACTGAACCACAGCAACACGTGCGACCGCTCTGCAGGTCATCTGTGTGTGTGTGGACACAGATGTGTGACTGTAATGTGGCAGCAGTGTGTGACACACAAGGAGCGGGTTCTCACTTGGGTTTGGCTGCAGCAGGACTTCAGTCTGCTTCATGATGCGTTCTGTCCAGAGTTTGGTGTTCTCAGCCCGGACCAACAGGTTCTCCAGATGGGCATCCAACTCTGTCTTTTCAGCCTGGCCAAACTTCTCTTCGGTGAACTGAAAACGAAACCAACCAACTAAAAACGTGCACACTGTCTTCAGAAGGGGGTGTAGAACATACCTGTCAATAACGAGACATCTGCAACATGCACGGACTAGTTATTAAATATTGGGTGGTTATTTACAGTTTACGGAAGCCTGCTCCAATGGTTCTGCTAACCAAACCGCCTCCGGGCTCAGAACGTTTAAAACACTTATTTAGTAAAATCGCTGTTTTTATGAAGATATTGTCTGCTTTCTGATAAAAGAAAAGGCCGGCAAGCTAATAAAGGTCCACAATAAAGAGCCACTGACGCGTCTATACTTTAGCAAGCAAGCTAACGCTAGCCGGCTGGCTAGGCTACCAGCAAACGTTTGATGTCACCAACTTTCAGGACCTAAGTGGCCAAACTTACTTGAACTGCGCGGCTCAGGAAAGTACCGGCGTCTGCGGCTAGCCGCTTAACATTAAAATCCATGGTGAAGGGCAACGAGCAATCAATTAAAACAACACCGCTACGGTCCGAGTCAAAGCACCATCCCGATAGAAAATGTCATTCGGGCAACTTTTGTCGGAGTTCCACCCAGCTGACGAGCCTGACAAAGATCGTATACACGGCGAGATGGCTCACGCTTCCGGACCCCACAGCTGTTAAACTCACGCGCATGCGCACAGTGACGGCCTGTGAAGAATAGTAATTAATCATCACCAGAATTGACTTTTTTTTTTTTTTTTTTGTATTTGAATCCTGGGGAAAATGGGGAAAACAACACTAATTAAATTATAAAAAATAAACTAAATAGCTGAATTCTGCATGGTTGAACATGTAGCCTGGCTGCAGCCTCTTCTCACATTACTGTACAAATAACACACATGTGAATTAAACTAAATATTATCTCTAACACAGTGTTTTAGTCCACTCATCTCTTGTGCAGCAGCAGCAGAGCAACACCCGTTCCCTCATAATGACACTCATGGAAGCTCTGTATATGGGATTGAGGCACTGAGGAGACACACTGACACATCTGGCATGATCTTTCCAGACCATCTACTAAACCTTAGGGAAGTGGAAAAACAGCGAGAGGCTTCAGGTCTGGATGTAATTATGGCATAAAGAGGCAGCTACCTGCTGAGTGGGAGGAAGTCGAGAACTCAAACAACTTCCTCTACTGTCACACTGTCAGCAGAAACCTTTTCACTCAATCACTCCAAGGTTCCAGCACATCCATGCAGCCTCCCTCAAGTCTCACCAGACGGCCAGAAGGTCACGTGATCATTTCACGTACGGATTAGAAATACGCTGCAATCAGCCAGAACATCCGCTTAGGGTTAGGGTTAGGGTTAGGGTTAGGGTTATGTTTCACACCACAGCCATAATACATGAAGTGCAACAGGACAGCCAAGCCAGGGCATATTTAACTCCAAAAGAATGTTTTTGAGACAGCTGTGACAGTTTCAGGTTGTTCCTTTCGCTTGATTCATGAGAACTGTTGAGGATTGTTACGTTTAAGGGGAGTGAGCTACCGGATACTCATCAGAAAGGGTTCAAACATCACTGGCAGCAGGCTGTCCTCCCCTTTAAACCAGTGTTGTGGTAAACACTGGAGGCCTCTGGCTGCCACATCTCAAGCCGCTGATGTCTTCACTGACTTTACTTCTTGGTTAGTAGTCATTTTTTAGCATAATTTGTGTAAAGTTGTAAGATTTTGTCCAGTCCTTCCACATGACTGTCAGCTCCTCTTAGGCTATTGTGTGATGGTATCTCCTGGTCATGACCTAGCTTGGAGATTCTACATGTATTAGTCAGTGGGAGTCTACAGGAGTGCTGCAGTGGTGTTTATCACGGTGACCTGTGACAGATTCTTCCAGCTCAGTTTGTAATCAAGGAAGCGAGCTGGAACAAAGATGTGTTTCTCAAGGTGCTCCCTCCCCGTGATACCCTCTACGGTAGACGTTATATAATACACTAAACCTCCAAACTCCTTGGTGTCAGCAAAATGGTTAAGGGGCCCGTTGACGGTTACCCGTGGGGGTGGTTAAGCTAGGCTATGAAGCAATGGGTGGTGTTGACCTGCTTGATCCACAGGTCAGTCTGCCATTATTCCCCTGAATTCACGTGAACGGGTATTCAATGAAAATCGGCAAATCGATTTTAGCTGACTTCAAAGTGGCTAAACCTTTTTCGTGCAACACACCATGTTTAAGGTTGAAAAGTTAGATTTCAAGTGTGATTTACTAACTTCATGAATTATTTCTAAGAGCGCAAGTTCACAACAGGAGATACACAAATGTGATACTGTTCAATCAGTTCCCAAACAATGAGAAGATGCTAGTTTTTTGATTCAACCACGGGTGAAACTGCAGCTCTTCCAGTGTCTTTCGCTCCATGGGAAATATCTTCAAACACCCGTCCAGGAAGTCTAAACACTCTGAAGAAAGAAAGACGGTTACACAAGAAGAATGATAGAGGTCAGAGTTTAGGATTTTAAAAAATGTTAGCTTTCGTGTCCTACCTGCAGACAGATATTTGTTCATGAGCATCTTATTTAGAAGGAAAGGAATGGTGGAAAAGTCTTCATCGTGGAGCATTTCAAACAGGACCACGCCCAGCTGCCACACTGTCGTAGGGCCGGCCCTGTATCTACCCCGTGAATTATACTCTGGGGGCACATGCTGGGGTGTTCCTGTAGGTTAGGACACAGGTGAGGCTCATACAGTCAGCAGGTTAATGAGGAAAAAACCAGCCCGAGGGGGAAGGTCTTACCCTGGAAGACGCGATACACCGATCGCTTGGTGTAGAAGCATCCCACACCGAAATCAATCACCCAGATTTGCGGCTCCTCCGAGTTGGTTTTAATCAGGATGTTTTCAAGCTTCAAATCTCGGTGAAAGATGCCCTTATTATCAATGAATTTAACTTCAACTATCAACTGTTTCATGATGGCCTGAGAAAGGAGCAAGAAGATCTGGGGGTTGGTGCCTGTTTGACTTGCACTCGTTCGTGTCCAGTTTTAAAAAGACATGTACACGTGAACATACACGTATATTCCAGGAGCTTACTTTAGCCTGGTCCTCCCCTAAGATATGTTTGCTTCTGTATCTGCAGTAGCGAAAGAGGTCGACGCTGGGCACGGGCCTCTCCAGCACCAGGATCACTTGATTGAAAAGGTCGTACCAGTCCAGCAGCTGCACATGAGCAGCAGATCCCGCCTTCTTCAATGTGAGCTTTAGCATGAGGGCTACTTCTGTAGGAATTCGATTTCCATCTCGGTCCTGAGAGTTTCACGACAAAATAGAGTTAAAAAAAAGAGAGAATCTGATTTTCCTGAAGCTGTGAGAGTAGATCTGTGCACAGACAAGACCGTCGTTACCCTGAGTTTGGAGTAGATGTTCCTTTGAGGGATGTGTTTGATAGCAACCTGCGAAGAGGGCAGTTTTATTAATGCGTGTGTGTGTGTGTGTGTGTGTGTGTGTGTGTGTTGGACAGAGAGGGACTCACAGGTAAATTATCTTTTATGCGAGAGCCTGCAAACACATCTCCAAATCCTCCACGGCCGATCATATACATCTCTTTGTACTTGGACTGGAACACAGCTGAACACACAACACAACTCAACTGCATTTATAAGACACTTTGCTACACACAGTGCTGCACATGAATAAAAAACACAATAAAACACTGCCGGGTTAAAAAGCCAAAGAAAAGAAGTGAGTTTTCAAGCATTTAAATATGGGGTGAGTCAGCCAGGCCTGTAGGGGGAGCTGATTGCACAAGTTTTGAAAAACTACCATTTGAAAACAATCTTAAATTGAATTCCAAAGTGAACAGGAAGCTAGTGGAGTGATGCTAAACCTGGAGACATGCGCTCCCGTCTCATGGTACCAGACCTGACCTTTAGGAACACAAATATTTGACTGTCGTCTGCATAAAAATGGAACTGTTTTAGTTCTGGGGGCAACAGGTGCAGGGAGAAGAGAAGGAGCTATAGGATAGAACCTTGAGGAACTCCACATGTGATTGAAACAGTCAGCAGGTGTACGGTTGATTTCCACAATAAAACGGAAACCAAATCCCTTGGATTACCGACCTGTTCGGATTGCTCTCAGTTTCTGTTTATCGCTGTTGCTGAGGATCTTCCTTTTCTTTCTTCTCTGTCCATATGTGCTCGTCTTCCTCCCAGCGCTCCTTCCTGGTTTTTCTTCAAATTCTTGCCTAGTTGCAGACGGTCTCTCAGTTCTTGATCCCCGATGCCAAGACAATGGAAACGGGGTCGGCCTCCGTTTAACATGTCTTAACTCTTGTGTTGAGATCCTGTCTACAAAAGGAGAAAAACGCCGATGGGTTATTTCAGGACCGTTGCGTGAGACAGACAACCACCAGTCTGGCTGTAGCTAACAAAACATCCTAGCGTGCTCTCGGAGACCGGGTGTGTTTGTGTCGCATTGCTTAATACCGCCAATAGCTGGTTTCATTTCAACACCACGCAGTTGCGAGGGACTCCTTTGATGGACTGACCTTGATCACTGTCCGAAAAAAGCCCCTTTTTTGCCTGGCTTACGTCTTTGAAGAGGTTTTTCCTTTTACGAGGCCTTAAGTTATAGGTTGAGAGCGGTCTCCTGTCAGTGTCCCCGGTGACATTGTCAAATTGCACAAGCTTTTGTTTGGCTTGTGTTTTGGCTGCAAATTGGGGAAAAAGTGATTTTCATTGGAGCCTTGTGAACCAGACACACATACAGCAATCAAGCCCTTCAAATCTGTTAGCCCACTGTTGTAATAATGCTAATCAACTTTCAGGATCTCTGTTATTATTATAGTTTTGTTGGAAAATTAAAGAATATTTCTATAAAGGATACAAAGTGATGAAATAAACCCCAACCAGTGTGTGAAGAGAAAGAAAAATCCAGGTCATCCAAATTTTAACTATTTCTGTTTGACTATTATTAATTTATAGTTATTTAAAATATACTAACTTAACATTTCTTTTCCGGGTTCAGGTTTGTTGGAATGTTAATAATTTTTTTTACATTCAATTTATATATCAGCTGTAACTGCCCTTAAATATGTACATGAGCTTTTATCTTTAAGTAGGAGATACATGAAAGAGTTTCATTTTGAGAAAATCCTTTGCTATTTTTTTTTTTTTTTTGCTGTTTTGGGTCCTGCTTAAAATAACTTTAAGCTATTAGTATATATTTTTTTAAACACAAAACAGTTGTTTTGAGATCAAATGGTTGTGACACTACACAAAGGGCGGACGCACGTGCACGTCACACAACCGGTTTTCAAAGTTCATCTTATTTAACGGAAAGCGGGTTGGATCCACAGGTGACTGACAGGCAACGCAGACAGAGGGGACAAAGAGGACAAGACAGAGACAAAAAACCTCTAGAAACTGACTATTGTTGCTGGAACAAAGAGACAAAGACAACCTGTCACAGAGACACTAAATACACCAGGAGAGGAAAGACAATGGGACACAGGTGCAACGCATTAGGGCGGGGCTGCTGGACTCAGCGCTGCGGACGACACGAAAACCGGAAGTCAAAGAGCAGAGCATAAGTACTTTCAAAATAAAACAGGAAGTAGCAAAAAAGAGAGGTAGGTTAATTTACCACAGAGGAGTTCTGGCAGGTTCTCCAGTGAGATTCCATCATTAAATCTTTAAAGCAATTTTGACCACATTTTCTTGGAAAAGCTGCTGGAAAATGTGGAATTAAAAAAAAATCCTCCAAAGTCTTGGCCTGAATAATCGGTGCGCTAATGATGATAGCAACAATGTTAATAAATGCTATTTACATCCTTTTCCCCAGTAAGTTGTATTAATCTTGGACTCCACGGAGTCACCAAATCTGTTCACGACCTTTACGGGCAGATTTGGGGGGAGGGTTCTGTAGGGGGTTGGGGCTCTGCACAAGGTTCTGTAAATACATTGCAAGGCAGTGGTGCTGCATGTGGTGACAGCTGGGTATCGGTTTTGTTTCTTTAAAGCGTAACAAGGTTTCCGTGGCGTCATTGTCCACGCGGCACCTGCCTCTTTCACCTTAATGTTTTTTGGCACCTTTGAGCTGAGCGTCATACAAACCCAGCAGTTTCACCACCAGCAGCCTGCAGGAACGCAGCTTTGCTCCCATCTTGCAGAAAGAGAATCTTGTAGATCTGAGGAGCCACTGGTGACCCTGCATCTCCTTCAGTGTCATCCGGCTGTCCGGGGATATGGCCAAACACCTTTCCAAAAAATGCCTACAGTCTGGAGAGAAATGGTGGCCTAAAGAGGAGTTGGGAGGGACGGAAACGGTTAGAGATTAAGGCTTCAGACAGCTGTGGAAATGGTGAGTCCTACTTTGGGCAGATCCTCCTTTATCCTCTGTTCTTTCAAGAGAAAAGGAACAGTCTCAAACTTTTCTTTATGGAGCATATCATAAAGGACCACGCCCAGCTGCCACACCGTCATAGGGCCGGCCGTGTATCTACCCCGTAAATTATACTCTGGGGGCACATGCTGGGGTGCTCCTGCAGGTTAGGACACAGGCGAGGCTCATACAGTCAGCAGGTTAATGAGGAAAAATCCAGCCCGAGGGGGAAGGTCTTACCCTGGAAGACGCGATACACCGATCGCTTGGTGTAGAAGCATCCCACACCGAAATCAATCACCCAGATTTGCGGCTCCTCCGAGTTTGTGTTGATCAGGATGTTTTCAAGCTTCAAATCTTGGTGAAAAATGCCCTCATTATCAAAGACTTTAACTTCTTCTATCAACTGTTTCATGATGGCCTGAGAAAGGAGCAAGAAGATCTGGGGGTTGGCGCCTGTTTGACTGTTCACGGCCACTTTTTACAGGCATCTTTCACACCTTTGATACAACCTCTAACCATCTGAATAATGTGATTAACAGCATGGCTGATTTCCTCTCCAACTTTCTATATATAGATCTTTTTTATTTCTTTTTATAGCAGGTTCCAAGAACATTCCAGGAGCTTACTTCAGCCTTGTCTTCCTCCAGGACGTGCTTGCTCTTGCTCCTGCAGTAGCGAAAGAGGTCGGTGCAGTGCACGGGCCTCTCCAGCACCAGGAGCACCTGAAAGAAGAGATGGTACCAGTCCAGCAGCTGCACGTGAGCAGCGGATCCTGCCGTGTCCTGAGGGAGCTTCTGCATGATGGCCACTTCTGTGGGGATTCGGTTTCCATTTCGGTTCTGAGTGAAGCCGACGTTTCCTCTGGGGATGTGTTTGATGGCAACCCGAGGGCAAAAAGTCGTTTTTTTTAAGACTCGACAGTTGATGATTGGACGCGCACGAGTGCAACTGCGCGCACGTGTGGGTGTGGTGGATAAAGAAGAGGGCCTCACAGGGAAATGATCTCTTATGCGGAAGCCGCTAAACACGTTTCCACATCCTCCACAGTCGATGAGGTCTTCCTGGATGTACTTGGAAAAAAGGTCCTCTGAACACAGAAAACACACACACACACACACACACACACACACACACACACATTGTTATCTTACCACAGTTGTGAGGATCCCGAATGTGAAGGATTTAATAATAATCCAAAATATTCTGGGTTATCTGTAACAGGTATCAGGCCAGGCTTCCCGGCTGAGGGTTTGTGACCCGATGACCCCGGCAACGGCCAGACTGCTGTGTTGAGTAGATAAAATGAGTCCCGATAAGCGTCCACCGCTCACGTCTTCTGGCCAACGCTGTCCTCTTTCTTTCAGTCTTGCGTATCACCTTTCCTCTCTTTCTCCTTCGATGATATCGGGCAAACTTCCGTTGAATCTTCCTTGTATTTCTCTCCAAAAGCTCAGGTTCTGAGGGCTCTGTCGTCCTGCAAGGCCTCAGGTGAGCCCCCCTCCTTTTGACAGGATTTAGGGCAGCTATCGTTCTTCACCTCCATCTCTAGCGTCGTACCGCTCTCGCCCTTCATCTCAAGTCCCGTAGCAACGGGCACAATACTCACACAATTTCATGTCAGCGGCTTTCACCCAAGAACATCAGAGATACAGGCGCTCGTTTGGGTCCCGATTACTTTGATTTGTTTAATTAACGAGAATATTACAACTATCCAAGACATTTATGCATTTAATTCATGTGGCCACTTATTTGAATCAGCTGTGCTTCTATCCTTTTAACAGTTTAATGGTTTTTATGCCTTTTGGAGGATCTCCTAATGTCATCTTTTTCATTTTTAAGTATGAAAACGCTCGTTTCAACAAACAGCCGTGCGGATAAAACCGTTCATTCTTATTCCTGCGTTCCAAAATTACATTTTGCTCACATGTTAGACAAATATTGCCCATGTTGCCTTTTTCAAAACAATAAAATAAAAAAAGGATTGAATTGACTGAATTGATGTTTCATTATCGTAGTCCTTGAGGGAAATTAAGATGCAGTTTCATGTTTTTGTACATCCAAGCACATTACATCGCTTTGACCTATGCTTTGATCCTTTCCAGTTCTTTCAAGTTTAAAGGTTAAAAGCATGTTTGTTGTACAGAAGAATGGAAATGCTGCTTCTCCCTCCGTAGTCCTCACAAGTAGAACTAAACATAGCTGAACTGGAAGTTTATTATCTAATCACCGATCAATGTTTGTACCGGTGTTCTTTGTTCACGTGCGCATGATTAACGTGCTTTGACTCCTTTTATAAATTGGTGCATCAAATCAGGTGCTAAATTCTTTTAGGTTCCCCCTTTTGACCTGAAACTGGAATGTTTATCGCTGATATTCCGTCTACATTACAGGTAATTACTCAGAGTTTCCCCTGGTTAACCTGATGGTGGCACTGCAGCCTAGGGCTAAGGATGTCCTAAATTTCACCCCATTTGATCATTTCTTTTATGTTTAAATCAAAGTTTGATTTCATGGGGGAACACGGGCCAACACTGTAGAACATTCATGTCATCATAAATGAAGACAGCAACGTCGGCAAACTTTCAAGAAAAGTCAAAAGGTCACCAAATCAACGTACAGCCTGCGTCACTGCGCTATTTCTTCGAATCGAATCAAACCTTGAGCTGCTGGTTAAGCTTTACTGCAATGAAGTCAGGAGGCCAAACCTTTCAAGGAAGCCTGGAAAGTTATTGTAATTTGGAGTTTTCCAAAAAGTGAATAAGTATAAAGTTACTGAGGTTCCATACGGGCATTTATGATGTAATGTACACATAAAATGTAAAAGTTGAAATCGTTCTGATCTTCCACCGTGCAGGAAGACCCGCCAGGCTCCGCTTAGCCCTGACCTCTCACGGGCATCCCAAGCTATTGATTTTTCTTCCAGCCTCCTAAACCAGCACAATAAGAGCGCTGAAATGATCAATAGCTTTTAGAAAACATGACTAATAGCAGCTGCGGTCGCTTTCCGTGTCACCTCCGCATCGTGGCTGACATTTACGCCACTCATAGTTTCCATGTGTACCGTTATCCTATCGAACCGGCTGAAGCGTTGCGTCACTAGAAGAGAAATAGCGCCATGGAAGGACAAATAAGGTCAAATGGAAGCCTGAATATGAATCTTCGGAGGGCAAACGTGCAGGAAACGGAGAGCATTTGCGGGGAGATAAAGTGTCCTTCACTGGGGGCATGTGAGAGCTGCACAAATAGATCAGCCACTGTCGCCAGATCAAGTGACACAATGAGCTGACTGAGGCTCTATAAATTACAACCTGGCAAAACTGCAGGGAGATATTGATGGTGTGCAGATAATGCAGCAGGGCCTGTCTGGTCAGGGACCGCCGGGCTTTGAGGGGCTTTGATCAGAGCGGAGCCCAGGAGATGCCACTCGGCGACTTGGAAAGTTTTGGCTTCGAATAACAATGTGCACCATGATGGTGTTTACTGTATCACCTTCACCGCAGCGCCGCGCACCCTTGCCTACGTTGTTGGTTTATTAGTCTCCAAGGTCTGATGGTGGCATGGATGTGATGCAAACAGTATCTTCAGGAACATTTAATAGTTGAAACCTGAGAACCATAATCCAAAAAAAGCCATAAATGATGCCCAGAAACTGTCACTGTGAGCATGCGGCGCTAACAGATGCTAACATTGCTTTTGCAGGCTATTGTCGTTGACGCTTTCCTGCAACAAGCCACAAAAGAAATTGCATTTCCCCGAGTTGCTCAACGCAACAGCAGCCCCCCCGTGAGAACTCGTTCTCTCCTCTGCATTAACGAGAAAAGGGCTGATCATGATGTGGCCACGGCCTAGTCCTCCCTCCGGTCTGAGAGGGAAGGCTGAAACAGGAGAAGGGTGCTGAGAGGTGCACCAGCATCCGGCCGTTAGTCACCTCTCCTGTCATGTGTGTTATGCCAGCCGTGGCACGGTGTGATGTGGCCGGCGAGGCGGCTAAATCAACGCTGTCCTCCACAATGCGCACAGATAAAAGACGTTTGTTGGACAAATTTAGTCTGCCGGCAGTGGGAGATGTTTAAGATTATGACTGTGATATCTGTGATGCACATTCAGCCTTTTTTTTATTCTTTATCAGGAGCCCAAAAGGGATGAATTGACACAAAGTGCAAATTATTGTAATGCTGCTGACAGCGAGAAGTCAGACAAGAAGGTTGTAGGAGGCCTGCCTGGTCCAGCTAGACTGTCCTTTCCACGCACTGTCCTTTCACCATTCGCGCACACCAATCACCTTTATCAGTGAGTTCACAGAGAAGTCATTTTAGATGAATCCTGGTGTGGCTCGCTGCCAGTAAGCAGAGCAAACAGTGCTGTGCCAGTCGCCTGTTTCCAAACTGTTTTCTTCACCCTACAGTCGCGAACTGTCCCGTCATATGTTTTATTGTGAATTCATGCAGCACACCGCAAGTGAGACGAGCGGAAGAGGTGAGGAACTGGGTGAGGGGGAGGGAAGAAAGAGACAGCGAGTGTGTGTGCGTGTGAGTAAGGGAGAGAGAGAGAGAGCGAGCGAGAGAGCGAGAGCGCAGTGTGCGCTTCATCCACAGTCGTCTCCAGTACGCAGGACTGTCATCTCCGCGGCTCCGCGGCTCCTCTCCGTCTCTCCACGGTGCTACTCTTCCCTTCCTTTGGTGGATACATCATGGATACCAACTAAAACGCTCGGTCGAGCCGTCAGCAGTGGGACTTGGTTTTATAGCAGACGCCTTCGGTGTTCTCTGAGAGAGGTGACAGTAACGATGGAGTACTGGAAGCAATGCGCGCTGTGGTTAATTAACTGCAAGGTGCTTCCCGCTAACCACCGGGTGACATGGGAGTCCGCGCAGGTATTTGATCTGGCTCAGACCCTCCGGGATGGGGTTCTCCTCTGCCACCTCCTCAACAACCTCCGGCCCCAGACCATAAACCTGAAGGAGATCAACCTCCGACCGCAGATGTCACAGGTAAGAACCGAGAGCAGACGTGTATGTGGAAGTGTGTAGTTGAATGTATGTGGAATGTGTAGTTTCCACTGTTATTTGGCGGTATAGAAGTTTAATATGTCATCATAATCCAACCCACTCACAGAGCCTGCGTTTAGGGAGATGTCAAACAGTAAAAAACCCATAACAAGTACCGCAAACATCTATCTATCTGTCTGTCTGTCTGTCGTCTGTCTGTCTGTCTGTCTGTCTGTCTGTCTGTCTGTCTGTCTGTCTGTCTGTAGGTTGCCACTTTGTGAGAAGTTACCAACGCCAGAGTGAAGGTGTGATCTGTGTATGTTCTATGCAGCAGCTCCACCAGAATGAGGATGGATGGATAGATAGATGGATGGATAGATAGATAAATAGATAGATAGATCACTGGAGAAGTGCGGCCACGTGGGCCCTGTGTGCAGAGCGCCATCTGCTTCGGTAACAGAACAGCATGAGCAGATTAATGTTCGCCTTCGTAGGAGTGAACGTGTGGCTCTGGCTCTGGGACGGGCGCCACGGTCAGGTGGACTCACCTACTGAGCCTGCAGAGCCACAGCGGGACGAGCGGACCCTTTATCTGCTGATGAAGGCCGTGGAGGTTCAGGAGTAGGCTCGTTTCCTGGGTAATAACATCGCAAAGTCGATGTCACAGCTGGACGGTCAATATGAAATGTGCTTATGGCTCTTTTGTGATCTAATTTCTGAGATATTCCGTGTGAGCGCACAGGTGAACTGGACATTTTAAGAAAGCCATAGTGGATGCTAATGTCATCAGGGGCAATAATAATCCACCGTGCACGTATCTGTTTACGCGCAGACTTCGGAGAAAACCGCTCAGCGTGTAAGAGGAGCAGCTGATTGGCCCATTTGCCGTCCGGGTTCCCGATGCAATTGCCGATAAGGAGCATCAATAGGTCAGCGTCGGGCCGCCGTCAGCGGGTGGACGGGGTTATTTATAGGCCCAGTTTGTTTCGTGCATGGATGGCTGGCTAACGCAGTCACTGTTGCGTTTATTCAGAGGTGAATTAGCATTAGCAGGCTTACGCACGGTCCCACAGCACACGTGTGATTTCACGCTTGTGTGAGCTTTTACTACACAAGTGCCGCTCCAGCGCTGACGGCGGGTTACTACGCCGTGTGTGAATCATATCCCGCAGAGGTCAAGTGCCAAAAAAAAAAAATGCTATGATGCAACCAGTGTGAAACGAGTTTCGAGCTAATAAGTTTTGGCTCAGTTTTGCTGCAGATAACTACAGCTGCCACATCACTTCCTGTTCATGTGACCTTTTCTTCCTGCCAGAACAGTCGGACCTCTGCAGAGTTTATGTAAAACTCCTGAAAGACAGGGACCACGTCTGGAAGGTTTAGTGGGTGGATGACAGCGGGTAGCTTCCCCTTTGTAACTGTGTTCATGTCACCCCCCCCCCACCCTTCTCCTTAAAGTCCGATTTACATAAGTGAGGGTGGAGTTGCTTCCTCTTCACCCTGCATAATTCATGGCAGCTACGTTATCATTGGCCAGCCAAAACACACGGGACGCCTCACCGGGGAGATGGAAAGACAAAGGGGGTGCAGGGCCGGGCGCAACAAAGGCCCCGTAGACGCATCTGCGAGGGCGTGGAGCGTCCCGTCCGCCGCGCTTGTGTCAGAGAGACGCTGCGGTCACGCTTCGCTTGGAAAGCTGGAGAGATGCTGAAACATCAGAGGCTGGTTTCTGCTGTAACGTGAGGAACGGCATTATTTTACGCCTTCCCAGTACCACCCCATCAAACACTGCTGTCATGGTTGTGTTTGATGACTCAGTGGAGCCGAAAACACCAAAGCTGACGCAGTGAAACTAGCAGAGGCGCTCAGGATTATGCCAGATCTGCTGCCCATAATTCCAGATCTATTCTTTGGATTTTCTCAGCATGCTAATTGCTAACAGTTGCAGCGGTGGGAGACGCCCCGGCGACCTTTGACACGTTCCCCTTCTACACACAACAGCTGTTTTCCACGAGGCCGGATTATAATCTGAGGGGCCCTGAAGGCGGCGGCGGCGGCGGCGCTCAGACCAGCTGTGAGCTTCAGCGTTTACAGGAAGCCAGGAACTAAAATGAAGGAAGGAAGTGAAACTAAGCAAGCCCTCGATCGGGCTGACACCACAGCGGCGAGACGTCAGAGCCGGTGAGAGGAAAAGTCGTCTCTTCGGAGAAAAAGGCACCTCGCTTCGCTCTTCAAAGACCTCGAGATGTTGCGAGCGGGCGGAAACGAAGCACTCTGAATTGAACGCGGGTCTAAATTTAACAGATGTGAAGTCAGAGAGAGTCTCACAAAGGCCGTTGTCACGTTTCCTGACGGGTGCAGCTTGATTTGACCACATTTGTGAGCTCACGGGTTACTGTCACGCTCCGTACTCTGAACGTACGGTTACCTGATCGAGAGCGAACTCTGTGATGTGGAAGAAGAATCTGGCCTCGCACTGTGAGCACATCTGGCATCAAAGGTGCCCTCAGAATGAACAGAAACAGAGCGTGGGAGAATGAGAGCAGCGCTCAGAGACGGGCTCCATTTTCCGGAGTGCTGGGAAATCCTGATCCGGGCCGACCTCTCGCAGGGCCGCAGGAGGTGAAGAAAGCCTGCAACAGGCACCCGAGTTGTGTAATTAAGTGTCACCAGAGGTGTCGCAAAACGTGTGGCGGTGTCAGCACACGGGCGCTCCCCCCCCGCTTCACGTGCACTCTTAGATAAGGTGTCCCTGGAGCCCTGGAGATGACGCTCCGTCTGCTGGGATCTCCCACATCGTTGTTCTTTGGTGGCGAATCCAGACGCAGCGAGACCACCCGAAGGCAACATTTCAGCTGACGGTGTTGCGTTTGACGGATAAACAAACAAACACGGCCTGTAAACGTCCCAGTAAACACGCAGCTGGGCCTCCAGCGCGTGTCCGCCGGTTGAACCTTTGTCTCCAGAAAGAACTGATGTTTCTTCTCATCCTGGCAAAGCTAATATGAGTTTTAATCACAGTTTATGACGCTCACCCGTCAAGAAGGGCGACCTTTGAACCCTGGCAACAAACAGGAGCTTCCTGGACCGCGAGCGATTGTCCCGTCCAGCTAAACTCCATTGTTGTGCAGGAAGACACGTTTGTATCTTTGCGGCGTACGTTTAGACCTGCTGGCGGACGTCCTCACGCTCCGGGTTGGAGCTCCGGAGCGGCGGACTGTCCTTCAGAATGTCGCCCGTTACTACGGAGCTTTGGTCTTCTGGACGCGTCACAACCTTCAAATGCTTAATTCTTCGTATTTTATGCACGTCTCATCCGCTGTTAATATGCACCGTGTGAACTCCCGACTGTCCTTGAGCGAACGCGGCTGTGGGCGCCGTTTGAGGAGCGGGCGCCGCGCAACTGCGCCGCGTCACGCCGAGGCTCCGCGCGCTCTCGCCACGGTGACGGCTCGCCTCCTCGCCGGCTGTGACGTAGAATGAAACACTTGCACAAGCCCAGATTATGATGCACCTCACTCCCGATCCTCCGCGCACAAAGGGAGCTGACCTTTCCTTTTCCATCACCAAGGTAACAAGGTGCAGGGAGAGCCAATCGGTGAAGGCCTTGCTGTGGCGCACGTTAGAGGAGAGGTCGCATCTATAGGATCGTTATTAGGGGATCGTCAGCGGCGGAGACGCGGAGCTGCGGATGGATCAGTTAAAGCTCCGTAGGTTTGAGGGAACGTCGGCAACAATAGTCGGAGGAGAGTGTGCACGTGTGGCGGTCCATCAGGACACCAAAGAGCCTCACGCACCAGCTGAGGCCGTAGGAGCGCTTCCTTTTTCTTCTTTCTTCTCTCCAGATTGGCTTTCGTTCCTTCTCTTTAAACTCTGTGACTCTGAGTGACTTTGTGGAAATCTGAAATTGCAACATTAAAGACTGAGGAACCAGAAGTGAGCCTCTACAGTCGGAGCACGCGTGCACGTACACCAACGGTCCGGAGCATGGCTTCTCTACGGACACCGTGGACGGCGCTCTTTGCAGATTATTGACCCTGTGTCTTTGTCCTCAGGGGACGTTTGAAGAGGCGCCATCCTCTAAACGATGCGGCGTGCACGTGATGGATGACTGGCTTTGATTTAGGGGAAGGACGGAGCAGGAGACAGACTTTCACGCACTAAATTCCACCATCTTTAATTTACTTACTGTATTTAATCCTTCTTTAAAGGCCAATCACACCCAGATGAGCTAAAACCATATAACCTCTGTTCTGTAGCCAAATGGGTTCATACATTATGCTGTAATTCAATTCCCTTATCTAGTGGGGGGTTGGGGGGGGGGGGGGGGGTGGAGCAGCCGGGACTGTCTGTGGAGGGTCGGGGGGGTTAAAACCAGGATTTAATGGTAAATCGCTTCTGAGACATGTCCTGACGTTGTGGGGGAGGTACAGAGAGGAAGGAGGGGGCGGGACTCGTACCGAGGTCTGTGGAAAGCAGTGGATCGCGCAAAGGCTTTTTCACCATCGCTGTGGCGACACGAGATGTCGTCAGCGCTGATGTTCTGCATCTGGAACACGCGGCTTCTCTGCTCGCTTCGGGTTTTGCACATCAAACGCATGTTATTAGCCATTTAAACGCGACATGACACTCCTAAATGCGCTGACTTCCTAATGCCAGAGAGAAGCGTTTAGCATAATTAGCCAACACGGAATGTTTACATTAGGTAGATTAATCATGCTGAAGATCGCTGCAAACCCAAAATAGCTGTAAGCTGTAAATCAAAGCGGCAGTAAATCACTTTGCAGAGCTGTGATGGGTCCCTACAGAAGTGAGAGAGGAGCCTTGTGGATCTGTGATGAATCACACCTTTCACATCACGCACAAGCCACCAACCTTGTAGCTTTGCTTTGATTTCTTGTTTTAGCTCCTGTATAACAAACAGAATTCAGGGAAAAAAACCCCACACGGCTCCTTGCAAGAGAGGACAGAAGAGATTGATTTTTGTGCGGTTTGGGCGAGCCGAACTCCTGAAAAAACAGGAAGGCCTCTCGGAGGAAACGTGATACGCTCCAGAGGTGATAATGAGGTCATCGTGCTAGCAGGGCACATTCGCAGTCACGGAGCTAGCTGGAAAAAGCGCGTGGAAACACCGTTTCCAGTCCAGTTGTGCGGCGAGGCAGAAGGCAGGGGCTTCACAAGCAGCCCGCTCCAACACTCCCAGACCATGAAAGGAGTGGGGGGGGGGCAGACTTCTGCTCCACCCCCCGATTCCTCGTTACACAGGTGACAGACGGACGTGACCTGGCGGTTTCTGTAGTGATGTGTCATCCTCTGGAAGCGTCCAAGCAGATGTGCGCATGAGGTCATCCTCTCCGGACGCAGCGACGCTGCCAGAATGTGCGCTGCCAAAGGGCGTGCGGGCAGTTTGCTTTTCCCAGTTCATATTGCGCAAGTGTTGATTTTTGCGGCGCTGTTTTCAGAGGCGGCGAGGAGGACGGCGAGCTTTTAAACACCAAAACCAGGCTCTCCAGCCCCTCAGCCGGAGGTTCCTTCATCTGATTGGCCTTATTTGATGCACAGCAAAGGTTTCTGGCTGCAATAAATCCCTGTCAGAGACCAACAACAGCAAGGTTTCACAAAGCTGCACAATCTACAGCAACCATAAAAGGTGCCCGCTTGTTGCTATGGAGCTTTGATGTTCGCTGGGGACGAGATGGCTCTAGTGAACACACACACACACACACACGGAGCCGTGGCTCGTTTAAATCAGCATGTGTGCGTTGGCCCGCGTCCAGGTGTCAGGCCGTGCAGCCGATGTGCACGTTTAGGTGTGAAGCTTGACGGAACCTCGGCCTTTTACAGGCCGTACTTGTTGACACAACTGAGTCGGTGCTGTGCTGCAGCGTAATCTGACCTGAATTCACACACTTCCTCAAAACTGTAAACAGTTGCAGAGATTTTCTTTTTAAAGATGTCTTTAATGAAGGCGGTGGTGTAAACACGGAGAATTACCTCCACTCTCAGGTCTTTCTGACAGTTTGCGCCTCAATAAACCATCGTTTTACACATTTCCTCTTAAGAAAAACCTCGTGTGTGCTTGTTGTACCAGCTAGCTGTTAGCAAACCTTTTTCTGCAAGCATAATGCTCGAGTTCACGCACGTGACAGCAGTCGAGCACATGTTGCACAATGCCTGGAAATAAAATACCGCATTCAGTTTTAGGAATGTGCTGCGTGCATGTCCAGAGAGCGCTGCCAAAACCGACAACACGTTCCACATGTTAGCTGGAAAAGGCTAACCCTGAGAGATGTTCTACGCTAATGAGTTCAGCGTCATATTCCGAATGATAGTAGAACATTACTGTGCGTGTAAACACACACACACACACACACACACACACACACACACACACACGCTTCCTCTTGCTCGAATTAGGCCATTCACTTGCTGAGCCCCAGAGAGCCGCTAATGCAGGAGAGAAGCTGCCAGTGGAACAGTTGCTCTGCACCTCGCGCTGCTTCAGTCTTGTTAAGAAAATTCTCCCTCGAACGCCTTCGGTTCGGCGCCTTCGAAGCCCTTCGACGGAAGGCAGCGCTGCGCCGATCCGCTTCCCTCAGATAATAAGCCCAGGTCCCCGGGGACGCACGGCAGACTCCAGGCAGACAAGATGCGCTTGTCTGACAACAGAAAGTGAAGTGTACAAATGTAAACATTCGATATTACCCGTGCACGCGCTGCACGCGCTGCTTTATGGCGTCCCTCTGATCCGGATCGTTGGCTGGGGGCCCTTCTTTTTTTAATGGAGCCATCTGTGAATGCAGTTGTGGTGAGGAGGTGAAACCATCACAGCCTGAAGCTTCTCCCTGATAATCAGAGTCCACATGAGCACTAATGTGTTTCCTGTAATTATCAACCAGGAACAAGCGTCAGTGGCGTCGACGATGAAGTAAACGTTGACTGATTCCGCCGGGCGCTAATCCGCTCCTCGATAATATACTCATGGCTAAAAAGCTTCTGGACCAGCATCCGTCTGCATGAAGACACATCAGTCATGTGGAATTAACCGCGCGCCACAGCAAATATTCACGTTTTCTCTTTTGTCTGCTGCAAAGGTGTTTTCTCAAATAATCCCCGCCGGTCCGAACCGGGCCGTCGCTATGGCGACAGCGTTGTGCCGGAGCGTCACTTCCTGCCCCCTGTCTGATCCACCAGCTCCCCTTCTGTCCCATCCCACACCGGCTACAGGAAGGCTGATCCACGCAGGCAGAGACCAGGAAGGGACCGGGAAGAGACCAGGAAGTCTGTTTCCAGGCTGTTTCCTGTGTCCCACAGCGACACTGGAAATGAACCAGAGGACACAGACGTGTTTCTATGTTTTCATCTCATGAAACTTACGCCTGTGTCTGATTCGGCTTTTAACTGGTCCGGTGGGGACGGAGGTGACCTCAGTCGGGAGAACAGCTGTATGGAGCGCTTCATTCCATTAGGAATGTTGGGCTTCTTTTCCAACTCCAAAGCAGCTGGACACACATACGCATTAAAGGCTTGTTGGCATTCCGCTGCTCACAGGTGAACGTCTCTAAATCCAGATCTGACCGGTTTTTATTTACGCGCCGCTGCTCAGAGGCACTGCGGCAGGTTGGGCTTTTGCAGACGTGACCCTTTTGTCGGGGTCACCGAATCTGACTTTACCTGCTGGCTGAGAACAGGAATGTCGTGATTCACCTCTGCACACAGGCTCAGATGGACAACACGTGATGGGCTTCCTCCTCCTCCTGTAGAACATCTGACAGGATTCTGTCAGAGCACAACTCCGTAGCTCTAGCCGCTAAACCATCTCCTGAATATGCAACACGCCGCTGGGGTTTTTTTGGGGGGGAAATGCATCATTTTGGTGTAAAGAGACGCCGTCGTCTGTCCTTTAGAGCCGTTGTCCTCCAGGTTCCGGAGCCGCTCGGCTCCATTAGTCAGAGCAGAAAGGCTCTGATGTCACTGCTAATGGGTGAACCTTCTTTGTCTTTCCAACGCAGTTTCTGTGCCTGAAGAACATCCGGACCTTCTTGATGGCGTGCACCGAGGTGTTTGGCATGAGGAAAAGCGAGCTGTTTGAGTCCTTCGACCTTTTCGACGTCAGGGACTTTGGAAAGGTGAGATGCCGCCGCCGCTCTTTGCTGCATTGACGCTAAATTAGCGAAATGTGCTTTGATGTCTTTGATGAGTGTCAGCAAAGTGACTCCGAATCCCAGCAGAGGAACAGCACTCACGGGTTGTCGTGACGACGGCATAGGCAACAAATTGTGCTGACCACCACAGATAGCTCCTCTGTATGACGGGAGGTTTTTAGTCAGCGCCATGACACAGCAACTTTAATCACAGCCTCTCATTAAAGGCAGGAAAGCTCAGGCTTTTACGAGGGTTCAAATCTGGCCTCGGGTCGGTACCTTTGAAACGCTCAGCGGCGGCTCGCGGTGAAAGCGTCTGCGCGTCTTTGACAGCCCTCATGAAGTTCCCAGGAGGTTTAATTAGAACTCACAGGCTCCAGCTGCAAATCATGTCAGCATGAGTCCAGAAGACGCCTCCATACTGATAACGAGTGACCGCAGCTTCGTTCTCTGCTGGATGGCGAGTTGTGATCTTAAACTCCCCTTAGGAGGCAAAAAGGAAAGCGTCCGCTGCGCTCCAAATGGGCTTTTTTTGTTCTCGGCAAATGTAATTAACGTTGAGGGATTAGTTGGTTAACCGTGGGAACATTTTCAATTAGCAAAGGCTTCGACTGGTAAAAGATGTTAACGGCTTATTTAATCAGCAACAGCAGAGAAATACAGGCGCGATGAAGACGGCTGGAGTTCGCCATCGTTTCTGCGGCGCCACAGTTGTTGGAGGTGTAGCTGAAGTTAATGAAGTACCTCCTGATATTAGCTTAGAAATGCTAACATTGACGCGGCTGCTTAAATCACCATGCACTAAAAACAGAACTAGAACAAATATGTTAAGTAAGATTGAAAGATAAGGCTGATTCTGTGGGATCGAGGCTAAGCTAACGATAGCATCCAGGTGCCAACGATAGCATCCGTCAACCCATCAACCTCGCGCCTCTAAAATCAGAGTGATTTACACACGAGAGGGAGCGTTTGGCGTGTTCCATATTTCATGCGTCACATCCCCGATGACAAGATAATTCCAGTCCTGACGATGCTGCGTTTTCCGGCTGCTTCCCTTCGCTAATTTGCGTTTGCTGGAGCGCGACGCTTTGATGACACTCTTGAGTGAATCCCAAAGTTGCCCCGAGTGAATTTCCCATCTCTGAAATTAGACGGCGCCTTCGCTGTCATCCTCGGCAGGCCGGCTCTGCTGAACTTAAATGGAGAGAACGGGGGGGGAACTGACCTACGGATCCGGCTTTTAAAAAATATCTTTAATTATTCCTGAATTAAACATCAAGCCTTGCTGTCTGTGACGTGCTGCTCCTCCTTCATGCATTTTTAAAGCGAAACAACCTTCCAGGCTACAGATTCCTGCGTGTTAATCAGCTCTGAGGGCGCTGACGGGCCGTGCACGCGGCTCCACGCACGTTGTGGACTCAAACGGTGGCTTCGCAGCAGCGAACGGGAGCGACGCTGAGAGCAGCGCAGGAACATCTGCTTGGCACATCTGTCTTGGAGGGTAGTGAGGGCTAGAGGGCAAGACAGAAGCTACGGTAGCACGTGCGCTTCATCCCGATACCAGGGCTCCGTCAGCGGTTTCCAGATGTGCGTCGTAGTGATCTGGTGTTTACTAGTGTGGGGCAGCTGTGGAGAGAGCTAGAATCTTCCTCCCACGTTCAGCAGTTCATTAAGAGTAAATTAGATCAGAATTTCCTCCATTCTTAATGTCTGAGGGGGTTTTAGTGACACGAGCGCCAGCCGTCTGAGTGTCACATGACACTAAATGCTGCCACATCATCTCTGAGAGTGAATGACTAACTGTCTCACTTCTCTTTCACCAGGAGTTCTGGTGTTTAGCATCAGCAAACCAGGAATAAAAGTGCTGAGCGCGGCTCTTCCGTGCGCAGTCACATGCTGGGCGTCGGCCTGGGCGATGATCTCAGCAACTGCGGATTCATCGGTAAAAACGCACCAGTGAATTCCGGTGAAATAGGCTGCCGGCAGGTTTTCAACCTCGCCGTGACGACACATTTGTTGCACACCCACGTGCACAGTAACCTCGGCGCTCTGCCTTCTGTTGGAAATGCTAATTTTCCCCGCTAGCAGCGCGTGCACCTGCCTGTTTGAGCTGAGCTACGGAACGGTCTGAATACGAGCGTGAGGCCCGGCGCCGCCGCGCAGCTGCGTTCAGCTCCCCCGTCTGCAATCAGTCGAGGCTTTGTGGCGGCGGCGTGAGCGGGACGCGCGAAGGCGAAGGAGTGTTTGCGCTAATGTGTGCGCTTGTTTTGAGGAACAGTCCTCCCCGTAAACCCAGTTCAGCGCTGTGTGACTTCGATGGAGCCTTTTTCTTCCGTTGGAAGAGAAATGAGTTTAAAACAACCCAAGCGCAGCGTTCTGATGAGCTGTAATTGGGCCGAAACGACGGGTTCCCGCAGGGCTTAATGGACCTTCACACGCTCCGATGGCGCCGCCGCGATGCCCCCACCTTTATTGGTGGTGAGCAGGAAAGATGGGATGGTTGGAAGAGGATGAAGAGGATCTGTTGATTCTGTGATGGATCCAACCAACCAACGGTTGAAGTGTATCTCGACAACCCCCCTCCCCCCATCGTCCCCCGCTCCTCCCGTGTCCTTCTCCACTTCGCTCTGAGGACCATCTCTCACTTCTGGGGGATGTCGGAGGTGCGCTGTGCTCAATGCTCCAGATCAACACATGGGATGATCCCTATATGCTTATTTGGCTGTGACTGAAAGGTGCTGATGACGTGGACTTCGGAACTTCTCCCTCCCGCTCAGAGCTTCACATTTCCTGTCAGTGAGGAGGAACTAGTGTGTTTCTATTTCTATAAATCCTCTTCCTGCGAGAGGACAACGCCAGCGCTGCAGTGTTGCAATCAGCTGTGGGAAAGTTTGCTAGCAGTTGCTTCGATGCGTCTAACGTGACTCAGAATCACCTCGTCCAGCCCAAACGCCGGCTGCCAGGCGTCCCGCTGAGGTTCTGGACACAGTGGACGCACCTGCTGATAAATGAAGGCTGGGAATGAGATATGGGGGGGTTAGCGGGTCTGAAACAACTCTGAGTCAAGCAACATGTGACCTGGGGTCACGCTGGCTGCGAGACAGCCGATGCTTTGTGATGACCCTCAGAGTTTTGAGCCATCAAGAGTGCAGGTGGGTTGTTTCGGTTCTGCAGGGCCTCAGTAGTCCTGACGGGTTTGTGCTGAATTCCTCCTCCCACCGGTTTTCATCTCAAACCTAAATAACGTGCCAGCGGAGGCAGCGGCGTTCCTGAACGCAGCCTCTTCAGACCGCTGCGGATTAGCAGCCGATGCTGCAGGGGTGAGGAGGAAAATGGCCGTTTCTCCACAAACACAATCAGGAGAGGATCAAGGACACATTTTAAAAGAGAAAACGATAAAGCCGACCTAGTTCCTGCGCACAAATCTCCGGCGTTTTCCGGAGCTCCACTTTGGCTAAAACAATGCGAAGGAATCCGCTGGAGCCGTTCTGTGGATAATTCATGGGCCCTCGTTGACTGACCGCATCACATATCTCATATCAGGCAGCTCCGCTGGAGCGTGAACGCACGCACACGTGCGCGGAGACTCCGACGGCTGCTCAGCCAGAACCAGCCGCCGGGATGGATGGACTCTGATTGTTTAAGGGCGTTGCGGAGAAGCTCCCCAGAGCGCGCTGGGCTCCTTTGGGTTCCCCCTGGGATGTTGCCGCAGTTGTGAGGACATTTGGAGTGTTTGAACGGTGGAACACTAGTCCGCTGCGTGGGTTGGTTTTGAATGTTCAACACATGTTTTTTTAATGCTTTGGTTGTTTGGAAAGACCTGAGCAGCGTTCAACGCCCTGAAAACCATCCAGCAGTTTAAATGGTTTATCCGTAAACGGATTTCCTCTGACGTCAGAGATCCGACTTACCCGATTCGAGGGAAGAGAAACCCACAATCGTGACTATTTGTGTAGGTCCAAAACGCAGTGACCCGCAAATGGAAGACTTTTGCAAGTGTGTGTGGGGTTTGTGTGTGCGTGTAGTCAGACTCACTCCCCCCATCTCCACCCTTGGGAGTGACTCATCAGGAAACAGGAAGTGGAAAGAGCCACCACATGGCTTCTTCTGCACACGTTCGATCATTTAAGTTCAACTCCCACAGAAAGTTCTGCAGCGTACCCGTGCCTCTCACACTCCGGTCCCAGCCGTCACACTGACGTGCCGTGTGTGTGTGTGTGTCTTAATCCTGCGCACATGTGTGTTGACTTCCTCTGATTTCCTGAAGCCGGCCGGCATTGCTCTGTCACAGCGTTTATCAGGCTTCCTGTCACTGGACTCTGGCCACTGAACGTGCACAAGCCCTCCAGAATGTATTTTTGAATGCGAGTGCATGTGTTGTAGCTTCTGGGCTCCTGCGGTAGCTGAAGGGGAGCCTCACGTGGAGGGGGGCCAACATGGCAGGCAGCCCTGTGGAGACGCAATCACAATATCCTGTAGCCCTGCAGAGAGGTTAACAGTACTTGTGAGGACTCTCACTGCGTTGGGGAGTATTGGGGTTACTCGTTTACGGGCCCCTGCTGAGTGCGGGGCCACCCGAGAGACGCCACGGTCACGATTAAAGGCTGAGCAGCTACAGAGGCTCTTCAGACCCCCCCCCTCCCTTCACTGTCCTACTTCCTGGCACACATTTTTCACCTTTTAAAATTGGGATGTTTATTGAAGGCGGCGGCTAAGAGGCGTTTAGAACGACATCGTGCACCTTCTGGAGTTTAAGACGAGAACACGTTTGGTGCCGCTGACTCCTGACGCCTCCGGGGGGGCCCACACCGCAGGCGAGGCTCGCGCCTCTTCCTGCCCCCAGTATTTGCCAGCAGTGGAAACAAGCTCCATGACATGCATGCAGACAGGAAGTCCCTCAGATCCATTTTCAAGCGGGGGGTAGGGGGTGGGGGGGTGTTTCAACAAGGGCGTCCCCGTGACAGGCGTTTAAATGCTTCTCAATCTTTCAGGAGGGGCGGCTGTCATGCAGACGCTGCCTGATTGTCAGCTACACTCACGGCTTCTTCTTTGGGGATGGTGGGGGGGGGTCTATCTCCGGTGGAGGTGGAGTGGGTGGATCTGCTTCCATTCAGAGTGGGGGCGTCCCCAAAGAGCTAATCCCCGTCCTCTGCACCCATAATAGCCTCCGTATGAATGTTACTGAGATGAAGAAGCTGTTTTCTCTCTAACGTCTCACAGGGGAGCGTCGCTTTGTGCCGCATTGCCCAGGAATATTTACGTGTCGTTTGGATAAACAACACGTAAATAAACAGTTTGATTTAATGTAAGGGAGAATAATGAGCTGAATTAGGAAAGAAGTGTCTTAGTCCCACTTAATGAGGCATAACTTGTTCCATTAAGCCTGATTGCTCTGCATAAACACGCTCTATAAAGGAGAACACGGCTAAATTAAGCAGCATATCTGAATCTTGATGATGATGAAGGTGTAAAACAACACGAATCCTTTATCTCCTGCTGCAACTTCACAGGTCTTTCAAGGACCCTTTAAACCTGCATAATTAATCTTGCCCATTATCTCATTTCCAGGAAGTTAAACTGTGTAAATTAGTGAAGTTTTATCTGTCAGATTCCAGCTGATGCTGATATTAGCGTACCTGAAGTGAATTCATAAAATACGTGTAAAGAAGGGCCACGATCATCGAGCGCTGCGTGGAAGAAGGAACAAACACCCGTAAATCCACCATTACGTAAATCAAGCTACTACCGTTGCCTTTAAAAATCAATAAAAACATGAACTTAGTCCTAAAACTGATGACAGGAATCGGCGCTAACACAACATCTTACACCATCGCTGGACTCTGGAGATGAATCCTGACCCAAAATGATGGAGGGTTGGTCAGGTCGCAGGGTGGGAAAATGACCTTTCAGAACGAAACACAAGGTCACGTTTTGCCCTCCTGTTGCTCTAAGGCTGTAACTCCTGTAGCTACGCTACCCTGTTTTATGGAATATTGAATAATTAAAGCAAGGAGAGAGAAAGGCTGTAATGAGACGGCGCACTGCTGCATGACTAACGTGCAGCATCCGCCGGGATTTAAATAGTGCAGATTTAATTGTTCATTAGATCCCTGGCGCTCATCGGGGTATGCTAAATGATGCTAACCCACTTATGCCATATAAATGTGACATGCTGGCCAGATCTGTAGCCTGAAATCCAGCAGCACACACTCAGTCACGGGAAAACACGCGTGCATTTGCTCCTTGAAGCGTTTTGGTTTTTGATCTGCCAACATGATGGTTTCCTCACCCTTCCCTTGTTTGCATCAGAAGGTAGATTGAGTGGGTGGATCCCTCCGCTTTCAGAATCTTAGATCAAGAAATTAAAAAGCAACAATTAAAGCTGGAATTCCAACCCTGCGCCTAAATGCCGCAGCTTCCCAATCGCCAGCCTCCTTTATTTTGTCCTGCGGTGGGTTTCTGCCCCCTGGGTTTGCCTGACGAGGCTCCAGTCAGCAGTGAAACGCCTCTGACGTGTGAACCGCAGTCATCGCCACGGCCGCTCCAGCCTTTATTCAGCTAACAGGCTCGTGAACCAGCCTCCGGAGCCTCTGTCCGAGCTGCCGGGACTCCCTGTGCGTCTCCGGGCCGGTCGATGGAGCTTTGTTTGATGAGAAAAGCAGCGCAGCGTCTCCTCGCTGATCCTGCTGATTGCTGTGCAGCGTCGGATGGCTCCTGCTTTTCTACTCTCCCCGCAGCTAAAGCACATTCCCGAATTTCCAGGCTTTCCTCTTCATTTAATGGCTGCAGTGAGAACCGGGCCAGACTCAGGAAGTCTTCACGCTGTAACTCATCCCGTAAATGTTGCTTCTCGTAACGATCCGGCTGCTCGGATTTACGGCCAGCGAATATTATCTCCAAAGGCACAAACAGGAGAGGACGGCTGCCGGTGTCACGTTCCCAGATGTCAAATCAAAGCGTCTCGCCTCCGTTGCTGGTGGGGCTGAGGTCTTTGAAGAATACAGCATTTTTAACGCTCCCGGAGTTGGTATCTTCGAAGGAGTGACCTTTGACCCCTTTGCTGAGTTCCAGTGTTTCCATAAATCTGGGAATCCCGAGGTTTTGCGAGGCCTCGCTGAGAGACAAACACCAGCCTCCTGAAGATCAAAGCCTCCACCGAGGCAAGAAAATAGAGAGACGGTCCCGCTGAGGGTCCGTGTGGACGTGTGCTGCTGGAGTTACGGTGCTGGGAGACGCTAAAATCGGCCCCAGAGGAAGTGAAACCAACATCTTGGCTCCTTCCCTTCCAGCGAGTTTGTGTTTTAGCCGAAAATGGCCCCCGTTGCGCTTTTCCCCCCGTCAGGTTTGGGCCATCCTCCGCCAGCTAACGACTGCGTTGCCATGGAGATGCGCCGAGACAATGGTGGATGGAGGAGGTTCTGATCCACAGATGTTAGCAGCAGGTAGCACGTAGCAGGTAGCGCTGGGAACTCTGGGAGCTCTGGGAACTCTAGGAGCTCTGGGAACTCTGGGAGCTCTGGGAACTCTGGGAGCTCTGGGAGCTCTGGGACTCTGGGAGCTCTGGGAGCTCTGGGAGCTCTGGGAACTCTGGGAGCTCTGGGATACCTCATCCAGGAGGATCTGTGAGAGGAGGATCCTCTCGAATGATCAGCGGTTGATCTCAAGGAGTCGCTCTGCTCCCTTTTAAGACTTCCTCCAAATGTTTCTCTGGATCCTCACGACGTTACAGGTCGGATTGAAGGTCTTCAGGTTTAGTTTTAGGTTACGTATAAGGTTAGTGGGGGTCTAGGGGAGGTCCTGGGGGCTTGAACACATACAGGGCCTGTGTGTGTGTGTGTGTGTGTGTGTGTGAGAGAGAGAGAAACTACACCGATGTGCTATAACTGTCTCCAATACTTCCTGGGTGTGATGCCGAGGTGATGATATGATTCACCCAGACAGCAAAGTTACCTTTGACCTTCCTCAGGATGAGAGCAGGCAGAGAGGCGAAGCATCGCACAAACAAAGCTGACAGGAAGGAATAATGAGGAATAATGGAATCACCACCGCTCTCAACTGTCATCTCGGTACTTTTTTAGGAGTTAAACTCAGCCTGAGAATCCTGCCCAGGCCCAGTCGGCCCGCTTCTTCTGGAAGCAGCGGCAGCGCTGGACCACAGGAGCGACGCAGGAAATGAGAGAAGCAATGATGTTGAGAAAAGGCAGACGGGTGTCGCATCCTAATCAGCCCCCAGTCTCTCTCCCCAAACAGGCTAATTGTGTATTATGGTGGCTAATGAGCCGTGGCAGAGACTTCCAAACATGAATGAGCCAATCAGGCGGTTACTGGCTACCGTTTATGTGGATTACCCCCCCCCACCCCCCTCCGCCCCCGCCCCACGAGCGTGTGTGTTAATCAGTCTCACCGCACACGTGCACGCACTCCAGCCCCGCAATGCTTCCCTCCACTGTTCCCTGAATCTCCACGTGTTTTCCTGTGAACCGGCGAGAAAGTGTCTCAGCCGCGTTTGCTGACTCGCTTCTGGTCGATGGATCGAACGGTGGGTTCGACGTCACAATAAGGGATCTTGTTGTTTGGTGGGAAACTGTGGAAAATGTGCATTCTGTTTTTTTCCAGGGAAGCTTTTGGCAGCCGCTTTCAGAGAGTCATCTTCTAAATGATGCTAATATGAGCGCGCTAACTAAACTGCTCCCCACCGCATGCTTCGTTATTTGACACTCTTTAACGTCGCCATCGGACCTTGTAAAAACAAACAAACAAAGCCAAAGCATCAGACACGAAACTTTCACAGTCGGCGTGAGGAAGTGAACCAAAGTGAGACAGTGGAGAGGGGAAGAGCTGCGATCTTTGAAAGAACCAGTGTGGGAGAATCTGGTTGTGCTGGTCTCAGCTGATGCTAACGCCGTCTGAAAGCGGCGCCACCTGCCGCGCCGGCGCTCCTCCGCCAGCCGAACGCCACGGCCCTGAAGCGAACAGCTGGTCCCTGGTCAGCCTCAGCTGGCCTTCAGAACAGCACAAATGTTGATATTCTTGCTGGCTGATTACAGCAAAACGGTTTTACAGTGAGAAGCGGCCGCTGGCGGGCGGGTGTTGCGCAACGTTTACACGTCTTTGTCAAACTTTGTTGCTAAGAGGCGCCGGCGATCCCGAATGATTCCGTCTGATCTCTGATGAACGTGATTTATGAGCAAAGTCCTTGATTTTACCAACCAATCAGAGCAAAGAATAGCCCCACGTCTCTTACAGTATGCAGTTAGCCTTTGTTGCCATGGTGATTCGGGCAGGAACGATGTCAGGCTTCAGACAGCAGCCGAGTGAACTTGTGGCGTTTTTTGTACATTTTTCTGAGGATTGTGCCGGAAAACAAAAAGGTCACCGTGCGCGCGCGACCCCGGCAACCGTGAACAGGAAGCAGGAGTCCGGCGTTGCCCTGGAAACCAGCGTGCGGACAGAAAGCTCGGTGACCAACGCCATTTCTATATTTATCCAAAGATCAACCATCTGGAGGGAGATCAAAGAAGAGATAAAAGCAAACGAGCCACGGAGAGGAGGAAGAGTGAAGTGCAGGAAATTGGGCCATGGCGCTCCGTGTTGCCGCCAGCGGAGCTGCTGGCGCGTTCCGCCTCTAACAGCGGCCGCTTCCTTCAGCCTCTGTGATGTCAGCGATCACCTCCACTGACCCCTGATCGGCCCCTCGTCAGGGACCTCCTGACAGCCCACAGACGCGCTTGCGTCGGTTGCAACACTTGAGGAGCGGCAGTGGTCGTTTCTGAGCTCTTCCGCTGAAAACGAGGCGTCTCGGAACGTTGGAACAGTCATTTTCCGTCGCCGGGCTGTTCTAAGATGAGTTACGAGCGCCCGAGTCCTCGGGAAGTCGCCGGTTTTGTCCGCGGGTGATTCCTGAGCGAGGCCACAACAGGTAACCTGGCGGGACGTGTCGCCTCTGTCGCTGGACCCTAAATTATGGCCCAAAAACACAGAAACACACACACACACACACACGGACTTAATTATACATCAGCATGAAAATGCGTCCCATTATCAGTTCTGGTCTGCTACAACTTGTAGCTTAAAGGATTTTTTTGTCCTTCTGTGATTCCGTTCACTTGAAGCCTGGTTGTGTGATCACTATTGATCTGAGGGCAAACGTGTGTGTGTGTGTGTGTGTGTGTGTGTGTGTGTGTGTGTGTGTGTGTGTGTGTGTGACGCCAGTAGAAGGCAATCACATGTAGATTGTGACACATCGCAGCCTCCCGCACCACGAGGGTCAAGGGCGGCGAAGGACGTGATCGGTGATGTGACACATGTCATACCAACGGTCATCACGTTACCATGCCGACACACATGACCGCACAATCGTTACTGTTTGGATCACGTGGTTGCGTGGGAACATCGATTAGTACGTGACACGCGTGACCCGTCATGAATCGGTGAAACAGCAAGTTAACGCGAGCACAAAGGCACGTTTTACACGCCGGCTGTAAGCGGAATGTAAAGTTTGTTTCCATAAATGTAAAAAAGAATGTGGTTGAATGCTGCCCCCTGGCGTCCACGCCCGGAACTGCACCGTCCCCAGCGTCCCGGGACCGCTGTGAGTTCAGTGACGTTTGAATCCAAAGGCTTGTTTAACCATGATTCCTTTTGCAGGTGGTGGACACACTGTCTAAGCTCTCCCACACAGCCATCGCACAGCAAACGGGGATCAGGTTTGTTGCAGGTCAACACAGATGCTTTAAAAACATGGAAAAATGATACTTTAACTCCGTGTTCCCTCTTTCAAGGCCGTTTCCCTCGGAGGAGAGCGTGGAGGATGAGGACATCTACAACCACCTGGAGGACCTCATCGAGTACGTCGACACAGCTGAAACGTTTTCAACACTTTTTGGTGCTTTCATTCTGAGTTTTTCTGCTGTTAAATAGACAACAGATGGTTGTGGGTGTGCGGAACATTTGTTCCTGGGTGTTGACTCAAAGGCAGCCGTCTTCTCTCCTCTCAACCCTTCGCCACGAGCTCCCCACTCATCCTGTGGGCTCCATCGCGTCCCAGATCGGCTTCAGATTCTCTTTGCACTGACAACCGCCACTTGAGTGATGGCCGCAATTATTTCCCGGCCTCTAGATCGCGTTCACCAAAACTCACCACATTGCGTAATCCTCCCACGCCGCACTGTCAGAGCTGCTAAACTGATCTGAGAGCAGATGGATGTGCGGTTTAATATAGTCTTCACACACACACACACACACACACGCGCGCGACCCTGTGACAACCGGTGTGATGTTGTCAGTCACACTTTCTGTCCCCTGTGCTGCAGCGAGAAAGTTGTGGAGGACGAGGAGGACCTGTACGACTGCGTGTATGACGAGGAGGACGGCGGCGAGATCTACGAGGACCTGATGAAGACGGAGGCTCTTCCTCCTCCGGTCAGCAGCTTCCCTCCATCACTCCTGTGTCCCGCGGTAGAGCCGCGTGGCCGCTACAGGGCGTTGTAACGGCGTCGGTGTGTCTCTTGTGTTTTGGGGTCGCAGCCCTTCCAGAAGCAGGCCGAGACCGACATCAGGAGCTGCTGCTTGACTGAGATCAAACAGACGGAGGAGAAATACACGGAGACGCTGGAATCCATCGAGAAGGTAGCGGCGTCTGCAGCCTCGGGAGGCCTCTGGCGTCCAAAACACATCGAAATCTGCGCGGGCAGAAACGGCTCCCCTCTTGTTTCCCCTCCGCTAACCTTTTTTTATGATGATTAGCTTCTCATGTGAGTTTGGGTTGATGATCTGGCTCACGGACCCACTTTCGTCTGTTTTTGTCTCCATTTCACAGAAGGAAAGTGGATTGAACAGTGGGTTTTATCACTTTAGCCCCTCTGCTGACCTTTGTGTAGCTTAGTCAAAGGTTCTAAGTGTTCCTGGTGCAGAACCAAGCAGCAGCCGTGTTCCCCCGCCTCAGCCAGGACGGTATCTAACCTTCCCACTCACGGCTACTTTAAAGAGCAGATTTCCCAGCGGAGGAGCTCAGGAGAGGAGTTTGGGTCGGTGGGGGGGCAGGGGAAGTCTTTGAGTTGCGCGCTCTGTAAAAATGAGATTACTGTTGCGACCCGGACGTCCCCGATTGTTTTGTGCTGAGTGCAGCTGGTCGCCGTCCAACAGCTATAATAGGAACCATAATGGCCTCTTGCAAGATGAGTTTGCCGCTCTTGGACCGGACGGGACGAGCGTCCTTCTCACGTCTTCTCTCTCTCTTTCCCCCCGCTGCAGCACTTTATGTCCCCCCTCACCTCCTATTTATCTGTGGCTGAGATCGAAAGTGTTTTCGTGAATATCCCGGTAAGAACCTTTACTTCACACTTCACTGTCAGGGCTGGGGGGGTGGGGGTGGGGGTGGGGGTGGAGAGGAGGTCGGGCACAGCTAAAGGCTAACGCCAGGGTGATGCTAACACTGATGATGGACGGTGGATAAAGCACCGCGCATCTCTACCGCCCCCTGCTGTCGGAACTCCTGAAGTTCTACGTTCATTTTTTTTCTCTGGGTGACTGCAAATGACGTCATCATCCCAGCATTATACGACGTAAATAAGGATTTGTTTAAATGCGTCGCTGCTTTTAAGATGCAAAGAACCACGACAAAGATTTACTCATCATATGATAAACAACAACCATCTTTATTTTGTCTTTCATTTCAACGGTGGGGAGTAAAAATCGGAAATGATCTGTTAAACCACGACTCGGTAGTTTTTACGAGATGAATCTATTCATGACCAATAATTCAGGGAGCAAACTGAACTTGGACTCTGCTTTTTTTAAGGAACTGGTTAAAGTTCATAAATGTTTACTAGTGGAGGTCCAGGACTCGCTCCACCACAGAAGTGCCCAGAACCTTTACCAGATCTTCCTCAACTTTAAAGAGAGGTAGACCCTGAACTCGCCGTCAGATGTTCTGAACATCTGGAAATCTGAGCAACTGTTCTGGTCTCAGGTTGCTGATCTACGGGAAGTACTGCAGTCACGTGGAGACGGCCATCGGCACCCTGGATGAGCTCTGCAAGGACAGAGAGGACATCCGCATGAAGCTGGAGGTGAGCACGAAGCTGGACTTTACCTGGTCCTGCTGCGGGTCCTGGTACCGGTCCTGGTCCAGGGCCTGTTGCAGTTTTCTGTGTTGGGGGAGTGCGCCCCCATGTGTACATTTGAGGTAGTGCAGGTGACCGCGCACAGGCCGCTGTCTGAGATGAAAATCCGAGTTTGTGTTTGGAAAAACTTGCTCTCATCTTGCAGGAGTGTTCAAAGCGAGCCAACTATGGAAAGTTCACCTTGAGGGATCTGCTGGTGGTGCCGATGCAGCGAGTGTTGAAGTATCACCTCCTCCTTCAGGTAAACCATTGTTTTTGTCATCACGTTTTTACATTAGAAACTAACCAGTCTGCCATAAGCATATTATTTTTATATGGAACAACCTTTGATGTTATATAAAACTGTTTGAATCCCTTCAGATTGAAACATCTTTTTGTCCTGAAGTTTAGGTTCCTTTTACTTCCTTTATTTTTAACTTGTGATAAGTCTGAGTGCAAAGACATTAACACTAAAGAGATTAAAACGTCTACAGTTATCAGCTGACTCTGCGAGAAGATTTAAAGTGGTTGAGCAGTGAAGTCAGGCTGTCAGAACACGCTTTAATTGCTTTGATCCAGGCTTTAAAAAGAAACACAATCCTCCGTAATAAACTCTCACATCAACGCGACAGAAAATGTTTACACCGCTGCAATATATTTATTATTGCGCACACTTTGGTCTCTTCTCTCTGCTTCATAATCCTTCTGTAAATGGTCAAACCCGGACAAAAGTCTCCTTATTGGTACGTTAAAAACCAGCGCGGTCATTCCTGCGGTGGTCGGTAGGGGGCGCTGTTGGTCGCGTTTATTCTTCCTCGGGTTTGCTCTTCAGGCTCTTCTCGTCTCTTCCTGCAGCTTCTCATTGACAGGATGTACAGTAATGATCAGAGAGGGATGAGCATGAGGAGAGAGGGGGATGGAGAGAGTAAAGAGAGGGCAGACCAAGACGGTGGAGGTGTCAATGTCATCGTCATGGAAACATTCAGACCTTTAAAGGACTGTGATCAATAACGAGCCACAAACTTTCCTTTAAAGGCACAATTAAAGGTGCATTTTTAACCTTTAACATGCTCATCAAGCCCGTTTCTGATCCCTCAAAGACATTTGAAAAAAAAAAATACAATTATTGAACAAATTTGAATCTTAAAGTGTTCAGTCAGTCGATAATTATTCCCGAGATCATGAACTTTCATCATTAGGAGCAAGATCTTCTTTCATATTTTAAGAATGTGGTTTCAGCCTCTTTGAAACCACGAGAGGAGAATCAAAGCCAGTGAGCGTCAAACATCTGCTCAGCTAATAAAAAGGAGCTGTGTTATTTCCCAGCGCTGTAAAAACCTGGTGTCACTTTCTCCGACTCCCAGACTCCCCCCCCCCCCCAATCAATCTCTCCCTTCAGCGCCTTAGCTCATCATTTCTCCTCCATCCTGAAAGCACCTCAACACGGTTTCCTCCAGCGAGTCCTCGCGTACGGCCCTCGCCGTGACACCCCCCCACCCCCCGCGTGTGAGGGGTGGGGGGAGATAAATGGGACTCTGCAGTCCTGGAACTGATAATAATGCCCAGGTTGAGCTTGACTGACACCAGGGATTTGAACAGCATCACGCAGACCCATATATCTCCCCCAGTGGGCCAGCGTGTGTGTGTGTGTGTGTGCGCATACCTGAGTGTGTGTGTATTTGTATGAAGGACATGCACGACATCCTTCCTTATCCACTGCCGAGGTCTAGATGTCTTGTTTACACCGCGGCCAGGCACCGGCGAGCAATTTCAGATAGGCCCAACACACACGCCCCAGCGAGCGCAAACACACACTATCAGATTTATTCCAGGATGTGTGTGAAGCAGCCGTAGATCACGGCTGCGGCAGGATAAGAGTGTGTGGAAGCATGTTTCACAGAAGGAGGGACCAATGCGTCCACGACCCGCTTCACTTGTGTGTTTTCTCCGTCCGATAGGAGCTGGTGAAACACACTCACGACGCCACCGACAAGGGCAATCTCAGGCTGGCGCTGGACGCCATGAAGGTACGCCGGCCGTTAGCCACCGTGCTCAGCTTTTTCTTTTTCTCCTCTTCTGTCTACATTTTGGTTTGTAAGTGTCAGTAAAAGAAAGATAGAACGTGGGAGAGTTTTTAAACGTGAGGGCAAAGCTCAGCGTGGCTGCCCCCTGCTGGCCAGGAGGCTGAAGAGGAAATCAGTTGAAATATTCTGCAGGTTTTTGCAGGAAAATGGTCAAAAAGTGAAAAAAAGAAAAGAAAAACAGATCCAGCATAAGACAGATATCAGAGAAAAGTGTTCCCTGTAAAGTGTTTGAGTTCATTTTGGAGTGTGTGACAGGCAAAAACCTCTAAAAACGGATTGTGTCTGCTGTTTAAATGCTGTTTTTCCTCTGTTGCCTTGGTAACCATGTGCAGGACTTGGCTCAGTACGTTAACGAAGTGAAGAGGGACAACGAGACGCTGCGGGAAATAGACCAGTACCAGAAATCTATAGAAAACCTGGTGAGCGGCCGGTCTCTCCTCCTCGTTCACCTCAGAGCTCCTTCGCGTCGCCGCTGCGGCTCCATTTCTCTCTTCTTCTTCTGCAGAATCAGGCGCTCAGTAACTATGGGAGACCCAAAGGCGACGGGGAGGTGCGGGTGGCCTCGGTGGACAAACGAGCCAAACAGGACAGGTGAGACGTCTGACTGACTGATCGCATCTGGAGACTCGATTGGTTTCACCTCCTCCAGCCAAAGAGCTGCCGAACCCGTCTGAGAAAGGAAGACAGAGAAAGTCCTGTGGGAACGAAAGGCGCGTCTCCACTGCAGGAGGGGGACCCTGGAGAGGGTTCCTGAGCCCAGTTCCTGAGCCCAGTTCCTGAGCCCAGTTCCTGAGCCCAGTTCTGACCAGGACCTCCTGCAGTGGAAACGCGTCCAAAGGCATTAAAGCCTTCTCCTTCCTGACACGACGCTGGAGCTTCGCCGTGTTATCCGATCTCAGGAAGGGTCCGGATTAGGACCGTCCCCTGGTGACCCGACTCTCTCTTGAACCGCAGGCACATCTTCCTGTTCGACGCCGCCGTGATCGTGTGCAAGCGGCGAGGAGACAACTACGAGATGAAGGAGGTGATCGACCTGCATCTCTTCAAGATCACCAACAACCCCACGTCTGACAAGGAGACCCGAAAGGTTGGACACGTCCCCGCACCTCGACCACGACACCCCCACAGCCCGACCACGACACCCCCGCACCCCGACCACGACCACGACACCCCCACAGCCCGACCACGACACCCCCGCACCCCGACACGACCACGACACCCCCACAGCCCGACCACGACACCCCCGCAGCCCGACCACGACACGACCACGACACCCCCACAGCCGACCACGACACCCCCACAGCCCGACCACGACACCCTCACAGCCCGACCACGACACCCCCGCAGCCCGACCACGACACGACCACGACACCCCCCACCGCCTGACCACGACACCCCCACAGCCCGACCACGACACCCCCGCAGCCCGACCACGACACACCACGACACCCTCACAGCCCGACCCCGACACCCCCGCAGCCCGACCACGACACGACCACGACACCCTCACACCCGACCCACAAACACGACCACGACACCCTCACACCCGACCACGACACGACCACGACACCCTCAACCCGACCACGACACCCCCCCAGCCTGAGCCGCTACATCAGGCAGCAGCGACGCCACACACTCGTTAGCGTCTGAGGCCGCAGACGGCCGGACGCCATCGTCCACGATGTCCACCGTCCTCATCAGGCTGCTGGTGTCGACGTGACGTCCAGGACGGAGGACAGGGGACGCGGGGAGGGATCTTTCAAAGACGTTTAGCTCCGCCTCAGAACTGGACGGCCGCTGCTCTCAGACCTGCTCGTCGCCCTCCTGGCGCGTCTCTCGCTCCTTTCAAGCATTTTTTCTTCTTCTTTTGTTTTTTTGGCAGCAGTTTCCGCCTTTGTGGACATTTCAGTTCTGGCTTCCAGGCGAGTCGCGAAATCCCACTTTTGGCAGGATGATTTCGCTCCGACCTGCAGAGACGTTAGCCACAATTAAACGGCGCCGGAGTCAAAGAGGACGAGATGCACACTTTCCTCCTCATTAAAATCTCTCGCTCCGCTTTAATGAGAGTTAAACGATAGAAAAGCTCCAGCTCACAATACAAAAATACCCCCAAAAATAGTCCCCATTATTTTAAACAGTCACGTTACTCACAGAACTTCTCTAAACGAAGGCTTGAAACGGCCGCTGTGCGCGTAAACAAACAAACAAACAAACATACAATATTTGCAGCGGCGCTTTTCACTTAACGTTAAATTAAAGTCGTGAAAGACAGATTTCACGTCCGTCATTTAGAAAGAAAGAAAACGTTTGGAGGGTTTTCAGAACTTTGGCGCTCCAGTCTTCCATTACCCGGTGCCGGTATTGCCCTGGTCCTGGTGATGGTTCCGTCAGGTCCAACGTAACGTAAACACAGTAATACAGCAACAACAACAACAACAACAACAACAACAACAACAACAACAACATGGATGCACGAACAAAACAGGCGTCTGATACGAGCTGGGCAGCTGCAGTGGTGTGTGTGTGTGTGTGGGGGGGGCGGGGCCTGAACTGCTGACTCCATTACTGCCTCTTTAGGGCTGAGTCAGCAAATTTGAGAGCAGGGCGGGCGGCTGACGGGCCAATTAGCCGCCTTGTTTCAGCGTAATGAGCAGCTCCGATGGTTGAGCAGATAAACGCAGGGTCGTAAAACGCCCCTGGAGCGGCGTTAACCTGCCTCATGATGGCATTTTATACCCACCCGAACCAAAGTCTACGTCTTTAACGCGCCGCTCAAATGATCCAGAGTCGTCGGCCGAGGACGCGGCTGAGCGGATTTACTGTTCCGACATGTTTTACAGTGTCGCAACGATCAGACGACAGCAGTCTGTCTCCTCCCAGATGGCGGGAAACCTCGCCGGAGGCCTTCCGACAAACACGCTCACACTGTATGTCTATCTTTGTGAGGACAGTCGCTGCCAAAACCACCACAACAAGTTTGTAAACCTTGACCCTTGACCCTCAACCCTGACCCCTAATCTGAAGCAAAATACGTCTTTATTCGTAGATGAACTGGAAAGAGGCCCCGATCTAATATGTGTGTCAGACTAGATCACTTAATGATGTCACTCCTTTGCTAATATTTGCTAACGCCATCAGGAAGCCAGCCCCTGCTAACTGCTAAGCTAGGCCCAGGTGCTGCTTTTTAACCCTTCTGTCCCTACATTACAGACCATAATATGCACCTTTATGGTCACATATTATTGCAGCAGATGCTCCCGTGGCTGCCCTGAATACAAATGAGCCGGAAACAATCATTTCCGCTGGAATCCCATCAATTCAAGACGCCGGCATGATTCTCCCACATGTTCCATTTTCTCTTTCGCCGCTTTCTTTCATTTCAGCGCATTTGTTGCCTTTATTTCACTTTTATTAGTGCCTAAGCAAAAACACCAGAGAAAACAATTAACCTGTGGTGGATTTAACAACCTCTGTGGTTCCGTTTAATAAGCGTATAAACGGGATGGAGCTTTCTTTGGAACTCCAAAGTCCCACCAAAGAAAGAAACCGGCAGCTCCTCTTTCTCTTTACAAATTAGAAGCTGGAGATGCTCCTGTTCCCTGTCAGCCTGGGGGGTCCGCTGGGATGCCTCAGCAGAGCGCTCCTCTCCTTTTTTCTCCTCTATCGGCGGATAAGATGAGCTTTCCTGACAGCACCGGGAGCTCGGCATCTTTTTGGCCCTCGGACGGGAGCGTTAGAAGTTCACAATCCCAACGAGGAGCCCAGGAAAGAAAACAAGCGTAGTTTGTAAAGTGATGCCGTCCAGAAGCGGCGCGGCTAACGGGGCGGTGTTTAGCCTTCAGCCTGGCTGATGTAGATGATCCGGGCCCGGTGCTGGTGCCGGTCGGCGTGCTGTCCGCTGTCCAGCAGTTCCGTGGCGCGGCGACCTCGCATCCTTCATCTCTCTCTCTGTTTTCCGTCTGTCTGTCAGTTCTGCCGCCTTCCATCCCTCCACTCTTTGTTGGCTCTCCCCCAGGCAGCCCTCTTTCATTTTGCATCTCTTTGTCTCCATCTGTCTCCCCGTATCCTCTCTCCTCCCGCTCACCCGGGCTCGCGGTTTATTTATACGCCACGGCGCCGCTTTTCCTCCACCTGACGCTGTGTTGTTTTGTTGCAGTGGTCCTACGGATTCTACCTCACGCACAAACAGGGCCAGAGCGGCTTCGAGTTCTTCTTCAAGACCAAAGAGCTGAAAAAGAAGTGGCTGGAGCAGTTTGGCATGGCCATGTGAGTGTGCGCCATCGCCGTGGGGCGTGAGTTTAGGCACGGTGGCGCGATGTCACGGCGGCGTGATGTCACAGCGTCGCAGTTTCCCGCTCCGGCTCGTTCCGGCTGGATGGTTAATGAGGGACACACCGCTGACGAAGCCCCACGGCAGTCGTTCCACGCAGATTTAGCAGCGAAAAATGTGATTTCTAAAGATTTTAAATAGATCTTCATCATTTAAAACAAACTTTAATCTACCACAGATCTTTCAAAACATAATTTATAGTAGGTAGCGCTACATATTTATCTGATTTTCCATTAACAGTGACAGTAACCGGGCTGGTTAGCACAGGCTAGCACAGGTTAGCACAGGCTAGCGCAGGCTAGCGAGGAAGGTCCCGTGGTTCAGTCCAGCTTTGCCTCCAGGTCCCACCTCAGAGGTTGGAGGAAGCACCTGAGGGGAGAGATGAGGAACCAACGGGGCTCTGGTGGAGGACATTATTAGAGGAAACTGAGCCTGATGGACAGAAGTAGAGAGAGAAAAGGCAGACGAGCGTTCGAGCTGCCAGTTACCGAAAAGGGAAGCTGGCCTTTCGTTGACCTCTGACCCCCGGAGGACAGACGTCTGGGTGGGATCATCGATCTCCGATCTGCAGTATTGTCAGTTCTTAAGAATCAGAATCAATAAACGCTGAATCATCCCAGTCAGAACATCCGAGTGGATGGTTTTCTCCTCCGACCTCAGGGGGACAGCTCCTCCCGGGACGTGTCCCCCTTCAGGTCCAGGACGCTCCAGATGTCTGTGGTTGGGGATGATTGTTTTCCTGTGTTTCTCCAGATCCAACATCCTCCCTGAGAACGCCACCAACAACTTCCACGACTTCCACATGCACACGTTTGAGAGGATTACCTCCTGCAACTCCTGTCAGATGCTGCTCAGGTGCGACACACACCCACACACACACACACCACACACACACACACACACACACACACACCGCTCCAGTCTGCGCCCCGAGGGCCGCGGCTCACGGTCGCTCTCAGCTGAGTGGTTCCCCGGCGAGGAAAACTGTCTGTCGCGCTTTAGCACGTCTCCAAGGTGACGTACAGGAAAAGGGGGACAAGGTTGCAGATCACCAGAGCCAGAACGGAATCCGGCAGCTTTTATCTCGGGTCAGCACCGCGAGGATGAAGAGGACGTGGGGCATTTAATTGCTTTCTTCAGGATCTTCTTATTTTCTTGTCATCCCATAAAAGAGTTATTTGTCTTCTGGGCTTAAGCGGCTAATAAAAGACGAGGTTTTCTCCCTGTTAAGCCCCTCCTCCCGGAACCTGCATCCTTTCAGCGAGTCCTTAAGTACGCGTCTACGTCTCCTGCTGGATTAAATCCTGATACTTTCCCATGATACAGTGCAACAAGGAAAAACGACTGCACTTTAACTCCATGCTAGACTTCTCTCTGAGGTTAAACTGACACTTAGCTGGAGAGTGAAGCAAAGCAGTTTTTACCTTCATGTCATTTTAATTAGGGCCTCTGAGATGCTTATGCAAATGACACGCTGCTGCTTCAGCCCGTATGTGTGCACATCATTTGCACATCGAGTATTGCTGGCTTTGTTACCGGCTTTTTAATGAGCTGTTATAGTTCCCGGTTTACCTGCTGTAGCCGCTTGATAAAAACAAGTTTTTCCTCTTCCTACGTGTTGCAGAATGATCCGATGGTGTGAGAATCCTCATTAGCCTAGCAGCACGTTAGCGCGGTAATGCAGATTATACAGCTAATCAGCTGTTAACAAGCTAAAGGAGGCAGTTGCACCAAAATATGCTGGAAGATCTGATTGTAAGTCAGTGAGGAACATCTCGTGATGCGTTCACTGACATCACGCATGCATAAAAGGCAGCGTAGCGGGTTTTTAGCATGCTCCGACCGCTGTCATGGTGTTTTTGACTTGATCTGAAGTGTATTTATGTGTCTGTGCTGCAGGGGCGTCTTCAACCAGGGCTATCTGTGCTCCAAGTGCGGTTTAGGTGCCCACAAAGAGTGCCTGGGTCGCTTTAGCGGCTGTGGAAAAACAGGTGAGCCGCGTGTTTCTCATTATCTCCGCGTTCTGAGCGATCCACCACCCGACGGTCCACTTCGCCGCCTTCACATAAAAAGCTGATCGTTTCCCGCGTCTTTTGGATCGTTTGATCAGTGCTGCACACATTCCTTGTAAAGTTTTCCAGGGTGGGTTTGAAACTTCTCAGACGCCGGCACCGCTCCCCAAAGCTAACCAGCATTTGGAGCCGCCTTTTCAGCAACTCCCGACTTTTGGGATTGTGATCCTGTTGTGCGTCTGTCACTCAGCTCCCTGCGCGGCAGCGCCGGCAGCTGTGAGGAGAGATGGAGGGAAAACTTGCGGAATGAAAGGAGAGCTTCTGAAACTAGCTTAGCGTGTTCTCAGCGTGTTTGCGTGCGGGGGAGGGGCGTGGAGGCGCTTGTTGGCGGGAGTTTTCAGGCCCTGATTTGTGTATGTTTGTATTGTCAGAATGCTAAAAAGTTTCTGAACCCGAGCGAGCACAGCCTGAGCTCCCGCCACCCCACACACACACACAGCGTCACACCGGCGTGTGTGTGTGTGTTTATAGTCACTTCCTCTGAACGTTGCCGGTTACACAATGAGCCAAGTTCTCCGCTTCACTTGTTAGAGATAAAACTTCACGATAAGTACCTGAGGATGAGCTTGGAGGCCCTTTAACCTGGCTAAGACACTAAGAATGGACTTACATCCACACAACATAAGACAACATAGTCATAACAGAAGCACAAACAAACAACAACAACAACACAAACAGTAGATGCACATTTAGAAAAAGAGTTTATTCAATTTAAAAAACTCCAAGATGAGTGTGAGGCAGGTTTTACAAACATCAAAGAGTCAGATGTGCAACTATAGTCCGTGTGTGTGTCCGTGTGTGTCCGTGTGTGTGTGTGGGGGGGGTGAAAATACTATTTAAGATGTTGTTTACTTGCGTTTGTGGGTGTTTTCAGCTCTCTGTTGTTGTGTCAAAGTTCGTTTGAAGAAGTACAGGCCCTCTGAGAGCGGAGCATGCGTGCGCGTATGTGCGCGCGCGTGTGTGTGTGTGTGTGTGTGTGGAGGGGTATGTGTGTGTTTATGCACTAGCTGAAGCTGCCCAGGTAGGGTTGTTTGTGCAGAGGTGTGTAGCTGTGTGTCCGGGGGGTGTAACCATCCCTCTGGGAGCCAATGAAAGAAACCGGTGGAGCACATAGCAGGTCTGCCACCCCGCCTCCCCCCCGCCTCCCCCCGCCCCCCCGCCGGCCTCGTTACCTCGTCTATCCCGGCTGTCAGGTAGTGGCAGTGCAGCAAAACAAAGTGAACCACGGTCCGACACGAGCGCTCGCCTTCTCCACTAATGAGGGAGTCTCGCGTCGTTCCGGCGAGCGTGTGCAAGTGTTGGCGTGCTCCCGCCAACCCGTCATTCACCGCGCCTGTTCTCAAACTTCTTTCAGATCCTGGTTCCGTCAGATCTCAGGTGAGCCGCCGCCGCCGCCGCCGCCGCCGTGGCTGCGTGTCTGTGTTGATGTGCCCGTCCACCCGTCCGTCTGTGTTCGCCTCCTCTTTCAAGCTTTGCTGCACTTTGAAGGCTGCGCCCTCCCGCTGCCGCTCGCCAAGGAGACTCCAGTTGACTTAACTGCCTCCTTGATGCGCCCAAACAAGATTGTTTTTGCAGATTTGCCCTCAGACGTCCGCTGCTGTTTGCTGCGTCCCGCCACAGCAGAGGCAGCGGTCCTACGCTAGGTGCAATCGCCTGCTTCGTTCTTGTCCGCGCAAATAGCTCTGCACAACTCCTTTGTGTGTCGTAGCGGGTCGCTAATGCAGCCCGGCTCAGGTGTGGGCAGCACGAGAGGGCGGCGGCCATGTCTGGACCCTCACCTGTGCATGTGTTTGTTAGCTAAACCTGTTGCTCTGAGTAAATTTGTGCTTTTCTTTCAGGGAAAAGGTCGAGACCCAGGTGAGACACACACACACGCACACGCACGCACACACACGCACACACACACACTAATTAGCTGCAGAATGACGGCTGCCTGCAGTAAACACATGTCAGAGGAGCAGAGCAATGACGTTCATACAGTGTTGGCGTTTTTGTACATACAGCGTCCAAAGAGTGTGTGTGTGTGTGTGTAATGTGTTGTATGTGTGTGCACAAGGAGCCTTTAATCTCTCATCAACCAGGCTTAAACACTCATTTTTCCACCCTCCGTCTATTATGCTGCAGAAAATCATTTCTGACTGCAGAAGCATTCCAATCAATAGCTACTTGATTGGCCCTCGGCGCTTCCCAACATTTCGCCGCTGCTCCCCTTGTCTGGTTTCAAAGGTGCGCTAACCCTTAGCTCATCCTTCTGTGGATAGAAATGCAATTCCTGCCCCCAAGCCTCAATTCTCCACGGGCCCCGTGTCTTTTCAGAAGTCTTTTTCAGCGTGCTGGCACACGTTGGGCTGCCAGGCCCGACACCAGAGCTGGAACAGACCCCGGAAGAGAAGCGGCATCTCGGAGCCGCGAACACAATCTGCTCGGCTCCTCAGTTATTCGCCTTGAGCTGTCTTCATGCTCACGCTTGAGCGTCTTTTCCCTCATATTGTGTTTGGGAACAACACAGTCGCAACACACACACACTCTTCCCTTTATTGCTCTGTTGTGAGACCCAGTCTTGGGATCTGTCGCGTCTGGGCGTCAACACGGGCCAGATTTAATGATCTGACTTTATGGGATCAAAGTTGTCGCTGCTAAATCAGATAACGCTGATTCAGGTCATTTCTTCAAATTAATACAGGCTAGTTTTGCTGCCGGCGCATTGCCACGGCGATAATCTGATAATTGTCGGGGTTTTCCAGGGTTCTCTAGGAGAACCGGTGTGCACGGTGCAGCCGCAAACAGCATCCGTGCTGCAACACACTCGTCTTTTATCTAAGTGCCTGATAAGCGCCAGCTGTGCGTTTATCTGCAGTCTGATAATGTCTCCAAATTATTGGCGAGGGCACTGACAAGGAGTGCAGACACGCGCACGCCCTCTCATTACCATCTATAGTGGGGTCAACAACAGTTTAGTGGCGCAAAGATCCGCCCCCGGAATAGCAAACATGCCCGACATGTGACCTGTGCCGAGAAATGAGTGGATTTCCATCCACTTTACACTTCCGCTCGCTAAAATAGCCATAGCGTCGATACATAAACACGTAAAAGCTCATCACTCAAATGCCCGCTGAAGCAGCCTGAAAGGGGCCATCCCAGTGTCCCGGCAACGCGCTTCCGGCCGTCGGACCCGGATGCACATTTCAAACGGACGACGCTCACCTGGCAGCGGCTAACCTCGGCCCCTCTTACAGGTCTCCCCAAGATGCTCGTCATCAGGAGCTACTTTGGCGTCCCGAGCCCAGCGTCCGGCCCCGCGCTCAGCATCGAGATGGGTGACATCATCGAGTTGCTCTGCGCTGACATCCACAGTCCCTGGTGGCAGGTCAGAGCGCACGCCGCCGCCACCCCGCATCAATCCTGCATTTAACCATTTCCTGTCCAGTTCATAGCCTCCACTTAAATAAAGCAGCGTTCTCAGTATTTAATCAACAATATACGGTGACGTCGACATCAGGCTGTGAATAACTCCTGGAGGTGCTGGGGGGGGGGCTTCCCGCGTGGCCGCGTCATTGGCCGCGTGGGCCTGAAGAGGGCATCGTGTCGCGACGCCCGTCTGGGGGACGGCGTCAGACCTGCCCCAGCAGATACAAACCAGATCAAATTGATAAAGAATTCAATTAACGCCGTGTAAAAGCTTAACCAAAGGCAGCCACAGCCCCGTAGTCAGCAAACATTCAATATCCATCACTTTTGTCGCCAGCAGACCATAATCATTTCTGTTCTGGGGGGGGGTGACAAATAGAATCGATCACCGTAATTTCATTCCATTCTGCAGAGACCATCTGTTTACTCTGTCAGCTCCCCCCAGCAGCAGTCATCATTGTCACGCCCTGAGCAGGGGTGCAGCAGAAATCGGGCCCAGGTAGCGGCGATGTGAGCCCCCCCCCGACTGAACATTTGTCCCCAGCATCCAAAACACCCGCAGCTGTAATTAAAGCTGGAGACGAGAACGTGTCGTTTTCCACCAATAGGCAGCGTATTTACTGGCATTTTTCCAGGCTAAACAGTAAATTTAAGGCTAAATAAATAATTATTTTCACATGGAGAGCTGCTTCGCTCTCTGGTGATTAAGTGTGTCCATGGAGCTTCCGTATATTTGCATCCGTGACCTGAAAACACTCCTCCATGAATAATGCAGTCCGTAAGAAGAGCCGTGAGTTTAACGAAACTTTATCAAAATGAAATATTCTAGAACAAAAAAGCGACTCATTGCGCACGGAGAGGGAGAACAACAATAACATAACTCCCAGGGAGGAAGACGGAACTCTCTCCATTTTCCTGTCAGCCATTATTCCAGCGACGGTTAACTAGGTCTGTGAATTGGCGGCCAGCTAATTGTTGCTGAAATATGGCCACCGAGTCGGCCAGATGTATGTAACTCTATTATCTCCTGGTGCTTTCAGGGCAGGATCCTGTCGACGAAAGAGGTTGGCTTCTTTCCCAGCGATGCCGTCAAGCCGTGTCCGTGTGTAAGTAGCTTCGCCCTGCCGCCACCGCATCGTCAGATGGGAGCTGGAGTTGAACCGGGCCACCGGGTCTGAGGGGACCCGCTGTGCTGTCTGTTTACGTGTCTCCGTCCAGCTTTATCACGTTCTGTTGATAAAATGAAAAACAGCCTGTCCAGCTGTTTCGGGAACACGAGTCTCCACCGTAGATAACGAGCTCCGTCGTAAAGATAAGGGCAGCATTAGCCCATTTTATGGCTGTTTGCAGTGTAAAGTGCTCCAGTTTTATAGATATACAAAATATGAGCTGGAAAAGACTTTTATTGCGGTCTGAACTGAGAGAACGTGTTCTCGCTGTGGTTTACAGGTCCCGAAGCCAGTAGATTACTCCAGTCAACCCTGGTGAGTTCAGGCGGACTCTGGCTTCATTTAGATATCAGTTTGATCAGCAAGAGTTGCTCAAGTTGCTCCATCCCTCCCTCGCTCCCCAGGTTTGCAGGACCGATAGAGAGGCTGCAGGCCGAGGCTGAACTCATCAACAGGGTCAACGGCACCTACCTGGTCCGCCATCGGAGCAGGGAGTACACGGAATACGCCATCAGCATAAAGTAGGTCCCGAGGATCATAACTCTCAGTCCGACACTCATCGGGACACTTTAGAACCGCAGCTGTTGCTGCATTCAGATGCCGTTAATGTTGGCCGCGTTTATCTGTTACGAGGAGTTTATTATTAACGTTAGCCTGAGGTCGACAGCCACACTTGACCTTCGCTCACACAGAGAGGCAATGAGAAATCTTTCAGATAGACCAGCTGCCTGAAACACCAACACACACACACAAAGGAAATCCTTGAAAATTTTGAAAAAGGTTTTGAAAAAGGTTTTGAAACAGCGTTCGGTGCAGTTTGAAGGGCGCGCCGAGGATGAAATCCTCACACAAAAGGAAGGAGATTGAGTATTTCTTCAGCAACCTGAAGGAGAGACGTGGAACCATTGCAACTATGCATGTTTGCGTTTAAGGAAAATGACAAAAAAAGGGCATCTCTGCTTTGGAGTCCTTCTCAGTGCGGATGTATTTCACCCTTTAGCCGACACCGATGCTACAGCAGCTGTGTACTGCGCGTCTCATTGCAAACGGGTCAGATTTTGGGTCTCCGCCGGTGTTGGCGACGCTCCTTCAGCTCTGCTGGAGGCTGATTCACAGGCAGCCTATAGATGAAACGTTTCCAGCTGAGGTTTTCTATAATTACCTCCTAATGTACACATAATAGCCTCGCTGATGGACAGGAACGAGCCCCGAGACGGACAGGGGTGCTTTATGCCCCCCGTGGTCTTTGCTTTAAATCCCCCAGCCCCGGAATTCTATCAGCCGCCCTGTTAATGCAAACACAAGCGGGTGGGCACATTTTCTCCTGGAAAGTCCATCAGTCACGTTTGGCAAACCTCTGGGACTTTATGCATTAGAGCAACAGCGGGGCTCTCCGCGGGGACCGGCGGCCCACCACCGATCAATGGCTGTGATCAGGGAGGGAAATTACACTCATAACTTATTCAATGGCCCACAGGTACAACAACGACGTGAAGCACATAAAGATCCTGACCAAGGAGGGCTGCTTCTACATCGCCGAGAACAAGAAGTTCAGGAGCATATTAGTGAGTTCCCACCCCCTCCTCATTCTCCACCACCGCAGTCATTAATAAATCAGGAACGTACATTCCCGACGTTCCCAAAAGCAGCCGCGACAAGAGCCGATTGCTTCAGCGTTGGGGAACAGCAGAGTTTAGAGGAAAAGTTCACCAGTTCGCTTTATTGGCTGATCAGATGATCAGCAGATGCTGGTTTTAGAGTCACCCAGTAAGACTTCCCTCTGTGTGTGTGTGTGTGTGTGTGTGTGTGCAGGAGCTGATTGAGTATTACAAACACCACTCTCTGAGAGAAGGCTTCAGGAGTCTGGACACCACGCTGCACTTTCCTTACCGGGAACAAGAAAACGCTGCTCTGCAACGCCTGAGCCGTTCGGGCAGCAACAGTGAGTATTCCCGAGCCGGACCAACACGCCCCAGGACGTTCGGTCCGAGTCCACCTGAGCCTGAAAACTCGCTATTCTTTTGGCTGAAGATGTTGCAACCATTACCCCCCTCCCCCGCTGTTGTGGTTTGGACCACTAATGGTGGATCAATGTCTGATGACTCGTTCTTCATGTGTGGGTCCAGTGTGGAGATGTTTTGCCCCTCCTTTCTGCCCCTCACCGATTTAGAGGAGCCGCAGAATGTTCTGCTTCGCTCGGTCTGTCCTCCTGTCCAAATGTTAGACTTGTTCAAATTTTGACCTCTTTTTTGTAAAATTGTCCTCAGTGTTCACTTCCTCCTGCAATGTTACAGGGGGGAAAAAGCCCTCAAAGCAACGTTCACAGCAACTTTTGGAAAAAGCTGCCAGAAAATGGGGCATTTTCTGCTGCAACGGTCATCCAGGGGGGAGTGAACGTCGCGAGGGGGAAATAATCCTCTCCGCCGTCGGACGTCAGGTCTTTCTGCAGGCAGATGGTGGCCAAACGGCAACTTTGATTAAAAAAAAAACCCCAAACATGCTCAGAAGTGTGGAGAAATAACAAGCTCTAACGAGACACTCGGCGTTTCCTCCTCTGTGATCGGGGCCGAAAACGTTATTAATGTAATCTGATTACTGTCTGACTCAGGCTGTGGGATGTTTGAAGCCATGACGCTTAGCGCTGCCTTGCCGTTCTCGCCGTCACTGTGTTTGTGGGCTCTCAGAGGGTCCGTAGGTGCTTCCACGTGTCATGAATAGGAAGAATTCCTTTAGCACAAAGCGTCCCGAAACCCGGGTTTATTGCCGCTGAGTTTCGTGAGCGAACGGAGATCCTGAGGAGCAGCAGGCGATGGCTGACGTGCACGCAGCGGAATACCGATAGAGGGATGAAGAAGAGCATGACCGTGAGGGGATCTGGAGGCAAACGGATCAGGCTAGACTTTGGTTCTACTGCCTGGTGCTCCACTCACGTCCGGCCTCTTCCCCCGGAACCGCCCGGATTAGCTCCAGCGTTCACAGACGATGACCTGGACGGTTGAATCGATGAGCAGGAGGCGTTTTTGCGTCCGTCAGTCCTTCGTCCTCATTAGTTCGGTGAAACTTGAGCTGTCTGGGCTCAACATTCCCTGCATTGTCATCACAGCCAGTTTGCGAGTGCGATGTTTTTCCTCCCGCTGCTGCTCGCGGCGTGGAGAAAAACAGTCCCGACCGTCTGAGGCTCGTCTGCTAGGTGGGAGACGCGCGAACAGATTGCGCGGAGCCGTATGTCTGCTAGAGACGTGGCCCTTTGTTCAAACGCTGCCTCAAATCACAATTAGAGACAGCTCTAATCCACATTTGTCCCGTTCTGCGGTGGTCCGCCGTCTTGTGGGCAGGATCCTCCTGGCGTGCGGGCTCGCTTTTTCTGACGACTCCTCAGTTTTGATGTACTTCCACAAAAGCGGCTGGAGGACAGTTAATTAATGTTGCACAGAACTTTGAGACAGCGTAGCAGACGGCAGCGCCGCGCTAGCGACAGTAGCAACGCGGCCAAGGCCGTCCCGCTCCCGCCGACGGGCTCCTGGATCCGGCGGCCGGCTCACATCGTGTATTCCAGCCAGCTCCACAAATCAGACCGAGTAAAAATGGAGCGGGTAAAATGCAGCTGGTGTTTTGGCGGCTGCGTGAAGTGGAGGCCGATCGCTCTTCATATAGCCCGTACCTAGATGCCATTAGGGGTGCTGAGCCGCCTCTCGGCGCGCTGATTAGTATTCATTTTAAAATGCCAGCGGAGCTGTGCTCCCCTCACAGCATATCAATAATCCAGAGCGGTTAGCGCGCCGGTGGTATTGTTTGGAGCTGCAAATTTTTCATCACGGTTTCTCAGCATTTGTCTGCCACTGTGGGGACCGCGTGTGTCTGTTCCCAGTGGCACGCACCGGGGCGGGCTTACAAACTCACAGCTGGAGAATTTTCACTTGCGCGGTGGAGGAACGTGCACGCCTCGTGAAGACAACATTTAAACTGTGATAACACAACCGCAAGGACGGAAAGGGAAAAAGCCCCAAAGCAAGCCAAGTGTGTCTGTCAGACTCACTTTGGGGAGGGAGCTCTTCGCTCGCGTTGCTGTTACAGCTGGGTGGTTGTCTTTATAAATGTGTAAAGAGGAGTCTATTCCCCGCGTGGTAATTGTGAGAGCGCCGCGTGTTCGTCCCAATTAAACAAACAAGTAAACACGTCGTTCCCTGTTCGCCGCGCTGACTAAAGTGGGAGCTGAGCCGCTGCGCGGGGAGGATTTGGAAAGACGTTTAATGTCGGAGGGTTGGCTGGGAGGAACCAACAGGTGTGAGCATTCCTGTTTTAACAGATTAACCCAGAGTTGCAGTGTAAATGAAACGGTGACTTGTTTTTCTCTGCTTCTCTTTCTGACTGTCCCCCATTCCCACCCTCTGCCTGCTTCCTGCCATAGCCCCATTGCTCTGTGGCCTCTCTTTTGTGTCGCCTGCCGGCTACAGCTTTGTGCCTCCTTCCTCTGCTCCCTTCTGGTCAGGTACAGGTATCGCTCCTCTCTACCCCCCCGACATCTCTGTCTCCTCCGTGTTCATGGCTCGTTTGCATGCTGGCTGCATCTCAGGGCATCCGGATTATGGCTGAGTTCTTTCCTCTGCGTCTGCTCCCTCTCTTCCCGTAACATCATTTCATCTGATCGACTGTTTTAACTAATGCATGTGTGTGTGTGTGTGTGTGTTCTTGTACTTGCTACATACTGATCAGTATTCTACTAGCCAAGTGAGGACATTTTTGGGAAGTGAGGACATTGTGGCTGGTTGTCACGACTTCACAGGATGGTTTTAGGGTAAAAAAGGAAAAGGGAGGGTCCCCACAATGATAGAAGTGTAAGGGTGTGCGTGAGGCAGAAGACCAGTCAGTGTTGTTCGAGGTGTTTTCTGGTCTCCCTGTTTGTTTGTGTCTGTAAAGGTGGTAACTGTCCACGCACTCCCAAATCCTCTATATTCCATATTCTGTCCCGGCGGCCTGCCTGTAGAGGTCTGACATTCCATTTCCAGCTGTCAGCCTAGCTCGCTCCCACCCCACAGTCGGCGCCAGGAGAAGGTTGAGAGTCTTCAGGGTAGGCGGGAGAAGCGGTAACTAGCCAACCTTCTCCACGGCTGTCTCTCACGCTACTGTCTACCTTGACAGCATACACACACACACAGACACACACACACACAGACAGACACACACACACACTCGCTATTGTATCTGCCTCAGCTGCAACACTGTGCAGTGTACATACAGGCCGTGTCACAGATTTACAGCTACAGTGTACGTCACACAGACTTTTAACTTTTAATATTTATCTCCGTGTTTTGTCCCCTACAAACTACAAACTTCACCTCGTGTTCTAATCTGTAGGGTAAGATAGGTCAAAACGCCACGAGCCCGAGTCCAAGTTGAGCAACTTGTCCTGTGTTAGCTAACAAAATGAGGGGCTAAAGTTCGTCAGCGGCTCTACATCAGCTTGTACGTTTGATTGACACCAAATGTCTCGGTTCTATCTTCTAACCCCCACATTTGTCTTTCCTCCCAGTGCTAACTCCAAAAGTGATTGGTGTGGCCATCGCGCGGTACGACTTCAGCTCACGCGACACCCGCGAGCTGTCGCTGCAGGAGGGTGACGTGGTGAAAATTTACACCAAGTCGGGAGCCAACGGCTGGTGGAGGGGAGAGGTTAATGGAAGGGTAAGCCCGCAGCAAAACGAACCATATCTAACCATAAATGAACATGTATTCCCACTCCTGTTGTCTCCTTCAGGTGGGCTGGTTCCCATCCACGTACGTGGAGGAGGGTGAGGAGTGAGGGGTCCGACCCGTCGGGAACAGTCACGAACACTCCCGCGGGCTCCTCGACGGAGTCCGCCCGCCTACTACAAATCCCAGAGGCCTTTGCGACAGCAGCAGAAATGGCGGAGTCATTCCTGGTTCACTCTGTTGCTGAGTGACTCCAGCAGCCGGCAGCTTGGCTGTCAGCAGGACGCAACCCCCCTGCCAGAACCCCTGACCCAAACTCTGGCCATCATCATGAACCCCCCACCCCCCACCCGCTACTCTCCTTCCTCCCCGCCTCATCTCCACCTGTTTCTGCTTGCCAAGCGGGCCATCGCCAATCTGTCAAAAGAACATATTCAAATGCCACTCTTCTGTTCCGCCGCTCATCTCTCCGCTCATCCATCCATCCTGGCCCCTGTGGGAATAGAGCCATCTGAGCTTGAAAGAACCCAAATTTCTTCCCTCTCCTTCATCTCACGTCTCGCTGTGGAGGGATTTCAGTCAGTCCTGACCTTCGCTGGGTTTCTTCCACTAATGCAGGTGGTTATTGATGACATAATGACCCACAGCCACACACACACACACTCTCACACACACTTCAGATTATGATCACAATCTTACCGCTGCTCAGAGAGAGAGTTCTGCATTACTGCCAGCGATTGATGGCTGTTGTTGCCGTTTTCCTCCCACATTCTTTATCCTGGCGTCAGGCTCTCATGTTTTAGTTGTGGGGGCTCTTAGCGATCCTCTGCCCTTATCGGTGGCAGCTCTGTCAACAGGAGCAGCCGGCGTTTATCTGATCAGAGGCATTAGCCGCCTGTCGGGGAACGAGCGACGCCGCCTTTCAGAAGGACACGAGGATCAATCGCGGTCCGAACGTCGGGTTTCTTTTGCCTGTTATTTCGCTGACTTACTTGAAAGATTTGTCTCACTCTATCAGCCGCTCACAGGCCGGGTCTTTGAAACATAACAGCCAGATGCTTTTTGGCAGCATTTGATCACACAAAACTACCTTGTTGACGCCAAAATGAGCCCTTCAATCGCAACATGAGAGCTCTTCGAACCTCAGTCGGGGCGCTTTTTATATCGCTTTGTTTCGCCACGAACAATCAGCCACGTTAGAATATGTGTAAATACTAAATCTATATTTAGGGGGATACTTTGCTTCTGTGAGGTTTAATGAGACACAAATCTGCAGGCAACCGCTCCACTTCCTGTCCAAGTGCGCGTGGACGCTCGTGTGAAGCTCTGAACAGCCTCTTGAAGTGACCACTAGGTGGAAGCATTCTAAACACCTCTCAGCCTCAGAGATGATGTCATCAGATTAGGAGCTCTGACCCTCGAAGAACCTCAGAAAGGACACGAAACACTCGCTGTTAAAGCACCTGAGATAATATCCTCATATTCCTCCTGACCAGAATCCAACCGAGAGAAGTAAAAGGAGGAGTTGTCTTCTGTAATCTCAGACTACAGTAATCCCCCCCCTCCTCCTCCTCCTCCTCCTCCACCAGGTGAACATCCTCCTCTGCCATCCCAGGGCTCGAGGGGATCAGTGATCTAATCATTACAGCGTCTCCTCACCTCGGTGACCCCGCTGCATCCATCTCTGTCGGATCCCTACTCTCTCGCTCTGCCTCACCTTGTCACTTCCCTTCCCTCTCTCTCCTTTCCTCCATCTATCTTTCATCCAATCCCCCCCCCTTCCCACTGTCTTCTGGGGGTTCTCTCTGCATTCCCTCCCTCATTCTGTGGCCTGTAACTGCTGCCCACATCCCATGGAGGACCGCAGGGAGCGTCGCTGGCACGCCAGCAATTACAGCGGAATGAAGACGAGTTTAATTTTACCGCAAATGAAAAGACGAGCGAACGCGAAGCCACGCGGGGAACGGATTTAAAGCGCCGCGGTCTCATCATTTACAGTGTGGGCGCAGATTATGTGCACACACTCTGCATCCGTGCAGAAACACATTTTGACAGGATTCAGGGCCGTCTCAGAAGTCTCAGAACAGCAGGACTTTCAGGATACAATCTTCCCAACCACCATGCTCGAGCAGCTCCTCTACTGAGCTGTGTAGAAATGGAATAATCATAATCCCATCTTCTGTTCTTGATCAGAGGAATGAGTTCCAACCCGTCTGTGTGCGTGCTCATTGAGGTCAGAGTGATCCCCATGAAGCCAAAGATGTCCGCTGTGCTCGTTTCTGTCCCGTAACCACGGTACTCAACCACTGTGGCCTGATTACGTCTGTGCAATCTTGACTGTGACGTTTTATTGTGTACTGTTGCTGTATTATACTGTAAACATGTAAATAGTGTTCAGAAAGATGGCTTATTCTACTGTGTTGCTCTTTAAGATCTTATATTGCAGTTGATTTTCATTAAAAATAGAATCTTTGGTACAATGGCAAATCAAACGACTGATAATAAAAATGAAGCAGAAAAACGACTGCGTCATCGTGATTTCCCCCCCAAAAAAGAAACCTTTTAAAATATAAATTACAGTCACAGAGTTTGTGCTCAGGAAACGTAAAAGAGAAGAAGAAACAACCTGGTTAAGGTGAAGACGATGATTTAGCGTGCTTATGGGTTAGCCACAGCGGCTGGGTTTGGCCCGTAACCTCAGTCTGAACCCAGATGTGACCGCCAGGATGAAGGAAAACACCGTTTAAAGAACAGCCGTGCTCGGCGAACAGTCGCCCTGGTGGCACAGTCACGTGCGGCTGTGAGGAGGACACTGGGCCCTGGTGACGTTATCCTGCCGATGACAGACCTCATCTAAAGTCTGAACAGAAACGGAACAACTGTTGAGACTCAGGAGAGTCGCTGTCGTTCTTTTTAATGTGTGTGCAGGTCTTCTGGTTCTGACCATCTGCTCCTGGGTTACCTGCTGCTAGTGATGCCGGATGAGGTATCAGACACCAGAATATGGCTTTTGGTGGCCCCCGTGGCGAGAGACGGCGCACCCGCCTCGCTTTGGCCAGGCTGATCTGCATCCATCACCAGTCCACCCCCTGCTGGACTGGGAGCACTGGTGTGGCAGACGGTTAGTAGGAGGGTGACATCAGTCTGCAGCTGTGTCCAGAGACTGGTGCTTCTGCTGTGGTGAGAAGTTCCCGATGCAGCGAGCGGCTGCCCGTGTGGTTCCCAGAGTCCGGGCGCAGAGGAGGCGCCATCGCCGAGGTGCTCTGTCGCAGCTCGATATGATGAAGACAGAGGACGGCGCCCCAAACGAAGCACAAGAAGTGGAGAATTCCGTCTCCAACCCGGTTAGATTTATTGGGTCAGAAGGCCGACCGACACATTTCCAGTCAGAACGGAATTCTGAGACGATTGTGGCAGATGAAGTGGGACGTTTGCATAATCCAGGAGTAACTGGCGATGCAATAACAATGCAAATGTGCCGCTAGTGCACGTCGTCAAATGGATTTCTCAGTAGAAAACACACTGGCTGTGTCCTGAACCACCCCCTATACCCTACATAGTGCACTCAATAGTGTGGACGCCATTTTGAAATAGTGTCCGAATTGTTAGTGAGCATCGCTGTAGTGCACTCAATGTATCCCACAATGCACTGCGAAAAGTAGTGTACAAACTCGGAAAATGTATCCCATCAGCCATTTACGTGATACTGTAAAGGCTGATGGGATACATTTTTTAAGGTAATTTCTACTGTGCGGTTTGATATATGAAATTTTTTGAAATCAGAGATTTTTTCAGTAGGGGTCCAATATGATCATCTTAAAATATTACAACATAAATGTGTAAAAAAAACAACAATCTTCACTGATCCCCCCCTCACTTATAATTGTTCTTCGGAATAGTCTGTTCCTCACCAGGCGACAGAATCTCAGTAAAAGAATATTTACAAAGATGAAAAGTAGCTCTGGATCCATTTTTTGATGAAAAATTGCTTTATTAAATGTTTTCACTACAGCGGAATATGACTTGAGAATGTGCCACGTCGTGACTTGAAAATGTCAAGGGACACTAATTATTTTAGGTAATAAGTAATTATTATTGTATTATTATTGACATTCATCTTTTATTTTATTATATAAAGTTAATTATAGGGTAAAATATTGCATTTTCAGTGAGTAGTGAATAGGGAACGTGTGTGTGGTTTCGGAAACAGCCACTGATTCTCAGGGTTGATGCGTACGGCCCCCTCCCCATCGTCCATCCCTGACACTTCTCACAGCCCAACATCTTTGGGCGCCTCAGATTCTTCCTCCTCATCACGGGGGAGTCATGATCACTGGCAGATGGTATAGCTGCTGCGTAGCTGCACTGCATAAACACTGAGGTGTTGACTGTGGAACACAGCTCATTTCCATAAAACACACACGTTTTTTTCCTGGCTCGATTGACTTTTGGGATATTTCTGCAGGGTTGTTATTTCAGCTGTTGGCAGACCGCTTCAATTCCAGCACAACATTAAATAAAGGTCGCAGGTTTCAGCCGAGGTCGAACGGCGGCGGAAGCTTCGCGTTTAATCAGCGGCGCAGCATTCCAAGGAGTAGCCGTTGTTTTGGCAGGACCCTGATGTTCTCAGGAGGAAACATGAAGAGATACGGTGGCCAAGTCCTACTGGGACCTCCAGCTCCCCACCTCCACATGTAAGCAGCCAGTCTGAGGAAGCGATAGAAGCTTTGGAGTGTTGATGGTTTCACCAAGCTTCGGGAAAAATGTGCTGCTCTATTAGGTTTTGCCATCAACCCTCACCTCCAGATTTGATAAAAACAGAGACGACCTGCAGTTGCACCAACGTCCTTCTGAATAGAGGCGCAAATTAGCGTCAGGCCAGAGCTCAGAACAGGACCCGGACACAGTGGGAGATTAACGGCAGGCAGAACCAGCAAACCTCAACAAATGGAGGAAATAAACAGACTGCAGAACTTTAAATATCACTCCTGATGGGGGACAAAGCCACACGTCTAAGGATTACCAAACCAAAATCCCTCCAGGAGGAAGAATAAAAGCTCCAAACTGGGGGACAACTGAGTCTTTCCATATATTAACCAAAATAAAACGCACTCCTTCAAAATGGAGCCTTTAGATTCTATGGAACTCTATCTTGAATCAATAATCACTCCCAACAGAGGCAAACAAAACAGCGACAAAAAAATCAAGAAAACTGGTATTTAAACACCAAACTACAACTCAAAGAGGCGGCAAAGCGCACGACAGATCCAAGCACTCTGGCAGAGGACAAAGACAGACACGCTCCATAGACGAGGACACTGGGGGACAGGTGGAAACAATCAGGAATCAGGGACACGACTCAGGCAGGCGACGCCTGAGGGACGATCGCTGCATTGTTGACAACAGTTCGATTCACGTGTGGTCGGTCCAAACGAGCGTTTATCAACTCGGTTTTAATCAATATTCAATCTTTTAACATGTTTGCAACGGTTCATATAAAAGGAAGAGCAGATGAAAGACTCTTTTTATCCATAATATTGCTTCACAACCCAAATGAAGAGTCATTTAAACAAAGGAAATTAAAGGGCATTTGAGTTTTAGCTTACTTGGGGCAAACACAGAGGTGCGAAACAAAGTCCGCACGTATGTGGAGGTGGCAAAAATACAGGTGAGGCTGAGATGCCGGCGTTCGACTCCACTGGCAGCTCTGTAAAATCTGCACTTTACATATTATGTGACAGCTGCAGCCATATTTGATCACAGCTCGCTTCCACTCTGCTGCTGGAAGCGTGTGTGTGCTTTAGTTAATAATACACACCGATGGAAGCCTCTGGATTATGCACCCGGACTTCCCCCTCTGCGTTGAAGAGAGATGATGGAGATGTGGGAGGCACGGCTTCTATCTTGAGGGCTCGGAGGCAAAGCAGAGTCTGAGCTCGACTCACTCTTTCCCTCCTAACCTCAACTGGCAATCGTGCCATTTGCAGCGTGCCCAGTCCCCCGTGTCCCCTGAAGCGCCTCCAGATGTATTCGTTTCCCATTCGTCATCGCTGGGAATGTGGTGGAGTCAGCAGTTATGTTCCAACCTCTGATGGTACCACGCCGCCACTCCACGAATCCCAGCCCCGCCCGAGGTCACCCCCACTCCCTTATTACAGTTTTATACCATCGGCGTGATGGATAATGATGTTGTTGGCCTATTTAGTCTGCCGTGGCGACCACGCTCATGCATCAGTTGCTCATTCAGTTGCGTTTCATTTATGTGCGGCCTCGCTTCGCACACATTTGTTATTCGGACCTGTGAATTGAATTCGCTAAACAGAATTTCCCTTCCGTCGCCTTACCTCAGGTTCTGGTATCGGAAACTGCAAAATAGAGGCCAGACTGAGGTCTGAACCCCGCCTGGCAGTGTCAAACCACTGCTAGCAGCTAACCCTGGGTATGACAATCAGCTAGCTTCTACTATCATTTCATGGAATCCAATCATTTTTGAGCCTCCTATAGTTTTTGGTAGAGCGAAGGGAGGATTTCTGCCAAACAGCTTCAGAATCACACACAGTGACAGAAAGGACGTCAAAAGAAAAGGGAGTAAAAATGTTACCAGACACACAAAGTAATGCAGACATGCTGTGGGAAACTGATGGTTTCAGTTCATTAGACTGATTTATTTCTGCCCACAAACATGAAATATTTGGACATAATGAAGAGCCCCATCAGCAGGTGAGAGAGGAAGTGGAGGCCTGCAGGAACCTGTTGAGCAGCTAATAGCCGCCATCATTTGAAATACGGCTGACAGCTCGGCTCTCATCCCTCCATCACCTACGGAAACACAAGGGCCCAGCAGCAGCACATGCTGACGGAAAGCTAATAAATTTAGCTCAATTAATTGCCACGTTTAGCATAATTCCAGAGTCCAACAAAGGGTCTTTGCCATAGATGTATACGTTACAACAGTTATTCATTTTGATGAGCCGGGATTATTAATGAGCCAATTAGCTCCTTGTCAGTTTGGCAGGCTGAGAGCCTCGCCGCCCCAGCTCCAAATCACGTTTCCGTTCCGCAGGTAAACTTCAGACTTCAGAGCGGCGGTTGGTGTCAGACTGTCAGATGGGGGCGCCGGGGGTCAGCCGGGTGCTGGTCTGAGCGGGACAGCCGTGGACGGTTGACCCCATCAACACACAGAGCAGCCCAGTTAAAGCACTGTGTCCTTCTATCCTCTTAGCTTAACCTGATTTAACACACACACACACACACACACACAGATGTTAAACCCTGCCTTTCTGCACTTCACATGGGTACAGACACACACACACACACACACACACACACACACACACACACACTAGCTGCCAGCATGTTGAGTCCCCAGGTGAGACGGGCGGCTGCAGAGAGGGAGAACACATTAGCCTAATAAGGGCCATCTGGTGGCCATTCATTAACTTGACCATCCTTGAAGTCGCCGACCCAACGTGTCATTTTTCACTTTGCTGAGGATTCCCGTTGACAAGATGAACGTGGGCCAAATGACCAAAGATGTTAAATGTGAGCACAAAAAAATCCAAGATGGAGAGTAGAGCAAGTGCTGATGGGAGAAGTGATGGAGGAAGAGGAGAGAAAATGGGATTTACCATTAAAGTTCCATCTCATCGCCTTGTCTTCTCTTCATGAAGTCAGTCAAATGATTGTTATTACATCTTAAGTGAAGTTCACGCCGGGCGTGGCGAAGCTCCCATCCAACAGGGGGCCTAGGCGAGCTGGCCAATGAGACGCCTGCGTGCAGGAGCTCCTAACACAAGCATTTCAAGGTCACATGCAAACCCTCTTAGTTGTTGCATCTTAATTTCTTTCAAGTGGTAATGTACGAGAGCGATGTTTATTTTCCTCCTCAACCTTGACGTGCGCGGTCACGCCACCGCTGTCACCGTGCCGCTTTAATGAGGAGGTAAGGGGTTCCGCCGGCCTTCTTTGGTCTGTGAAGTTTATTTCATCCGTGTTCTTGATATTTCAGAGCCACTGTGTATTTTTCATCCTTCCACTCCGATTGTAGACGTGTGAATAGAGATGTGACAAATATCCCCACGGCCTCAATATGCATCAGATTTAAAGAAATGTAGTGTAGGTTTTACCTGTGCTAACATTTCTTATTAAATGAAGTACGTTTTCCCAATTAAAGGGCAAAACTCTTCAGTTTCCAGTACAATATACTATTAGAATACTATTACCAGTACTGCTACTATTAGAATAGCTGCAGTAAAATCAGTAACTTCATACAGCCGTGAGCAGAAGGACCACAATCAGTCTGGTCCTAATCAAGGTTTCTGCCATTATAAAAGGAGTTTTTCTTGGCTCTGAGACAATCCGAGACAATCTGGATTGCAGCTGTATAAATAAAGGTTAATTGAAATGAAATATTAGTGAGTTTTTGACCCTACAACAGCAGCTGACTGAAATAAAAAGGTTCTGATTTTATTGGTTGTGTGCGGTGATTTTATTGCACGCTGCCACCTAGTGGCCGGGAGTGCAAGCACATACATGTAACCTCGGAACAGCGTTACTGTCGTTACTGTCCCCCTAAAATAACCCTTGTATTTAAATTCCACCTTGGATAAACGTGTACATTCTTTTTAAATCTTGCTTGATATTTTGGTTTTTTCCGAGTGCAGCCTGAAAAACAGGAAGCCACAGTCAGCGTGCTGCTGCGATGTATTTATAGCTCTGCTGAAGTTTTAACAAACTGAAGCTGTGCAGAAGACTCTAAAGCAACGGGCCATGCATAATTATTTCACTCACACACCTGTTTGTGTCCTTGGGGACGAGAGCAAGCAAAAAGGTATTTTATACTGCTTAGAGAAGGCTCCTTAATGAAGGTCTACCACGGCAACAATCTAGGTTACCGGCTGCAGCTCATCAGTGCAAATCAAAAGAAGAGGCATTCTCGGCGGGTTGGACACCGGTTTCAGAGAGCAAAAATGTCTCCTGTATTCTCTCATTACCTTTTTTTTTTAAAATTATGGGCTTTAAAGATACGTTTAAAGCTATCTTCCACCCAGCGTCTCTTTAAATAACCAGAAACCTGTCCTGATGTGACTAGCTTGGCTAAAGGACACTTTCATTGCAGTCGGGATGCACGACAAATCTGGAGGGTTTTATTTAGTCTCCCTGCTCGCTGCAGCTGATTTGCCAGCCTCTCACACTGTGCTGTCCAGACTCTGGAGACCTCTGCACAGCAATCCAGGATGACTTTCAGCCATATTGCTCTCTTCCGTCCAATAAACATCCTTCGTTTGATTCAGTGCCAGAGCCTTTTGCTGATATATTCCCATTAGCAGGACTGGACCACAGTCTGGCGGATTATTTCACTCTTATTAAAGCCGCAGAAATGCAGCTGTGGAATCAAATGCATTTACAGCACCAGAGGTATGCTTTTATTCTCCCATAAAAAAAGAGAGGCTGTGGAATTCTGGCTAATGAGATGGCGGTGTGGGCCCTCGCCGTTTGTCGTGTCGTCCTCAGACGCTCACCTTTCAACTTCTGGGTCTCCAGCAGAACCAGGCAGCAGAATTATCGTCTTCCCGGGTCGGCTTTGACAAACGCTTGTTTGGTGTAGCAGAGATGCGAGCCGCACAGATCTGCTCCGGGTTCGCACATCAGATGCTTCGCCAGGGGCGGCGCGCTGGACGGCTTCTATTTCTGACCAACCCTCTCTGGTCTTATTACCGCAGCACAGACGGTGCCTCACAAATCAAACACACATCAGTCAAAACATTAGAGCTGACAAGTGAGAGTTGAAAAAAAAGGGGTTACAAACCGCGTTGTGCTCGGCTGTTCGCTCAAGGACACAAATTAGCGCCGGTAATTTGGTTTGTGTGAGAGTTTATCTCGATGCGACCTTTCCTTTGACCTCCACGTTTGCTCCCCATCAACAGCTCGTGTTTGTCTGCGGTCCACACAGATCCAGTGTGGACACAGGCCGACGCTGCATGAGGTGAGCCGGGTTCACCATCGCCGTGGCGAGGCGGAGCGCGACGGGCTCTCCGAGAGGACGGGGACGCGCCAGAGCTACCGTCCCAGGCTCTCTCGAGGTTCATTTCCATCAAGTTGTAGCTTCTCTGAATAATAAACTGAGCACAAACAGCTCTCATCATTTGTTGGAAAGATTTGTCTTTTCATGATCTGTTTCCCCCCATTAACTTTAATTATGGATCCTATTAAACTCTGAGAAAATGTGAGAATCTGTGAGCAGGCAACATTATTTCCACCATTCATCCTCATTTCCATCATTTCTTCATCATTTCCATGTTGGGCTGATGATTCCTCAGCATGCGGCTTGATTGGGTGCAGAATTTCAATGTTTCCTAAAGCATTTACCCCAACAAATTAGTCCTTTTATTTCACATTTCACGATCGGCACATCGACGGGAACATGTAAATAATTAACAAAGGTGTTCTGAAAAAAGTTCCGTTTCAACTGCTTCAATTTTAAATCTATTAATTTTACCGTTTTGCTCCGATCCTTCTCGCCAAAGTGGGGTTGTAAACTAGTAATTTTCTGAGTTTTTGAGTTTTTCCTTCAAAGAATTGCGACTTGTGAAAATCGACTTCTCCATATTGACCTTTAATCGTGCTGCAGCTGCAGGGAACGCCGGGATTGGGACTCTCCCTCATGGCTTCGCTGTCAATCACGAAGTAGTTTTTAAAGTCTACACAACAGGAAGTGACAATTTTCCCAACCAAAATCAGTGATGCAACAGTTTGTTTCAGGTAAGACTAGAGTCCTTGATGTCGTACTTCATCAATAGCAGAGAGATTACCATGGCAACAGCGCCGTGGAGACACTTGGGTGTCCTGGTCTCCAAAGGAATGTGCACTTTAGAAAAACAGAGCCTTGAAGGTATTCATCGGATAACCGAGCATTGAAATTATCCTGCTCACGGAAGGGTGGGTTCAAAGGAAGGACAAGGCCAGATGAGCAAGGAGAAACTCTTGACCCCTTTTCTTAAAGAAAAACACAACGTTCCCTTAAAGACATCTTTATTTGCACTGCAGAAACCACTCAGTGCTCAGTGCAGGAAGATCAAAAAACACAGATCAATGAACCGAGATTATTGATCAGCACACCATCAAACCGTCTCTGTCGCCGTTGCCGTAGTGGAAAAGAGAGCAGCGTGTGAGGGCACAAGGCCTAACCGACAAGTCAATTCTTATTTTGGAGGGATCTCCTATATTTTGGCAGAAATTTCCAAAGCCAGAAAAGCCACGAAGAACCCCTGACACCAGCTTTCAGATGGGATTACATCATTTGCAACTTTTTTTAAGCCCAGATACGCTGCTACTGCGCCCACCAGCTCACCTGACCCTGCTTTGCAGCCCGCGGCCGAAGGGCAGCGAGTTCTCGCTGGTCGCACAAGCACAAATGTGGCAGACGCTGGCAGGAGGGCTGCTAACTATCAGCCAAAATGACACTGGTTTCACTGGTTGGAGTTTAAGCTGAATAGTGCAGCTTACAGCGACAGGCATGAACCCACGTGGGAAAGTTTCTGGTTTTGTCCTCCAAATTTGGCATGCACGCACAAATTGACGGGAAGTACGCCGAATTGGTAGACCTACGGCCTCCCACTGTTAATGTATGTTCAACAGCAATTGTAATAGGAGCTGGTAGCCTCTTTCCCACCAGGATTTCCAGGAACTTTTATTTCCAGGAATTTATTTTCCTGGCTGTGATTCCTGGTAGTCTTCCCAGAGTTTCACCTGCACATCAAAGTTACCCGCTGGCGCCTGGGGGTGTGTTAAGGTGGTCGAATGCTGTGTCTATCCTCCCCCTGATCTGCACACATCTGACTCAAACCGCTGCCTCCTCTGAGCTACGGAGACCTGTAAGGGACACGCCGTCCTTCCCATAAAGAGCTGATCCAGAGGCGGCAGCGTTGGCTCCTCGGGTCTGTCCCGGTGCTTGCTGGTAAGGTCAGCCGGCAGCTGCCGGAGGTCAGATATCTGGGATGAAGCTCTCTCCCCAAACGGCAACAATTCTATTTTCATTCTCCACACAGCGCGGAACATTGACACCTGGACTCTTGCACACGGTTAAAATTAGGAGACCTTGACGAGCGAGTGAGTTTATCAGGGCGTCCCTGGAGACACAGGACCGTCTCACACATGGTGGCAGAAGTTTTCCTCCCGGCCTTTTGTCCCTTCTCCTGTGCTGTAGATCTAATTCCCATATTAAAAAGATTTAATGCTTATAATCTTAAAGATACACATCAAATTAGTTGTTTATTCACATGCTGGGGGTGGGGGGGTGGGGGGTGGAGGTCGAAGTCATAGCTGATACCAAGAAGCTTAAATAGAAAAAATGACACATCCTGTTGAAAAAGGGGAAAAGTGCAAATATCGATTCTTTTAGCTGTTCCTGTACGAGTTTGGAGGAATATTTCAGCCTCTAAATGAAGTGTCGAATATCTGACAAGAAGCTCTGCATAAAGTTTGAACACAGGCTCTCCGAGACATCGATGGCTGTAAATATTTAATGCTGCCTGCGACAACGCTGAAATAAATCTTTACCAGATTGAATTCGAGATAAAAAGCACGGAAATGTTGCCAAGGCTGATGTACAGGTTTTATCAGTTCGTCCTGGTGGCCTCCCGCGTGAGTGTGTTGGGGGGGTCTCGTGTTCTTCAGATGACATTTTTCTTTGCAAGGCAGCCGCCTGCGTTTAGATTTGCAGATCGGTTAATAATGCAGGAAGCTATTGATCAGTAATGCTGATCACTAAAACAGGAAGCTCAGGTGAGGGACTAATGTAAGAAGTGGTGATGGTTTTATTTTTGAGGCTCTAATCTGGCCGTTTGTTGCTCGAGCCAGTCGAACGCCATCGGTAGGTTCAAAACGCTCCCACCTCGACAAAAACGGGGCTCGGTTTTCGACTCTTAAATATTTAATTGTTGAACAAGACGCAGCAGAGGAGCCATCATTATATGAGGACGCTGTTCCCTCATTTGTTTCAGGACCAAATCTAAAGTTCCACCCTCCATCAAGGTCAACGCTTTCGTTCTTCGCCTCACGCAGCCAGATGTCGCCGCCCTCTCGGGAGAGTTTCAGGCGGGCCATGACGGCCGTGATCCTGTGGGGTTAAAGGTCAACGGCCTTTCCAGGAGGGAGACTTGAGGCGAGAGGAAAATTAGGTAAGCTTCAGCGACACAAAACCAGGTGTAATTGATTTATTAATGCTTTATTACCATCGGCCTTTCGTGGACATGCTAATAAAGAAACAGCTGACACCGTTGGACTTTTAAACTTTTATTCACTTAAATTCTCAAGTGTTAAAGCAAGAAGAAAACATTTAGAATGTCCTTTGGTGGGATTTTATTACACGTTAATACTGTCGATATAAACCGATATTCTTTGACGCCAGCACGTTGCAAAGGAGGCTCGACTGCACAGCTCAAAGGAACAAAAACATGAACTCATGAAGGAAGTAAAGATCTGCTTCTGCGTTTGGGACGTGTCACTTACAGGGAAGTTGCCAAATTCAGTCACAATCCGGCGGCGATACAAAAGGACGACATGAGAGGTTTTCTCTTACGTTGCTGCGTTGGAGTAGAGAAGTTGCAGATACGCTAATGTTTTCTACGCTCTTCTCAGGTGGGAACTATCCTCTGACCATGAGTGCCGGAGCCAGACAGCTTTATTAAAGTATCTCTGCGGGGGGCCAGGTAAGGGGGCGGGGCTTCTTACACACGTGTATCACTAACATCGGACAAAAGAACCTTTCAACCAACGAGGGTTTCACAGAGTAACATTCACAAAAAGCACAGGTCTGTGGTGGCGTGTGGGGTGGGGGTGGGGGGCTGAACGGGAGGGAGGGAGCTCAAGGAGGGACAGAAAAGGCGGAAGGGGGGTCGGCGCGGCTTCTTCCCGGCAAAGGATGCGTCGCGTGCTTCCTCCTTTGTCCGTGCTGAAGCGCAACGTTTCGGGGGCGGGGCGTTTCCTCGCCGTCAGTCCGGCCACAACGTTAACAGGCAGAAGCATCCCCGGGAGGGATCGGCGGCCACTGTGAGCTGATTGGTTGCAGCTGTTGTTGCCGTGGCAATGAGCGAGGATGCGAACGAGTCTGTCATCTTCGGTTATCCCTCCTCAAACAGGAAGGAGCTCATGTACCTGGTATGGCTTAGAGGATGGGGGGGGGGCTCATTCTTTCTTTTAAATCACTTTTAAATAATGCATTTTTTAGAAGTATATGTTTTATCTCTCTTTTCTATATATTCTTAAAGTAAATGTAAAGTTTTTGCACTCGTACTGGCACATTCCCTTTATTGTCAGTGTCCACCGATTCTGTTGGCGCAGAAGCTCAGCACAGTTCCGAAAGCTCGTGGTTCTTCTTTAATGATTGATTATTTAAATGAGGGAGGGGGAGGGGGGGTTCAGGTGGAGACGATGGGGGAGTCCATCACTCTGACCAGCTGGCGAGTGTCTTTAGAGGATGGCGGCCCAGCAGGAGGCCAGCAGCAGCAGCAGGAGCGCGGCAGACGACGGGGCCCTCAGCCGGACGTGGCCTGAATCGGGACCGCCGCAGCCCCCCAGCTCTGTCTCGCAGCGCCGCTTCTCGCACTGCAGCCCCGTGTAGGCCGCGGGGCAGTTACAGCGGACGTTGTTGACGCACACGCCGCCATTTTGGCAGCGCAGGAGTTCGTTGTCACACACCCGGGCTGCGATGGGAGGAATGCAGAGAAAGGAGACAGAGCGGTGAGAACAACCACGCATCATCTGGGAACACCGACAGCTTAGCCTGGAACCCCAAAACCCTTCCTCGTTATCGACACACACAATCCCGCCTGGTGGAATCATCCAGGTACCAGGTACCGGGATTCTTCTGGGGTGATTTTTCCCAACCAGTATTGACTGTCAAATTAAACTCCCACCAGTAAAATCAACTCTGCACAGTTACACTGACAGTTCTTGCCTTCTTCATGAGGGCTGTTCATTTTTCTTGCTTTTAATCAACCAATATTCAGCGTATTAAATGTAGCCCCGGCTACACGCGGCAGACTTCCGGCAAACGGAACGTCAGGTGAAAATTGGTGTATATTTAGAGCTGGGAGGCCGAGGCCACTCTATTCCCAGTGGAGGCAAGCTGTCAAGCAAGCTGGAGGCAAACAAAGCAGCGCGGCACAAACTAATAAACCAACAGAGACAAATAAACAGTGATAAACACAGGGGCCACTTCTGCCCATTTCACTCCTTTATGGGAGTGGAAAGCAGTGCGGTGAGCAATCTATGAACTCTGCGGGACATAAATATCACAAAAACAAATATTAGGGCCCCTCTCCTGCTATAGGTCTGGCTGGCCGCTGCCTCCCCGGAATAGCCAAATGGGGCTGTGATGGGAGTCGTGTTAGGAAACATGGACTCGGTGAGCGTGTGCCACATCTGTTTTGTGGGAGAAACTGCTGCGGCAGCTCACCTCACTGAAGTTTGCTGCAGGCCACAGTTTAGCAATTACCATGCTCAACTCGAGCCAGATGAGGCGCCTCAACTCCGTCTCTGTCGTCCCTCTGCCGTTGACACATCAATTCCATGACCAATTTAACCAATAAACTCAAAGTAAAATCATGTTTTCGTCCAAGGCAGCCGCGGAGGGAGACGTTTATTTTCTACCCTCTTCATCACCAGTGAGGCTGAACTTGTTCTCAAGTCTTTCCTGTGATCAACACGTACGAGAGACTCACTTTATTTTCGTCCACCTTTTATGAGCTGTTTTTTATCAGTAGAGATCCGTTTTTTCCTGCCCGTCACACAAAATCTAGACAAAGAATTCCAACCCCAGTTGGTACGACAACAACAACAGCATGTATGGCCAAGTGGGCGCTGGTTTAAACAAGAGTAAATATCAGTCTGAATGTATCAGTTAATAAGCTTCAATGGCTTTAGCCAAAGGTCAGTTTTATAATAAGGGAAGGACATGTGGTGCAACACACCTGTGGAGGCTGCAGCAACTGTACCATGTAATTAATGGGAAATATTTTATCACAAAATTCATCAAAATCTGATCGGACTGACCTTAAATCAATCGGAAATACACGGAAAGTCCATAAGCACCCTAAAGGAAGCGCAGTGGGCCTAGAAACAGTCCATGAATGACAGCCAACGGCAGCTCAGTGTGTGACCATCGATGCTGTTGCTCTCGGCTGCCGCGCAGCTAACGGACGACGCGACTGCTGAGCTATGTTCAAAGTGTTGCTAATGGACAGAAACAAATCTATACAGAGATTAGCTGTGCAGGGCATTATGGGTGCTGAAGTGGTTGCTCCCAACTCAACGCAAACATTAAAGTAACGTCGCCGTCGGCGGCGGACAAGATGAGATGAACGGGTCTGCGAGGCCAGAAGTATTTTTCCACGCGTAAACACAGCCGGCGCGGGCAGTAATTGACCAGATCTGCCGTGTTTGCTTTTGATATGAGTGATAATATTTAGAGAGGGCGCCGGTGAACTGGTTGTGCCTGTCGGGGGCCTGCGGTGTGTTTGGCCAAAGATTTGAGCTGTAATTACTTTCTTCAGTCTGAATGCAGATAGAGTCTTTGGCCAGTGACGAAGGTCAAAATTGACAACTTCTCCACCGCCTCTGCGGCTCGCTTTGGGCGTCTCGCGCCCTATTCTGCACTCAAATAACTTTAAATGGTGGACCGGCACCAGTGGCACCAGTAACACCGTACAATGATGAAGGTGGCGGCATGTGCTGTAAAAGTGACCCACAGAAACACAAAGGCTTGTGTTTTCTGGCAAAATATTAGCGTTGGATGACATTGTCCTTCGATGGAACGCCATGGAAGGCTGATACTCAAACAGATCGCAGGCGGCCGGTCAAAGCCGCCAATATTGACTCAGCTGTTAGTTTGTTGGTGCACGACATGGCTGGATGACGGAGTCACGGAGCGCCATGCAGCCCGCCACAGTGTCGCCTTTCCACTTTTTTAGAAGAGGCCGTGGAAGGTACAGAAGCTCCACTAATGGGTTGGAGTTTTCACATGTGGGGCTGTTTCGCGTCCTGACGTATACAATCATGAAGAGTGCAAAACCATCCTGCAGGTGCGCTGCACAATGTTGCAGTTGGGACCACAGAGAGAGAGAGAGGGAGAGAGACAGTGAGAGAGAGAGGCAGAGAGGTCAGGTGCTGAGGTTGGAGGTTCTACTTACATTTGCAGCCATTGCTCCACAAATATCCGGGCAGACACTGCTGACACTTGGGCCCTGTAGTGCCCTCCTTACATATACAAAATCCTGTGCCATTACAGCGATCACTGACTGAGCCAAAGGGATTACAATTACACTCTGCAAGAACAAGACACACAAATACACACACAAGGCTGGAAACAGGCTGGTTCTGGGGTTCTCACAGCATGGACCACAATCCTCCAACTCAATGTTCTAACCTGGTTTTTCATTTTCAGCAATACAGAAACAAAATGCAACCATTTCAAGTGTCATGAAGAGACAATGAGAAAAGATGAGGTTGATTATTCATGAAGACTGAATTGATATCTGCACTAGCATCACTGTACAACACACAATGAAGCAATACATCTGGATAAGTGTGGACAAGGAGGCTAAGCTACACATTCCTTTTTCAAATGTAACATTAATGACTCCAGACAGGATGAAAAGAGGAGAACAAATGGCTCAGATGGGAGTTGGAGACATGAACACGTGAGCGTGAAAATGGAAGTAAAGAGAATGGAAAAACATTGAAATGGGCATTCTCGTACTGTACGGGACTCCTAATATTCTACGGGGGTGGGGGGGTGAGAGCCGTTTGCCGTCCCGTGCTCACAGCGGCGTTTACGCGACACCTCCTGCAGCTGCGCCGGCTGCACGTGGCTGCACCTGACTGACATCCGCAGGTCAGGCGAGAGGAGAGGGCTGACAGGAAGTGACAAACGGGGGGTCAGGCAGGGTGACGGGGAGCCGGGCGCGAGGTAACGCGCCGATGACTCCAAACGCCTTTCGACGGCTTTCAGCTGCTACTCCTCGGGCCATCTCATGTTTATGACATATGCACTTGTGTGGCACCTTTGGCTGGCGGTGTGAGTCCGCCGCGACATTTCCCTCCAAACTCTTGTCGCCTGTCACACTCCAGCTCGGGGACTCAGCAATGCAGCGGCACACTAGACACACTCCACACACTCGCTGCGGAGTCCTGCAGGAACCAGTTGGTTTGGCAACTGTGTCCAGTTCACGCTGTGTGTTAAAGGCTTAAACTAAATATGATTTAATATGTAATCTGGGGATTAATGGGGCAACAACTTGCCGGACTCTGCACCAAGACAGCAAAATCCTGGTAATTTCACGGTAGCTCAAAGAAACTGCACAACAGTCCCGACTCCTCGTGTAAGTTTATTTGTGTCGGGTCATCTGACTCTTGTAAGTATATAACAATATTCAATATATTAGGGCCAGCTGGGTGTGTTGGATAGGACACAACAAAACGGTGTTTCCATCAGTTCCCTGATGGAAACGCGGACACGGATGTTGGAATCTTGGGATTTGAGGCATACGGCTGGACGAAGAACCATCCAATCAATCCAAATACTGACTGATCTCAAATCTGAAACTGGTTTATATGGTCTTTCTGGTACGCTTGTAATGTGTTTTCACTCCTGCCAGCGGGTGGATTTTTACCGCTGGGTCGATTTGAACTAATGAGACGATTATTGTAAATAATGGTTGGGAACCTGGTTGGCTCTGAGGACAAAGCTCTGCCAAGAGCTTCTAGTTTGTTACAGTGGTATCTATTATTAGAGGACGGTGTTGTTGGCCAGTTTTATTACCCGTCGACAGAGCCAGGCTAGACGGTCCTTATGTTTTCAGTGTTTTTGCTAGCATTCTGCTGAAATGTTCTCAGATTTCCCTCAATAATTCATTCTTTCATCTGGTTTTGGCCACTAAGTTATATATAAAACAACATCTTAAGATCACGATAATTATCAGCCTGTGAATCGAAACCACCTGGAGCTTCCTGCCACTCACGACTTTGATTCAAACTGAAGGGGGTCCGACTACGTCGGTAAGATTCCAGAGCAGAGTCATGGCAACATGAAGGGTAATGAGTGACGCTGATGTCTGACGGGAAAGCAAAGGAAACGTGCACAGAAAGACATGACGGAGGGCGCACGGATGATGGAGCAGAAGGTTTGAAAGGTGAAGCTTTCTCTGGGGACAAGACAGGAGGAGAGGACAGTGTGTTGGTGTGTGTGGAAGCAAGGACAGGTGGGCCACTAACCTATGCAAACATTCTCATCGTCCAGTTCTGCCGAGGCATTGCGGTAGTAGCCCAGCTTGCATAGCTGGCAGTGCTGCCCCCTTGTGTTGTGCTTACAGCTCACGCAAATGACCGTGTTTAGCAGCTCGATGTAGCTGCATCGGTTGGAGTGGCCGAAGCACTCGCAGTCTTAAAGTCAGAGCAAGTGTGAAGGAGAGAGAAGGAAAGGAAAGAGGAGAGAGACGCGATATGGAGGCACTGGAATCGTTACGGTTGCTGCCAGGGCTGCGGCGGTGGGGTTAGCAAGAGATTTAGCGAGGCGCTACAGCATGCGAAGGATAGGAGGAGATGAGAGGGAGGGTCACAGATGATTCGTCTGGCATGACGACAGCCAGATGGACACCACATATAAAAGCACGACACGTTAGTGGGCTCAGAAAGGTCACATCACTTCAAGCACACCACAGCATGAGGGTCCGACAACACACAGAACACGGCAGGTCACACCACCAACGACACGGACGAGGAGATGGTGTTGGAGAGTGTAGGGGGGGACTTTTGTTAATCACCATTATGTTAGAACAAAGAGATCTGTTTTATGTTTGATGATAATGCTTTACATTTAAAACAAGGCTCCGCAGAAATACCACAAGACCAGAGCTGCATTAGGAACCATTTACAGCCCAAACATCTGTAATTCTGCCTGATGCTAGATCAGCCACGGAGGGTGAGCACGTGCGTGTGTGAGATGTATGAGCCGAAGTAAAGTTTCCGTCACAGCAGCCGATACAGAAATATGGGGTATATAGCGCATAAAGTCAGGCTGAGGCACAATAAATGAGGAGAAATGAGTCGGAACGCCGGACGGATAAACGCAGGCTCGCTATTTGGCAAAGTCCAGCTCAATGTTGCCCTTCTGCATGTATTTAATAATTACAACAAATTAGCGTAGTCGTGGTAGGTGTTAGCCTGTCATACAAGCGTTAACTGGGCGAGTGTGCGTGTCATCGCCCCCCGATGGTGTGATGTCAGGCTGAATTGGGTCAGTGGGAGTGGAGCTGGACTGGAAAACCCAGTGCTACGGACACTCACGGGAAGTGGCCCGAGGGCTCCGTCTGTGTGTGCGTGCGTGTGACCAGTGACACCAGGTGTCAAAGTGCAGACAGATGTAAGTCGCCGGCAGTCACAAAGCCCACTTATGGATCCAGGATTGGAAGGGTGGCAGATGGGGCTTCCGTCCACGGGGTTGTGGTTATTAAAGAGCTCGACTGGGGTCGGGTCTCCGGGATTTGACCAGCAACAAGCCGACAAGGCTTGGAAACCTAGAGGCAGCACGTGTAATCCACTCTACCGCTCAGCTGAGAGGGAAAGTCTTGTCTGAGCGTAAGCTTAGACGCCCCAGCCTCACAGACGTACTCTCAGAAGACAAATAATCTCCCCTTTTCAGAAATAGGCTAAGGTCATAAATCATGCATGCACGGGGAATAAAAGTTTCGAGTCCTGGAAACACAATAGCACAAAAATAGTCGTCGTCTCAAACCGCCTGTGTTTGCCGTGAAAAGGATCATGTTCGGAGGGGCTTTTAAAAGCCAGGCGGAGCTGCAGGGACGGGGGGCTAACATGAGCGAGCGCCGCCGCCACTTAAACGGAAACATCCTTGATAACATCAGCGGACGGACGACGTGGGGGGTGTCCCTCGCTTGCTGGTTGGGGAGGGGGGGGAGGAGCATCTTGAGGAGCTGCTTGTCAAATTAAAAGAAAAAAAACCACAAGATATTTCAATTGAATTTGCACACAATGAGAACCAAAAGCACTAAACACTGTGATTAATAATTAATGTAACGATTAAAAAAAAACCCCAAAACAAAACAGGTAATAATGGTGAACGATGGCGGTGGGAGAAAATCAGGAGTGACGTTGCCAAGTAAAGCTGGCTGAGGCGGAGGATTGGAGTATTATGGTCTGTCATGTGTGCTTCATTTCTCCACCGAGTGCTTTGTGTGATTGCGAAGGCCTCCGTGTGGGTTCCCCCAGACACAAACGATCCCCTGACAAACGGCGCTCCGCCAACAATCTCCAACTCTGTGCACATCAGCATGGGCACAGTGACTTGGCACACATCAGCCCCCCCCCATCCTTTACGGTCATGAAACAAACAGCAGGAAGAGAAATAACAAGGGCCGGCCGCCGCCGTGGCCTCAGGACCCGGACACATGGCTGCACAGCCGAGGGGGGATGGAGCCGACGTGAGCCTAACATCTATCACGAGCCTCCGACCCCCTCAGACGGGACCTCGGACACGCGGCGCCCAGCAGCCACTGAGACCGGCGTTCCAGAAGAGCCCCGTGAATACACACACACACTCCGCCAGCCTTTACCACCACAAGATCGGAGAGGATCTGCTGCTTTATTTAGATGTTTAGACAAATGTCGTTTGTCAGGAAATCAAACAGGTGCATGAAAGAGTTGCTAAGGATCAAATGCTGCTCAGATGCCTACCTTCTTTTCTGTTAGCGACACCTAGGGACGACACGTTCTGCCGAACTGCGTGCAATTGAGAGAAACCAGGAGTTAATTCAAGGGGTGAGGGTGAGGGTGTGTGTGTGTTTGTGTGGGGGGAGGGGACTACGTGGTGGCGGACACACACAACTGGAGATGTTAACATGTCCAGCATGAGGGCAGCATGGACGAGCTGAGGAAATGCATCAGGGGAGCCCGGGGGTGGTCACAGAGGCTCCGTCTGTACGTGGCGCCACGTCCATGAGTTTGCTGGGGACGTGTGTGATGATGGCGATGGAAAAGATGAGTGAGCAACCGAAAAAGGCAAAAGAATCAAAAGAACGGCTTAAAGTTGGTCTTTAAGTCATGATTTATGCAAGCGGGTCTCAGCTATGTATGGCAAATTAAGAAGTTAGAGGGCATTTTGTTTAATTCATCACATCGACTGTGTGATCAATATCTAATTACTGTGTATTTCTTGTGGAAGAATAACAATGAATAAATAATGGCAGGTGTTGGGGCTGCTTGGGGATGACGGACTGCTGTGGGCAGCATAACCTCATAATTACATACAAGTCAGTATTTCCGTATCAGGGAAATACGATTGTGGTTGGAAATGGAGAAGAGTCGCGCAAAGGGAGAAACAGGGATAAGTTTCCTCATCACGGCCCCTCATCTCTTCACTTGATCTTTCCGTCCTTTGTGTGATTGACGCCATGATTCGTGCAATCGAGGATAATTAGCGTCCAGCGGCGTCTCGGAGAGAAGCCTGCTCGGAAGGCTGCCTCCTTTTCCTGGAGGCCTCTGAGCTTTTATCCACTCTGGGATTTAACGCTCAAATTTAGACCTTATTGCAGAATCTGTGTGAACTGACAGGAGGGAAAAAAAAGCCTGACTTGCGAGGACACGGGCCATTAGAGAAGCAGTAACACACAGATCTAAAAAGTCTCGTTGGTAAAGTGGGATTATTTTGAATCATTTTCTTTCAGCAGCTGATTGGACGTTACAGACAGCCGGCGTCGCTTAACTGTTCGGCCGAGGGGAATATTCAGGTAAAACGAGCTAAATAAGCGGCGACAGATTTGTAATCATTGTATTTTGATGGTCTGCATCCAGCAATACTGCGCCGCTAACAAGGCCTTTAAACATGAAATTACAGGCTTTTATTCCAGTCTTTAAAAAAAAGCTTTTTCGGGTTTGCAACCCGGAGGACGACGCAACCTTTTTTTGTCCGCTCTTGCTTCTGCTTTATTGGTAACACACACAAAACTGTGTTTGCACAGAAAACAGTCTCAGCCTCTCTGTCTTTAGCTCTTAGCATTACGTCGACTTTAGCCGGAGCGCTGCTGTGACAACACGGCAGTCGTGAGAACTCTTTATCCCTGCGGGCCCAACGAGACGGGAATTCAAGACTTTGGTTTGTCACAGTGTCCCTTTTACACACACACGCGCACACACACACACACACTACACACACACACACTAAACAGTTTTGAGGGCAGCCTTTGGCCTTAGTCTGGCCTGGCATCAGAGCTGGAGTGGAGTGATGTGAATAACATGTTTGCGCGGTGTGTATAAGAGCATGCACACACAGACACACACACACACACACGCACATGTCTCATCAGGTCATGCATGAAGTGAAAGTGAAATTTTAAAGGTGTGTGAGGGGGTGAGGAGTGAGAGAGCGGGACAGGGAGGGGGTGATTGGTTTTTGTCGGCCACGCGTCCATTTCTGAGTCGTGACATCAGACCTGACGAGCGGCGCTCACGTCCCCTGGAAGCTAGCACGCTACAGCCGGATTAAACCCCAGCAGACTTTTCACCTCTAACAGAATATTTTGGGACATTCGCCCAGTGGTGGACTTAATGAAGAAGACACGTGTTTGATTAAAGTGTCCGTCTGGTCAGCTCGGCCTGGAAGCAATAACGAGACCGGGGGAGGGACAGAGTCTTCACGCTGGAAGGAAGTGTTTGACACCCTATCGTATTTACAGCCTTCACAATTACTAAAGGGGTAAATTGACTCTTCAGATTTATTTATTTTTTAAAAAAGGGCTCTATTTTATAAGTGGGGAGGGGGCACTGCCCTGGGAGCAGAAGATATTCAGAGAGCAGGGCAATAAAAATAAAGATTCTGAGGAGTTGAGCCAGACTGAATGCACTTTGACTTGTTCAATACAGTCCTGTGGCTCCTGGCTTCGCACGGCCTTCCAGGCAGCCGTAACCTGAGACATGGCACCTCTCTTCTTCCTCACCCCCCCACCCCCCTTCCTTCCCCCCTCCAGTCCCCTCAGGGGCTACTGGTTGACGAAGATAATACCAGCTGAGGTGCGGCTTATATTAAAATGACCTCCTGTGACTTTCTGCTGGCGGAGAGGTCTTGGCACTTTAATAAAGTCTCGATGCCATTTATTTATAATGCATGTGATCGAGGGAGGAAAAAACAAATGATGCTCGGCATGCAGAGCCAGGCAAGTGTTGAGTCTGAATAAAATAAATGAATGTGCCCCCATTATGAAAAAAAAAACGACACTCTGTCCTCCAGCTCCCGCTCGTCTGCGGCCGCGGACGCGCCAGAACGGTCCGATGTCGATGGAATCAGAAATGAACTCTTGGACGTTTATGCTGAAACGGCAGCACAGCAGGCAAAGCAAAGCAACGAACGTCGTGTTCCTCGGTGACGGTTTACTTACTAACTGGACCAATGTTACTGGGGATACCTGCAAGACAGAAGCAGAGAGAGACGCACTTTAATGGACGGTGGTGATGGACTTCAGACATTCCTTGAAGGATTTAGGGGACACGTGGCGTCCCCAGTCTGCGTTGGTCTTTGGCTGCTTTGCTTTCTTGGCTGCGTTCATTATTTCTGTTGTGATGCCTCCGCCGATGGCGGGAAAGGTCAGTGCTGCGAGACACATCTCAAAATGTCCTCACACAACAAATGTAACACTTTCTGCTTACGATGCGGCTGCAGATGACAAAGATGCGCTTTTGCAAACTTTCAAAAGTTGCTACGAGAGGCTTTTTAGCTGACTTCTGATGCACGCAGCCACAGCCGCACAAAGAAGCAATCAAAGGACATCGGAGATGGGGGACATGTCTTATCCCGCTCCTGTCTGCACATCCGTCCATCATTCAATTTCTTTTGCCAGACAGCCGCAAGAGGAGATAATAAAGTCTGTCTCATCCCCATGGTGACAAGATCTCCCACACCAGGACACTGCTGAGCTGTGGATCTGAGGAGACGGAGACATTCGCAGGATTCCTGCGAGCATCACTTCTCCATCTGAGCGGAGATGAGCTCTTTATTTTCATTTTCCCCTTCTATGGTTTAATTTGGACAGCAGATCTGAGCATGCACACGTACGTGAGAATGTGCTGGACGCAGAAGTGCAGAAAACTACGGCTCAAAGGCTTCTGGGGAGATGTTTCCTGTTTGGAGACACTTAAGCCAGCTCCACGTTTTCTAATCATGTCTTTGAACCAGGGCCCATCCCTTTGTGCTTGCCCCCCTGCCCCTAATAAGGCAGTCAGTCCGCGTAACCCCCCCCACCCACCCACCTCGAGGTAGGAGGACATACTGGGCAGCAGGAGAAAGAAATGAACCCATGAGCCAAAGACCACCACAGACCAGCAGCTGAGGAAGACGAGGAGGCGGCCGGCAGGGTTAGAGCCTTCAGCCGAACTGTGGCAGGCTTTGATCACACTGCAGTCAGTCAGTCAGTCAGTCAGTCAGTCAGTCAGTCAGTCAGTCAGTCAGTCAGTCAGTGTTGTTCAGACTGAGCTGAATTTAGGAGGCAACCATGTGACTCATCTGAGAGCTGTGAAAAGGGCGAGGCTGCGCTGGCATGTGGAGTCAGAGTGTAATGGGTGTCAACGCTCGGGGGGAGACGGGCAGATGCCGGCCAGGAGAAAGAAGGACGAGCGCAAGGACACCCACGAGTTACAAAGTGGGATTGTTGGGTATCGCAACGACGAAGCTAGCAGTCAAGCCAACTCCGCTGGCGACCAGCTAAGCTAAGAAGGGAATTAGAAGTCAGCAGTGTTGCAGGAGCCCACATAGTCGGACCCAACCAACTGGCATTGGAACTAAACCCCAAAGTTGTTCCCAAATGATCAGAGCGTAAGAGATGGAAGAGAAAATGTTCAGAGTGGCTCCGACATGAAGCAGGGAAGGATAATACATTAACTGGACATAAAAGCCAGTCGAAGAGTGAGACATTGAGACGTGTCCTGTCTCAGTGGTCTGATTTTAATAGTTTAATAGAACATCGGTATTATAGAAGAAGGCTGCACTGTAGAGAACAAAGGAAAGAACAGATAAATATCTCTGAAAAGGAAAATAGCTGCAGTGGCGGAGCAGCATTCAATCATTTAATGTGTTATTTTTCTTAAACAACTAGTTATTTGTCGGTTGTCCTTTGTCCATTCCGGTTCTGGCCTCGATAACCTTTCCTTCCAGGTGGGTTCTTGGGGGCACCGACGGGCTGTCAGTGCAATTACCCGCTGCCCTCTGAACAACCCGCGGGGTCTGAGCAGATGTCCAAGATCCCATGTTGGGTCATTCGATTAATTTACAATCGCCGTCATTTCCAATCCCCTTCACCTGCCTGTCCCCCCCCCCTCGTTACAGAGCCCGGCTCCACTCTAATTCTGGCCCTGTCACACAGGAAGAGCATTAGCGCCCGCTTACAATGTTGCTGTGCTCCATTGATTTTCATGCGCCGGGATCATGGTTGCTAGCCGTAAACATGATCTCTAAGGCATGTGGGAGTCACTGAACATGAGCTCTGGGGTCAGCACATGCGACAGAAAGCACGCGCACAAGCCCACACACGGTGGGCAATAAACTTCCCAAGAAACCCCAGTCCTGTAGGTCATCAAGTGATTTATACTGAATCTCATTTGGCAGAGCTGTGTGGGTACAAGTCCCAGAGGTTTGATGTTCATGCTCCATTGGCTCCGTTTCAGTTTTATTGTCACCCATCCAAGAGCATCGCTGCCGCCTTGCTAATAGGTTATCAGACAGTGACACTCTGCCATTGCTGCTGAGAAAAAGACCTCATTCGGATTTAAAAAAAAGGTTTAAGCGAATAAAGAGAGATGATTGCGGACCTCTAGGTAGCAAAGAGTACCAAACAGTGAACTTTGCTCACACCAGCGGCCGGTGCAGGTGTGTCACTGTCACAGCTCTGACCTTCAAAACGTCTGAGCTGTTTTGGGGCTACCTGGACGGCGCTGGAAAAGGGGCTTATCTGCTATTTCCCCGGCAGGCAAAGCTGGTGATTGCTTTCCCCGGCCGCCATCGTTCTATAGCGATCCGTCATTATCTGGAGCTCTTCGGCTGCACGCGGCCCAGCGACGGTGACAGGCATCACAAACTGGTTAGCAGCAGAAACGCCGGCAAAGCGCGAGCCAGCAGCTCGGCGGGATTGAATTCCTCAGGAGCAAAATTCGCCTGGGCCCAAGAGCCCGGATGGCTCGCTCCTGCACGACTTGGCTCAAATGTGAAGATCTAAATCGAAGGTGGCAAAGTCTTTAAGTGTGCAGGAGCTACGTTTGGAGATGCACAGTTTAAGATTTCAGGGAAGGGGGGAGGTGCACGTTAGTGGCGGCTGCTGAAAAAAAGAAAAAAGGAATCAGGAGATGGAAGAAACAAATATTTGAAAGAAAGATTACCGGCACAGCTGCACAGAGCCGAGATGTGGAGGAGACTAAGTAAACAAGCCCGGTCTCAGGGGTGGTTCAGAGATAGAGGGAGAACGAGTGAGAGAGAGAGATAGAGGGATAGAGAGAGAGGGAAACAGAGAGAGAGAGAATTGCACAGGAAAAAGTGACGAGGAGGAAAAGATCAAAGAGTTCTTGGAGGTGAAGGTGGGGGAGCCGTAGGTCCTGGTCAACGTTCCCAAATGGACAAAGGTATTTCTGACCAGCTCGGCTTTGCGTTGTTATCAGCTGAGCATCTCAGTCAAGCTTTCGCCGTTATCTCCGTGTCGATCTGAGTGAACATTAACGTTTCTTCTCGTTCTCATCTAAAAGCACTGAGCCTGAATTTTGTATGGGCTTGCGTGTAATGTGATTACATCTGTACCTCTTTAGAGCTTCATCACAGTGAAGTCACGTTACACTTAAGCACGAGTTATTAATGTGCGGCCGAGGGCCCATTACGCCATTTAATGCACATAATTAATATTAAATCACCCAATTAGGCTGCTTTGAAACCAGTCCTCTAAATATGTTTCTGCAAATATAAATTCCACACCAATTTCTAAAAATATTTGATAAAAAATGCAGCTCAGAGGCCCAAGTAGAGTCAAATTTCTCTGGCTTCCCACCGTCAGAGAAGACGGGCCCGCTCCTCTTCCTCGTCTGGGTCCACACCTTTGATCACCGCACATCCGCGGGCTTCAGTCTCGGGCGTCAGCGATTATGCACCCCATGAACGCTCCCCCCCAACATTGAGCGAATGGTGTAATTACACCGGCGACCTCCCATTTAAGGCCGTGCACGTGTAACAAGGTCAGTCACACTTTCCATAAATCGTTACCGATGTCACAACCCTTCAACGCCACATCGAATCATCTCGACTGATCCATCCGCGTTTAGATGCTGTTGGGCTGCACAAAGACGCTAAACGAGCAAATTAATTATGAACATTAGACCTGGAATTTAAGCTTAGATCACAGATGTACGGGGATAAACCAGTCGCGACTGGTTACCCAACAACCAGGTCCAGCTTTTCGGGCTGTCTAAGCTAGTTTTAGATGAACTGACTTTGTTTCTCTGTTGATCCAATGGCAGAAAGTGAATCATCAGTTATTACCTATTCTGTCCCTCCATCGTTAATATTAATGTTGTATTTTTTAATCTGTTATTGGATCCATTTTGAGTTGACCTTATTCTTGCTGCTGCCTCCCAATAACACTATAGTTTCTTTTAGTCTTTGTTCAAATATTTTTCCTTGCGCTCTTTTCTTAAATTCCCTTTATCATCAAAACATGAAAAACAAGTGTCACAATATTTTGTCTAAAGTTATTAAAATGAATCCGTTGTTATGGAAACGGATATTTCTCAGGGCCCAAGCTGAATGGCAACAGTCACACAGTCGATGAGAAAGTTTCCTCTTTAATGAAACACTCACGGCTCATTTTTAATATTAGAAATCAACTTTTCAGGAGCCCCGATCGCTGTGACCCCTCCCGCCGCCGCCGTCTCCTTGCAACGGCGCTGAAATGAACTGCCATGGACAATTCTCCGACTGATCCCTCTCCTTCTGTCCCCACAGAGGGAGGAATGAGTGAGGCCGGGAGACGTCCGGGGCGGGGTGGGGTGGTGGGGGCTCAGATGGAGACGCGGGAAGTGAGAGAGACACAGCCGGCCCACAAGGCCGTGTTAGCGGTGACAGAGAGCGATGGCCACTTCCCTCCCCTCTATCGCCGCCGTCCTTTCCTTCCATCATCACTTTTGAAATGCTGTACTTTTCCTGGTGTCGCTGGAAAGAGAAATACTACGAATCCCCCCCCCCCCCCCCCTCCCTCCGTCCCCCGCTGCTCAGCTTCTACAGGATGATTCATTGATCCCGTTATCGCATCGGGCCTCGTGATGGGCACAGTAGAGAGAAATTAAATCTTAATTAAATTTTCATCTTTTGACAAATTTGTCTCCAAAGAGCTGCCATATGCTCACTGGGCCCAGGACACATTTCCAAATGGGCTCAAATGGCTTCCAAAAAAGGCAAAAGGTGCATTTTTTCCCTTCCGTCCGTCTGTATTTTCTTCCTGCAGTCTTATAGATTTCTCAGTGCGTTATCGCATCACGGATCCCCCCCCCCTCAAAGACTCACTATAGTATAATAATGCACTTTATACTATGACTGTTTTTCATCACTCGTTGAGCAGAGCGAGGGTGTGTGTGTGTGTGTGCTCTGTGGTGGGTGGGTGCAGGTATGGATGTGTACCCATGTATGTGTGTCCTTTTTTAATAATGTGCTGTCAATCTGGGCTCTGGGTAGGGCCATTTCACCCCCCCCAGTCTCATAACACAGATCCTCTGGGAGGGAGAATAAGTCATCCGCCAGTGGCCCCGAGTCCTCAAGCGCCGCCGAGAAAGGCAGAAATCACAACGGGGCAATAAAAGGGACGAGGGGGGATAAAACTCGGGTTCCTGCATTAATGACAGCCCCCCCCCCCCATCAGGATGAGTATTGGCTGGAAGTCCAAATAAGAAGCAACAGTTTGGGAACGAGGAGAAAACCCCAGGATTGTGCAGACAGATGTTTTAGTGCACATATTAGACTAAAACCATCTGAGTAACAAAGTCACATGACTCTGGACTCAGCATCAACCATGTGATTAGCTGAAGGAAGGTCCTTGTCCAATTACCGGCGAGGTGCCAGAACGAACGCCACTGTCTTTCTGAAAGAACATTCTCCGAACACACGATGTTGCTGCTCTGGTTTCCATCACTCTACCCGCTTTAATTGCTTCACGTCGCACCGAAAGGTTGTTATCCCTCCGTTAACACCGTCAAAACTCTCAGCACGACACATTCTGAACTGTTAATTGGGATTTATTTTCTCCTTCGTATTGTTCTGAATCATTTTAATACACGTCACCAGTCCCTGGGAGGACATTAACAGCCTAGTTTGGCCCCGCCCACATCCTGGTGGGAAATAAAGGAAAATCACACCTTAAAAATGTGAGTGTGTGTGTGTGTGTGTACTCACAGATATTGGCGGTGCCTTTAGGTATGGGCAGATAGGAGCCGGCGCTCCACGCCCGGCCCTGGTAATTCCTCTTACAGCGGCCACAGTCGGGCCCGGTGGTGTTGTGTTCGCACTCGCAGCTCAACTTCTCTTTGTCGAACACACAACTGTTGGCGTGGAGGTTGCACTTGCACCTATGAGACACAGAGCGAGAGAAGAGCCTGTTCGTGCGGGTGGATTTTTCTGCGCTTCAGAAATAAGAAATACTAAAAATACAGCAGCTTTTCTGCGTCGGACAGCGCGACTGAAGGCCGGCGGATCCTTGAGTCGCTGTGGGATGGAAACAGTCAGGAACATTTGCTGCTTTGACTTCAAGAGAAGCTGGTTGGAACGAGGCAGGCGAGTCACCGAACAAATGCGCCATCGTTATTTCCTCCGTTTTCTTTGGCGCCCCCCGTCACTCAGGATGGAAACTTGGCTTTAATTGTCCCACTAGAGGGTAGGTAATTGTAGTAAAGTCGGGAGAAGATCGACGGGGGAAGGAGGGACACAAAGGCGTGAGTGGAAGGCGAGGAAAACAAGGCAAAGCGTGAAACGAGCACTGGCAGGATGATTATGCGACGGATGGCTGGGAGATGGCCAGAGGGCGGCACGGAGCAAAGGCGCGATGACAAATTAATATGAGATGAGATCTCAGAAGCATATTTTCAGCCCGGGAAGAGGGAGACCCCTCAAGGTGCACTAAAGCCTCCCTCACATCTCCCTCAGCAGAATCTTCATTTAACAATAAACTTGGCAAATTCATTTTGCGCCGGGCTGAGATGAGCGTTGCGGGGATACCTACCTGCTTAATTAATTTATGGTCCTCATGCAGAGAGCACAACGCTGAGATGAGGAAAGAAGGTTGGACTGCCAGAGCTCTCTCTGGAATCCCTGTTTTACGACACAGGCACCTTTGTGGAGCACATTGAAATGTTAGCTTAATGCTTTAAATGATCAACTAAAGAACGCTTTGATACTCTGACCCTGTAGTTCAGGTCAGGGTCGAGTACATAAACTACCGAGTCCACCGAAGCCCGATGAAAGCTCGCTTTGATCTTATGGAACATTCCGGAATGGTTCTAGAGCTGGATGCCCTATAAAACACATCGAAATTGTTCCAGCATCATATTTAAATGAGTATTCTTTGAGCCTCATCTAATAACCAGAGGAAGTGCTGCGCTATGACGGAAAAACAAATATTATCTGATCTTCTGTTTTTTGCTTTATCCACTTGCGGAAATCAGTGGGTGATTAATTAAGTGGCATTTCAAGACTCCCGGCATTGCTCAGAAATTCTCACATCCCTAAAAAAAAGGTTGCTTTTTTAAAAAATAGAAGCAGAAAATGTTGGATTTAAAGGCCCCTCGGAGCCTGGAGAGGATTCCGCTCCGAGCGGCTCCATGGTTGCGATGCTTTGTAAAACCGGACTTCAGCTGCTGTCACAATCGTAGCATCGACGCAGACGCGGCAGAACTGAGGAAAAGTTCTTTGAGTTCATTCCGTTAGAGACCGAAATCCCCATATAAAGGTCGGACTTGTTAATGTGTGTGTGTTGGAGGTGTGGGCAGACTGGGATGTGGCGTGAAATGATTTTACATGGAGCCCTTTGTGGTTTAACCTTCGCTGCCTTTTAACCTCAACAACATTTTAATCAGCATCCAGAAGTGACAGCGTGGTCGGCATAATGATGAAGCCCGCCAGCGGGGCCCCGGGGGTCTCGTGTCCGCCGCTGCGGTTCTACCGCCAATCAGCGGCGGCTCCTGCAGGTGGACACCAGGGGAGCCCCCCCCACCCTCCTGACGCCGTCACTGCTGCGGCCACTAAAGCTCCAGAGCCGAGCCGAGCTGTGCTTCTGATCTGAGCGCTGATTGAAAGGCAGTCCTCCACTTTTCAGATCTCTCCTCCTATTAGTCCGTCAGCTCTAACAGCACTCCGGTATCGTTTAATAAATATTCATGGAGCCGAAGCATCTTTGTTTCTGGGAGGTGCTCCCAGTGTTATTGCTGCAGGCGCTCAGCTAAAGGTCCTCATATTTATTCATAAAACTCCCCATAAGGCAATGAGCTTAATTGGTTGGACCGCTAAAGGGCCACTTTTAATTTCATTATTATTATTTGTTATACATTATATTGGTAAAAAAAACAATGAGATTCCAATTCCCCTCCACATATGTGAGGGGGGCAGAAGCTGTGGATGTTGACTTTTCTTTATCCTGGCAGGAATGCCTGCAGGGCAGCCCGTGGAGGCTTGGCTTACCTGGAGCCGTGCATCCCTGACCTCTGCAGTAATGGGATTCTGATTGACACAATGGGTCCAACGACACACTGAGCCTCCGCGTGGAGCAACAAATAACAACAAACAGCAAACCCTTTCTGCTTCTGTAAACCTGGTCCACGTTGCAAATTTCACCAGGTTCAGCCCCCGACATTGCTCTAATTTTGCTCGCAGCGGCTTCAAAGCCAAAAGAATCAGCCAGTAATTAATATTAATTACCCACAAAGCGAGCCTACAACATCCCAGACGCACAAGACTGCTGATCCCGACAAATTGAGCTGGGTAAACTGTACATGGTCCTTAAGTGGGTTAACTAAGTGAAGCAATTAAATTTCAATCTAGCGCCCAGGTGTTTTCATACGCCAGCCAGTTGGGTCAAATGTTGATTTTGATGCTTGTGGCTGCATTCAGTGCGAGCTGTAAATGAATAAAAACACACACGGGGGGTTCGGGGGGGCGGGGTGGGGGTGCCGACGCTCGAGTGAACGCTGCGGTTTAATTATGTGTGATGAGAAATGAAATTGAAACACGGGAGTGGCGAGTGAAAAGGCCTCGGGGTGTGCGTGCAGGTGGTTTATTGGGAACGGGAACAGATAATTGTGCAACACACACGCACGTTAAGGGGAACGAGGTATTTGTCGCACTCGCACACACCTTCAAACATCTGCAACAGCTGCCTGCTCTCGCCTGCATGAGCTTGGAACAGGTCAGACGACCCATGTGTCACCTGTGCATTATCTTCTCCTCCTCTGTGTGCAGTGCATGTTGGGAAATTAAAGTTGCGAAACCTCGGCGCCCAGTTCAACCCCGGCTCCCCCTCCCCGTAAAAGTGGTACTAATTATCGCTTCATCTCCGCCTCTCCTCCCGGGAGGAAGCGGCAAGTCCAGAAACAGTTTCCATTACGTGGTGCAGTTTCAGCCACGAAGAGATGGGACACAGTGGGACATTTAACACAGATGTAAATATGGCTTTAACTGCCTGGGGACGGGAATACATGTGCTGGTTTTCAGACATTAAACACACCTTGGATGGGGTCGGTGGATGCTGCAGAATTCAACCGTTGACTATATCGAAATATGAGTCAGCTTTAAATTAGCAGCATTCTTTTTAAATCGATGATTGCTTGTTGAAGTGATGTCACTTCCTGTTCCTATAAAATGACGCTGTGATTATAGAAGGGACAACGATGTCCAACTGTTTTATTTCGCAGAGTCACTGCAGGTTCAGCTGAGGCGGGTGCACCAACCCGTCCCAGTCACCCGTCCACCCAATCCTCTGCATTACTAATGTATGCTGTTGGACATGCTATCCAAGCAGGAGTCAATCAAGAGGTCTTTACTGCCTGTGACACGCGAAGCCAGTTCGATAGAATCGACGTGCTGGTTCTCACTGATACCGCCCGCAGCTGAAGACTATGGGTCCTAGACGTGGCGACTCCGGGTGCAGGCAGGAGTGAGGGGGAGCGTTCCATCGGGGGGTGAACGGGTGGAGGGATATTAAAAGAGCTGATCATTTCATAAGTGACATCACTGATTGGAGTCCTTAAAGGAAATAACTCCCTGAAGACCCAGCAGCATTGATCGGTTTGGGTCAGACTGGGAGGGGTCAGACTGCATTTGACCTCGATGTGTGCGTGTGTGTGCGTGTGTGTGCGTTTGTGTGTGGGTGTGTGTGTGAGAGAGAGAGAGAGAGAGAGAGAGAGATCCAAGCAGATAAAAACAGATGGAGCTATTGAAACATGCAGAACTTTAGCAAAAAGTAGGATTTTATTCCATCAGCTAATTATCATTGATATTTTTATAGCTGGAAATCAAGTCATCCCAGGACTGTAAAACTACCTTAATGAGAGCAATTGAAGAAGATCTGATGAGGCATACAAACAGATTAACAAGTGCACAAGTAAACTTTGGGAACTCTTTTTATGTAATCCTGTTGTCTGGCGCAGACAACTCCAGTGTCTTCGGAGCCAGAATGTGAAAGCAGACAGGAGCCCAAAGAGCAGGTGTAATTACAGAAAAGGTTGGCAGTTTAAGTCTTAAACCGCAGCCACGGGTCATTAAGAACTGAGCTGGTTAAAGGGACACTTTGCCATAAAATGTCAGGCCATAATCAACCGGCTGATTAGCAGGTCCCATTGTGAAGAATGTGGAGTCTAAAACCGGTATTTTTAAAATAGTTTCATATTACAGAGCAGAAAAAAATGGACGTGAGGAGTGACGTAAAGGGCAGACTTAAGTGAATCTTATTATCCTTTCACAACCACACCAGTGAATCATGGGAAACTGGGAAATGGGCTGACGCGGTTCAGGATCAAAGCTATCCTCCGTAAGGTGTGTGTTGCTCTGTGTGTGTGTGTGTTGGTGGATCACTTCCACCATCAGCACTGCTGAGACAAAGTCATATCAAAAAGAGCAACCTAAGCTGTTAAATTCAACACATCTCTTTGTCTTTGCCTGATTGCTTATCTTTGCCAGTCGCGGCCGCATTGTCGTGGCGGTTCTGCTCGCAGGCTGAAGCTCTGCTGGATGGTCACACATAATGAGAGCCTGCATTCATTGTCCTCCACAAAAGACAACTTGCTTAGATTCACTTTTCATGACTCACTGATCCCATTATCAAGCCGTTTCTTTTCCCATCACTGAAATCAGAATCGAATATCTCGCTCGGGGAGGTTACCCCATCGGTGCAGTGTGTGTGTGCAGCCTGTGTGTGTGTGTTCATCTGCACACAAGGTGAATTAGGGAAACAGAGAACGTACAAAGAACCTCTCAACAGCCCCTCTATTAGAAATGCTGTATCTGCCTGGGCTAAATAGTGGGAACTGATGTCCTATTGTGTTTTCTTCCCTCTTTTGGAGACTTTAGGCTCAGCAAGCTTGTATTTCCCTTTACACAACATAAAACTTTACTAGAAAGAGATGAGAATAAGTTCAAAAGGAATATGTGGTTCCTTTAAAAGACCTTTAGTTAAGTCGTTTTGTATTGTGATGGGCAGCACTTGGTTTTTACTTAAGTTTCTTATTGTCCTCTCTGGACAAGTGGTGAATTTTAGTCCATTATTAACCTTCAGCTCTGTGAGAAGTTGCTCCTTGTGCGGTTATCTGCTCGGTAGCTTTTATGTGATCTGCTTGATGTTGAGCTGATAAGCGACGGAACAATAGCGTCAATCTTTAAAGTGATTACACGAGTTTGGGAATTCATGCCTTGACCCCACTGCAGAACTCACAGGAATCTCAATCCTTTCCTTCCGATTCCCAAAAGATAGCATGGGAGCATCTTCCTCAGAGGCTACCCGCTCGTGATGTGGTGGTGGGGGGCCGCCAGTGAAGGAACGGTCAATGAGGATATTAGTCATGCAGCCCGACAGGAGCTCCCATTACCAGTAGTGGGGCGGCAGTAGCGGGAGAGGAGGTGGAGATGTGCTGAAAAAAAGGCCTCCCCATTAATAAAATGGGTCACTGCATGAATGTTGAATGTGCTCTGTCGACGGTGAGAAGGAGGAAAAAGCCTGCTGATACGACTGGATTCTGCTCCCTAGAACCCATTTTGGAGATAATGACTCCAACTGGACACCGAAAACCGACGTGAAAATGACCCAGTTGACCAGTGAGCTTTGATGGGAATATATGGTGAGCCTAATCAGCCGCGTGTGAGCATGAATGTATGGATCGTGTCTGGGAGATGCTGCACACGCCGATGCACCAGTGGTCTTGTCAGACGGGTCACATTGTCAGAGCAATCTTCCAGTCCAGGAAGTAAATCCAATTTGTTGTCTTTGCTGGCTACTAATAATGGTAAACCCATTTAGAAGGGAATCGATGCAGCAAATATAAGCTCTGCATTATCAGCAAAGCAGCACTCAACGGGAAAACCGGTGCATCGAGTTAAAGGAGTAAACTGGAGCCTGTGAAGTGAGAAATAAATGTAGCTTCATCTCCAAGAACAGGGAAGGGATCTGTTGAGGCGGCGCGCCGCTGATAAAATCTCCATGTCACATGTAGCTTTTCTGCTCATATCTCTGGGCCCGGTCCACCCCCCCCACCCCGGCCGGTGGGCCGGTGATAAATAACCCCGGGTCGGCTTCTACACTCTTGCTGGGCTCAGTGTCGGTGACGCAGCGCTTTATCGGCTGATTTTATTGGTACGCGGAGCCCTCACTGCGCGTGATTTTAATCTCACGGCAGTCGCTCCATGTCTTTTATTCTGTATAAAAAGCTTTTTATTTATTTATTTTGGAGTGAAAAAGGTTGTTTTACTTTTTACAGTGCCGGTTCACTCGCACGTGATCTCTTAATGTCAACATCGAACTCTCATTTCGTTGTCTTTTGTGAGGGGGCTTTCAGTAGAAAATGAGCATAGCAGCTGCGTGTTGACCCAAAACCTGCATCAGTGCAGATGGGGAACCAATCTGTTCGCTCTCTTCTTGCAGTTCCACTCAAGAACAAGACCCCGAGATTCTACACCGCCCTCACCGGAGGCTGGAAGTCTTCTCCACCCCGGAGAACACAGATTTCCACAAGTTTAGGACTTTTTAGGACCCAGACAGGACACAGCCGGCTGCAAAGGTCCTACTGCGAGCTGAAGGTCACTGATGGCTGGGACCAATAGGGCCACGTCATCGTCAAGGTCATCACGCCTGACACCCTCCATCACTTAGCTGTGTCTTACAGGCAGCAGCTTTGACAGCTGACAATGACCAAACCCTTTCCGGCTGTACAGGGGTCACTTTGCTGTTAGCATTGGACCATCAGAAGCATTTTCCCGTTCCCCACTGCAGAGGACTAAAACCTCTCTTAGGCTCGTATTAACCATCGGACGAGCTGCTTTTAGGCCCGCCAGAACCGTTCAATATCTCCCCGGTGATCCGTGCGTGGTTGGAACCCCTCCTTAAACGTCCAGACAAGCTTTGTCCCCCACGATGGCCTTGAGAAACTCGGGCTAAATCTCATCCAACGTCCTCATTAGCAGCTCAGTTGCTGCTCACACGCCCATCTGGATGGACGCTTATGTCCACAGTCAGCTTCTAAATTAAGCTTTCTTTCATTATTTTTTCCTCCAAGAAAACCCTCCCCCCCCGACACCTACAACAGATGGCCCGTCGCATCGATGCCGTTTCAACATGTGCTGTTTGTGTTTCAAATATTTTAGGAATGAAATATCGTAGGCCTTAAAGATGGAGCAACACAAAAGGTTTAAGCTGGATTGTCTTTAAAAAGGGGCGATTCAGCAGACGGAGACTAAGCAGCTGAAATCCAGCCTGCCTTCATTTTGCCATTTGTAAGTGAGAGCAGCAGGCAGCACGGGAAGACGCAGAGGAGGCTTTAAACTGGCACAAAATAACCCACCATTGGACTATCTGTGATTTAAAAGTGCACGTTAACGCCCACTGACGAGCAAGGAAGGAGGAGGCAAGGAGTGAGGAGGCAAATTCCGATCTTTTTCTATATAAAACACCAAATTATGGGTTAAAACTCGAATTGGATGGTTGTACATGCTTCGTCAGACCTTTGCTGATCTCATCTTAAACAGTATTTGAGGTCCACGCGCACCCGATGTTAAAACAGGACGTTAAGGAAGATTCAATTGATTGAGGCAGACTTGGTTGGAAATCATTAACGTTCCTGACATTTGACACCACCAAGCTGCTGCTATGACTGTAAAGGCCCCTCGTTGGCACGTGGTTAAGCATCTGAAGCAAAGTTTGATTGACACACACACGGGAACGCAGGATATTTTCATCTCCACATGGAGGCTGGAGCCATTTTGGCCCACATCCAGGAGGACATCGGAGTGGTGATGACAGACTGAACCATGCAGATGCTTCCAGCTGTCACAGGTTTCACGGCTACCGTCACTTCACACCCTGACGCATTTATTGTCACCTCCGTTGTTCACGTGTGTATTGCTCGGAGAAGATCAATTACACAAAGGGAGGGGGCATTTACTATATATCAATATAGCCAGATGTGATTAGATGCAGCACAGCTGCCTCCAGATGGGTGCAGGTCTGAATAAATGGGATTTCATGCTAATTTGAAATATAAGTAATTCATTTTTAGCATCAATTATTTAAAAATCTACAAACGGGAGCTGTAGAAGGATGATAGTGCAGATCCCGTCGCTTCATAAAGCCGTCAATGCCAGAGCGTGCACGTGGTGACTGAAATTTCCTTTGAGCTCCTCAGTCAGCCAGACTGCAAGGAGGGCTGCGGACACAACAAGGCAGGCCGATCAAAGGCAGGGAGGTGGAGAAATGTCCCGGACTGGACTCAGGGGTGACAGGATCGAATGGGAGAGGGGGAGAAAGCAGATCAAGGGAATAGAGAAGCAGCTGGGGAGTCAAGTAAGCTCAGACTGAGGCAGTGACGAGCAAATGAGAACGGGTCAAAATGAGGACGCTGGCGCCAAAGATGTCGGCCAAAGCCTAAAAGGTCTGTTCAACAAAGAACTGACCATTCTTCATCACCCTTAGGCTATTCATTTAACTTATTCATATCACCTCCTTCACGTTCTCTTTCAAGTACCAACCACAGACCTTTGCCAAAGAACGGCTGTTTCTGTCACTAACTACAGGTCACCAGTTAATAAACCAACCCGTTGTTCCTCTCCCAGCGGACCCACACAGATGTGGGAAGCTTCAAACCAACCTGAGTGCAAAGATGAAGGAAATAAATAAAAGAAACTCTTCCCCGGATGCTTTGAAGTAAGAGGGAGAATGAAAAAGTGCAGGCGTGAGGATAGACTCAGGCCACTGAAGAACTTCATTTAGAGCCTGTGTTATCTCATCACACCATTCATGGAGAGCACGGTATCGCTGTGATACTGGATTAAGCAATTATTAAAGTAAAAGACTCGGGAACTTTAGAGCAGTAAAAGGCTAAAAAAAGAAGCCAAATTCACAGCGACTTCATTTTCCTTTTATAATAGTGAAATAGCAGCAAGGCTTCCCAACTCACTACCAGGCTATTTCACAGTTTTTAGGTTTATTTAGCAAAAGTAGCCTCATCTTGTCGTCCCTGCACCACAGCGGCTGGAAACAATTGTATAAATGTCTTTCTGGAGAACGAATTTAGCCTCTATTCTAGGGTGAAGCTGCTCCGATGTAGCTAGCGTACCTCCGTTAGGTCCGTTGACCAAAAACATATATAAAGGTCTAACGGGTGTCTTTGAGACTCAAAAGACGGAGAAGACCAACGGGACAATGATGGATCCTGAACACACAGCCTGATTAGGAAAACACCGGACACACATCACACTTCCTGCACGACCTGCAAATGCAGAAAAATGTGTCAGAGGATCCACATGCCGACAGCGTGAGTGATTCGTGGACGCAGAATAAATGAGTTGTGCCATAACAACCACTTCATAACACTTATCGTTGAGTCATCATTCCTCCCCCTTCCTGTATTCTCTGCTAGACGAGTCACCCATGAACACACACTTCATTCACATCATTAAATATGACACACACAGTCTGATGGATAGCTCCATGTTGATATACCTCACTTAACTCAATTGTGCCAGACAGACACGAGGCCGAGGGTCATCTGATGAGAGCCAGGAAGCTAACACGTGGCCTGCAGGTTGACAGATGGTCCAGGTTTGGCCCCACACGCAAACGGAATGACTCGGATTATAAAACCAAAAAGGCTGACACGTGAAGCGCAGCGGAAGGTAAAGAGACGCTTATGTGGACACACGGGCGGAGGAAGGCTCGTCCACGTGATCGATCAATGCGCGGCCTCATTTGTGTTTCACCCACAAGTCAATTCACTCCAAACAATTAGCACGATATGGTTTTGCTCATAAACACTTGTCGTTACGACACTCTACGTTACATGGTTAGCCCGGTCACGGCCGACTGACCGATTTGCTCTTTCTTGTTTGATTTCACTCCTGCGCGACAAGAAGGGTCGGCGAGTGGAAAGCCTTATCCGGGAGAGGAGCGGGCAGGAAGAAACATGAAATTAGAAGTAATAGATTATCTGTCAACTGCAGGCGGGCCTAAAAGCAAGCCCAGCACAGCGGAGAGCCAGTGAGAAAAGAAAGAGATTGACTTCTTGTTTGTTCCTCCCTGAGGGGGCCTCCGATAAAGCCATCACTCACCAAACTGCTGATCTGTAGTTGAATGTATCCACACATGCACTCAATCTCACACCAATTAGAAAGTGCCAATAGTTTGACCCGGGCAACGCGGGACGGCTAAAGCCTCTTATCTTTCTTGTATGGCTGATAAGTGCTGGTTATGGGATGTAATAGAATGAATCAGATACTACAGATGGAAACGGAACTTTTATTGGGTTCTCCAGGAAATGAGGACATCCTGTGTGTCATGACGGCAGTTCATGCAGGAAGAAGACCAACTATCGACGTTCTATGGTTCCTCGCTGTTGTTGTGTTGAAGCTGGAGGCAACGGTTAGTATTTCTGTGGGCAGAAGTGTTTGCGTCGCACTGTAAATACAAGTCGGCCATTTTAAACTGCTGGCGATTGGCTCGAGGCCGAGTTTGGACCTCCCTAGCTCCTCTACAGGAGCAGGCGTCACTCTGTCCATCCTCAAATACAATCTATGGATTTAACAAGTCTCTCTTCAAGTCCCCATGTCAACCGTGTGGTCAAAGTGATTGAATTGTTTCTGGTCTTGCTTTATTATGGCGAATGCAGGCTGTGGAAATTGGAATTGCAACTCGCGCAGGCTCAAGAGTGAATTGGCAAAACAAACGGAGACCTATCAAACGGCACCGTCATCTCCCAGTTCAGAGGTCCGTCTGAAAGGGCGGCGCGTAAACAGAGTAGTTTGTGTGTGAAGGGCCATGACGCTCAAGAGGAATCGGCCGAAAAAGGCTTGAAAATGTTGTTTCAAACAAATTTAAACCTGAAGGGAAAATTAAGTGGTTGAATATCGGATGTAGATTTGAAGTAAAAAATATGTGAGTGTGGCGGAGAAGCTGCGCTTGCTGAGGTTGCCCAGTGCCGCACGTTTCACAGACTGGTGAATAATTTAACTGACAGCACTGCGAACTTCAGGACAGGCAGTTTTGCGGTGTCCAGATATGAAAATGGGACTAGACGTTTGTATGTAGCGAAGGTCCCAGTAACCCTGTCACATGCAAGACTCCTCTGAGAGGAACAAGTAGAGCGAGACGGGGAGCAGAGGCCAGGAGACAGAGAACAACAGCCAGAAAGACGTCTTCAGCAGCCTGAATCTTCTCCGGCTTTAATTACACTGTATTGATCACAGAAGGGGGAGAGACAGGTGGCCAGATTGAAGGCTGTAGTTACTGTAAAGCATGTAAAAAGGGGGGAGTCAAAGCAATTTTATCAATGTCATACAGCAGATAATTAGAAATTCCTTCTGACTGGCCACCCACTCATCTCACACTGCTGGTCCACAGAAACCGCCAGGGTGTCAGATTCACTTAGCTCACCGGGCTGCTCGCATTGTTCCCATCCCCTCACCTCTTCATGCTTGGTTTGATCTGAAATTCTTGCATCGATTATTTTCTCTTCCCCCTCCTCACCTAGATCCTTTGCTCCTATCCTTGTAATGAGCTGGGAGGGAACGGTCATGGCTGAGGCGTCTGGCTCCCCTCGAACGGCTTTAGCTACATTTGACAGATGCAAACAGGTCCACTCGGACAAAGTTGTTCTGCTTTTGCTCTTTTTCACATCTTGACTGGGTTGACCTACTTATTTTTTTTAAAAGAACTTTGGTTTCATTCTTTGTTTCTCACACCGAGGTGGTAAAAAAAACCTGTATCTCCTTCCACGTTCAACCCTTTCTTACGCTGGTGATCCAGCCGGAAGGCAGCTGAGTCCAGCACAGTGAAATATGCCAGATTCCACCTCGTTGCCCCCGAAAAATCGCTCCCGCCGAGTCTCACAGAACTGTATTCTGAGGGTTAAGGAGCTTATGTCTCGTATACAACGCTTGGAGAAAGGGGCTGAGCAGCGATTCTCTATGGGGTGTGTGTGCATGTGTGTAGGGGGGTGAGAAGAAAAGTGAATCCTCTCCGTGAAGAGTGTATCTCATTATAGCTGAACTGTACGTTACCTTTGGTAAACAGCGGGAAAATATTCTCGGACAGGCGTCAAATTGAAAACAGCGTGATGGTAAACATAACGAGCCGCTCTCAAAACCAAAGTCCCGCGGGGATCAACCAGTTAAATCCCGATTACCCAGAATAAATAATCAGCATTTACATCAACCCCCCTCAGTTCGCCGTTGAATGGTTACCGCCCAAGTCCTTTGTGTTGGTAAAGGACCTGGAGTTTTTTTTTTCTTTTTCTAAATGACCTTCTCAATCATGAGAAAATTCAAAAATTCAATTTCTAAGAAACATTCATCACCGCAGCCCCCATTGCTCAAGGCTACCTGTCCATTTGTGGCATTAAAGTGCGCATTGTGCTTTGTGCAGTGCGCCTGGGGTACATGTGAATGGCTTATTAGGAAAATCAACAAATTAGTGATTCTTTAAATGGCTGGAAGGTGTTTGATAATGTGTATGGTGGCGAAATAATGTTTGCTTCGACACAGCGGCGGTTAGTTCATGTTTCCCTCTGCAGTCTGGGTGTTTGACTCCAACACATCTGCCTGCATCTCTGGATTGTTGTGACATCCTGCCGCCGCGCACCGGTGCACCGCGAGCCTCTCGAGTGTGAAAAGCAAAACAAGAGTAATTAAATCTTCATTCTGTCACGCTACAACCACTTTTACATGTGTTAAAAAGGCACAGAGCGTAATGGGCACGCCACTTCTATCTGTGCCCTCCTGACTCTCGCGGTAATTTCAGCGCGCTTCTGTCAGCCTCTGCGGAGCGCCCCCTTGTGCCCCAAAGATACTATAGATCAAGCACTAATTACAGCGCGTCGGATGAGATGCGATACTTGGAAGATCACAGACAGTTGAGTGATGCGTTGGTCAAAAGTGCAGCTCTGCAGGAGGTCCCGATGGTGTCTATGCATCTATAAGTCGGGTTTGAAGAGCTGAGGTCTTACCTGCCCTGGACTTTGATATCAGAGATGGCGTAGAAGTATCTGGAGAGGTTGTCCTCATCGACCATTGTTGCTCCCGTGGCGGGACGGAGCAGGCGGATTCTCAGGTCCGTGATGGTGAAGAAGTCCCTCAGGTTCTTGGTGGTGTCCAGCTGCCCATAAAGAGAAGCCATGTTGTGGAGCCGAGGCCCGGCAAACAGTGCGAAGCGGTCCTTGATCTCAAAACGTACAGTTTTGTCATACTTCCACACATAACCGCGCGAGTAGTCCTCAGTGCAGATGATGTCCAGCAGGGTATGCTGAGTCAGGTCCTGCACTGTTTTGGGCTCCATGGTGAAGGCATCCAGGCAGTCAGTGGCATAGAACTGGTAGGGCTGCCAGGTTCTTCCGTAGTCCAGCGACTTTTCCAGGACCATCTGTTCGGGTCGGCCCGACTCGAAGGTAAGGACGATGTCATCGGTCAGTTCAATCGTCTTGTTCCAAGACAGAGTGATGTTGACCAGAAGGGGTTTGGGGTACTTCTTCCAAGATGAGGACTGCCAGAAGGTGGTGGGATTACGGCCTTCGATGTCAAACATGAGCTCGGGAGGGTGGGCGAGTTCCTCCGTGCTGGCGTCACATTCATTGTTACACATGTAGGGGTTCTCCTACGGGGACAAACACAGAACACAAGAATGTACCATAAATACAGATCACGAGAATGTAGCGTGTTCATCCGACAGAGGCCTGTCAGCATTCCGAATCAGTGTTCTAAGGCTCTGAAGCATAACCTCAGACAACACGTCCCATAACAGCTCCAAAGGTCTTAGAAGAACCAGAATGATTTATGGCTTCTATTACATTAAATGTTTTATTTCATCCTTTTAGTCTCTTCCGAATGAAACGACGCTGCACAGACGCTACAGCCAACAGAGCCGATAATAAGGTCGGATTACTCGACAGTCCCGAGTCAACCCCATCAAACTACTGACGTGCACCCTGTGAGAGCATTAGCGGAGCAGCACCGGATCAATATAAGTTTGGGATGGAATTAAAATACACGTTCCTTTTTGTGGCCTTTCCCAACAACTATGGCGGAGGCAGGTTGTAATAAAGGCATGTGGGGAGGGTGGAGGAAGCAAAAATACGGACACAGTCATCTTAAAATAGATAGATTAGATCCGATTAGAACAGCATGTATTGATCGTATTGGACCTGAGATTGCTAATAAACATTTACGCAGAAGAAGAATAGCTGGCAAAAACCAAGAGGCAAACATATAAGAAGCAGCCTCTTTGATGACTAGGTGTTGCAGCGTAAATATGAGGCGCGCCTGTAATGGCGGCGCTGGGATAAGTAAGAAAACAAGGTGTGTGAGAGCAGAGAGTCAATTTCATAGCTCCTCATGGCACAGACTCAATAATGTTGTTTTTTTCTAAACCACTGTGTTACAAAAGAGAAAAATATAAGGATTTGTGCAGCTGTGCGCCAGGTGAGTGCACAATCGTAGAATATATGAATACCTGAGGGCCTGTGGCTCTCTGCTGCATATTTAGATTCTGCAATCGTCCCTGCAGCTTTAATTATCTTCATTCCCCAACATACTGTAAATAATGTCATGTTTTAGGTCAATGAATAGAGTGGAATTGCCCTTTTATTTTTTTTTAAACGGGAATTTTAGGTGGCGGAAGCAGGTGGAAGCATGTTCATGGCATCTAATCCTGCTTTGTTAAGGTTATTGCTATTTTCTAGAAAGTCCTGTTTGATTTACCACTGATCATTACCAGCTGGCTTCTCCTCCCGCTCCCCAGGGGCTTCTTCTTGCTGTCAGGGGGAGAAGGCGCGACTCTACGAGGACCTTTCAAGTGCTACAAGCTCCAATTTATCAGGACAAGATAATCCACTACTTGATTAGGTGGGACATGTCACCCTGCGCATGTGCCTCTGTGAGTGTGCGTGGTGGCGAGAAGTGTGGCGACGAGGGTGGGGAACATGAAAAGGAGCCGAGACGGAGTCAGTTAGAAGGAGAAACAGCACTATTCGCCTAATAAGCTTTGCAAGTTTTCCCCCAGTCCTCCAAGGCGAGGTGGCAATAAAACAGGGTTGTGTCAGGCCTTCTGACTGCTGGACAGGCCCATTAATATCCTGTCTGGAGGATCCCCTACAGGCGTCTCCCAGCGCTGGACAGAGGTGGTTGGGAGGAGATGAAGGAGGAAGAAGGGAGAGTGGCAGTGGAAAATTCCACTTGGGTTTTCAGGATGGAGGTAAGGTGTGCCATTAGGTGCAGCATCTGGTGCACTGCGTAGCCACAGACAGATGTGTAATAACTCATATGTGGCAGTTATGTCTGCCCGGGGCGTGGGGGTGTGGGGGGGACAGTCTCTAAAACACACTTGGCATGCAGGATGGCAGCCAGTGCTGCTGGGAACATGCAGGTACTCAGGAAAGGGAAGTGCACGTCGACACGTTGGCCTCTCTCCGACTCCATCACAAAGAAATCAGAAAATAAATGAAACAAATCAGTGCGTTCGAGGATACGTAAGGACCCTCACCCTCACCCTCACCGGAACATATCGATGATAGGACACAGATGAATCGATTGCCGTGGCCGCCGCACATAGCACCTGACAAACAGCTCTGTCCCCAACACGCGGGTTAAAAACCTTTCATTACTGTCTCCTTTTCTTATCGCTTAATGACAAAATACTGCCTTTATGAAGATCAATAGCCTCACTCATCATCCCGGGGAAGAGGAAAGAGATACAATTCTATATGGCCTCCTGAAAATCGATGTAAGGTTTCCCTGTTTTACCGCGGGGCACCGCGGAGGGCTCGGCTAGCCGATTATTGTTTTGCCGGACATTAATATAAACGACAGCGTCCAACACCGCAGCATTTCTGTAATTAAAAATGATGTTTCTATTAGTCCCAGTGTGGCGATAAGTAGCCAGGATGGAGGGCAGCCATGGCAGATCACAAAGCCAACGCTCTGGGTTAGCCGAGCGGACAAGTCACGCTAAATTGGTGCTAACGGAGATACGGTCATCCCACCCCAAACCCAGTAACTTAATCCCATTATTACGATGGTGGGATGGTGCGAGCGGGCGACGTGCGCATGGATGTTACACGTGCGGCAGCCTGTGTGTGCGCGCGTGTGCATGGATTCACAAATCATCTGGAAGCTCCTCTAAATTCATTTGGCCTTCTCCCCGTATTTGTCAAACCGTTCAGGCTAATTTAGCAGAGCGACGGTGGAGGAATACAAATCAACACAGCAGCAAAGGATCCAGAATTAGACAAATTCTGTCGGGCTGCACTCCACAGACCTGCATTATTCTGAGCATCTGGGTCAAGTGTTTCCCTTGTTTGCCAAATGAGTGTGTTCGACAGATTGCAGATGATGCTACTACAAATGAAACAGTTCACTGTAGAAGGTAATAGCTGTTCTAATCTAATTAGCGCTGACGACAACAGGACCAAAGCAAAAAACAAACAAACAGGTATTTTATAAAGAGGGCCAGAAAGTTTTACAGCAACCAGCAGAAGAAAGGAATGAAGCTTTCAGGTCTAATGGTTTGTCGTTCTAATAAAAGCAAGGGAACAAAAAAGCATTTGGGTAATATGTCCTGATTGCTTATTGTGGAATGTTACTTTGGTGCTAAAAAAGACAAAATAAAGTGTTGGGAGTAAAGAAACGAGTTCAGCCCGAAGACAAATTTTTTAATTTCATGATGACAAATTAAAAGATTAAGTGAAAGATTAAGAACTTATCCTCTGGACTTGGGTTTGTCTATGTTTTATGGAGTGGGGGGGTCGGTCCAGGTGGAGGACGGGATGTGTGGGAAAATAAATGTACTAAGAGCTGACAGGTTTTCCAGATAGATGAAGTTGCACCAGTCAGAGGCTTCGGTGTGACTGATGCGTGGCGCTTGTAACCCAGATAAGAAAATCACATCCTGGCTCCACCTCTGTCCATCTTTACAGCGTCGCCACATTTTTGTGCACGTACACTTTCACTGAGAGGCATCGGGGACGTCCTTGAAACAGCAGTTTGCCCATAATCATGGAAAATGCCCCTTAGAAAATGTATTAAACGACTATTTGTGAGTGTAAACGTCGGTTTACTGGGATTACCAGATGTTAATAAAAACATAATAAACACACACACACACACACACACAACACACACACACACACAAACACAGCGTCCATATGGCCTGTGAGGGGACAGACAGGGAGCGAGTCAGATTGGACGAGTCTATCAAAAGACACATTTCACTAGCAGCCTTCAGCTGCTCCTAACAAGACAAACAAATTGCTTCTTCACCAAGTTCCCCAACATCTGAGCAGGGTTTTCCAGACAACAAACACTCCAAATTTATATCAAAGTCTTTGTCTTTTGCTTTGCTTTCACCCCAGCCGTCTTCAAAAATCCACTTCTATCAGGAGAACAGTGCTTATTAAAGCATTTAAAGAGCACTGAAACCTGGCGACACACACCTGCTACAGGTACAAAGGAAGCAACATCGCGCTGAAACACATGTTAGCATGGTCAAGAACTTCTGATGGAACAACAACAACCAATTTGTCTCACATTTGGATGGTAGATCGGCTTCAGAAATATGTATGAAATAAGTTTAAAAAAAAAAAAAATCTACTCATTTTGTGTGTGTGTGTGCACGTGTGTGTGTGAGAGAGAGTAGAGGAAACGAGGTTGGGGTTAAAGCTATCCCTGCTGCATTAATGAAATGACCTTGTTCCACGATGGATTTTTTTCATCCTCGACCCAGGGGTTTGATTGAAGCAAAGCCCCCCCCCCACACACACACACACATACCCACACACACACACCTCCAGTCGTGCCAACACCTTTACTGGATTGCCTCCGCTCCCTTCTCTCCCAGGATGACGGCTGGTGCAGACGGAGAGAGCAGCTTAACCTGAACGTGGAATGAATTTTGGATGCCGCTGTGACAGATTACAGTGGTAATAGACACCCGGGCCAAATCCTCACCAGGATTACAATCATATTTTCAAATGGCTCAGGGCTGGACGGAGGTCAACTAGCCTGGACCACAAGTCCACAAGGTGATGCGGGATTGAAATGACGCAGGCCTCCCTGACAATGCAGTCCAAGACCATTATAAGAGGACAACAAAAGGCTGAATTCCTCTTCGCCTTCTGAAAAATCCCATGGAAACACTGGTGAGACACCAGTGGATGATCATCTACCAGTTCCAGGAGCTGTGGAGATTCAAACGGCAAACGTTCCGAATTTTGTCCCCGGCTTTCCCGACTTTCCAAACCACCTGAAGGGCGTTGAGCGTCAGTGGGCAGTTTACATGTGAAATATTTTGCTGTTATTTCCCTCCCCCCTGAAGACCAGACAATGACAGACGTCCACTCACTGGGCTGGGCCAGTGCACCAACGGTCCTGGAGCCCAACGCTCTGCGGGCTGCGGCGGAACACAGTCAGACAGCTCGAGGCCTCCGGCCGATGAAATATGCTGCTTTGTGGCACCGGAGGGACACATCCAACAGTGATCTCACGCAATGAGCTGCGCCGTTCGTCTTAAGCACCGCAGCGTCGGTCCACCGGTCAACTGCGGGGAGGTTAAGAGGCGAGACGATGTATAAATGCCCTCGTGTTGTGTTCAATGCCATAATGACGTCGATTTAGAGGAATTATGAGCCCTAAAACAAGAGAGGGGAAAGCCTTCAGCAGGCAGCCTCTGCCGTTCAACCGGATATAAAAACAATTTGATATTCTATTATCTTTAATACGGCAGCGCGGGCCCCGCTGGGCGCCGCCGGGATGCGGTACGGAGGACAGGAGCGTCTCCTCTGCTTAGGAGAAGGGAAACAGCCATTAAAGAAGCGGCCATGGACTGTTTGACATCTGTACGTAGAGACATTACACAGGCAGTTAACCCGCCAGCTTAATGGTGCCGCTCGGAACGTCGCATTGGCAACGTTCCCCTCTAAACAAGCTCCTTTTTCCTTAAACAAGCCGGCGCCGTGATGTGGAAAACAAATGAATTCGTGATGATTTACAACTCGGAGGGACAAAAAGAGACAAATAAAGTCTGTTAAATGGGGCCAGCGCTTTACACGCACGCCACTGCTGGCGATGAGACAGAGGAACAGTTCGGGGTCGTTGACGCCACCGAGACATTTGGATATTTGTTCCACCGCCGTGTTTGAGGCGTATTGAACTTTATCGTGCGTTCCATTTCAGTGTCCAGTTGGAAACTGTGACCTTGTGAGACGCAATAAAGGAGCTTATCATTGAAACTATGAGGTCTCTCACGGTTTTACACCCATTTTTCTGCGTTTTAAGTCTACGGAAGGGCGGATCAGCTGGTTACATGGTCCAGTTTCTAAAATAGGCCCTCCCGGATCAGCCCTGCCACGTTGTTGACCGGCCCGGTACTGAGATCTGGTTCCTCTCAGCTGACTTCCCGGCTGAGCCTGTGAGCGCGGCCGTAGCTTTTGGGTAAACTCTCTTTGATGTGAGATCCCGCTTTTGATTCCACTGATCACGTTTGGAAGCGCTGCTAAATAATGGATTATCTGAGGAGAGGAGAACTTAAAATATACCCAGTTGTGTTTCCCAACATTAAAATCAAAAGATTCCCGGAGAAGTCCGGGCCGCTGGCCTACAGTTCTGGGGAGCGTCAGCTGGCTTTTGTAGGCAAAGTCAGAAAGATCAGCTTGATTTCAAGTGTCATTCATCTTTTATTAAGCTGACACCCTATAGTCAGCCTATACACCAGGGTATCATCGATTTGCTGGCTGCTGCAATGCTGCTTCTCTCAATCAGGCCGGCCTGTCCTGTCAGATAACACCAGGACCCGGGGATCCTTCTCTTTATATTGAGACGAGCCGGTGGCCATGATCACCCCTTATCTCTACGCTGAGAAATCCCTCAGGCGCTGACATCATGAAGCAGAAGGTCTCCATCACCCCCCCCACCACCACCACCATCATCTCCCTCTTTGTTGCATTTTTTAAAAATATAATGAAGTTCATATCTTTAGAGAAACCCTCGGGCGAGTCGTGGATCACTGTCACCTTGAAGCTAAGACGCTAACCTCATGAAAGGGAATTTTCCCCCCTTCACCTGCACAGATACATGCAGACCCCTGACCTGATGCCATGGCAACAAAGCGTAGGTGCCGATCTGTTCACGCGTATCTTATATATCTGTAAAATCACTGACTGGCTCAGTGAAAATACTCCTGGTTTGATTCCATCCCAGAGACGTGAAGCAGCTGTTTAGGATGTTCCCCAAGAACATGTGCTTGGTCTTCTCCTCTTCCCACATTTTACTCATGCCCTTTATTTATACATTGATATCAATAGGAACCAATATTCACATCAGTCGATTATCTGAGTGTACTGACAGAAAATGTCTGCAGCTATCAAAAAACAGCAAACAGCCACGTCTCAGCGGCAGAAACCGGCTGATCTAATTGGTTTATGAGTGAAAGTAGCTGTCAGACACGTTCCTGCGTCCTCGCCGCAGCAGGCGAATTAAACCCCGCCCTCGCCGGCCTCGCACGCGCTGCCAGAGGAGCCGTGAACGCTCGCGGTTGTGTGAGGTGGTCAAAACACGACGCGCTGCCTTTATTTGACCGCCGTGACTGTAATAGCGCTGATGTCTTCAGCTACGCAAGATTTGTTTACTTTCTCCAGTCCAAGCAAATATTTTCTTACATCCACGGGAACAAATTTGTAGCGCAGAGCACAAAAATGCGGCATTGTTACGACAGAAGAGCCTCCGAAAGCCTTTCGAACTATTTTGAGCTGCTTGTGACCTTTGCGTCTTTCTCATGGTGGGACATAACAAATAAGGCAGCGATTTTATTGTCCGTTTGGTGAAGCTGAAGCATTCATTTTGTTTTGGTAGATTTCTCCTGAGCTCTGATTTCTGTGACTTTGGGATCTTGAGGGACTCTGTTTTAGTTATTCAGGCTTTTTGAAATTGAGCTTTCAGCAGATGATTAAAATCAATAATAAGCTCTGCCTCCGCCACGAGGGTATTTAACTAGTTGAGATTCATGTCTGCTCCCTCTGTCAGATGGCCGAGGTCTTTTCGAGTCGTTCTTCGGGAAGAATTCCTCCTTTTCTTCTCTCTGTCGCCTCCCTGCTCCTCTCTTTCCTCACCACCAAATCTGTGGAAGTGATTGACAGATGACTCCTGGGAAAAAGTGCTCGGGCCTTTTCCTCTCTGAGCTCCGAGGATCACGACACTCAAACGCCCTGACATGACAGGCGCACACACACACACACACACACACACACACACACACACACACACACACACACACACACCCTTATACTACTATCTTTATGAGGACTTTTATAAATGTAATGCATTGTCCAGCACCTTATTCTAACCCTAACCCCAATCCCCATTCTAACCGTGTCCCCACTTTGCTAGTAGAATGAGTGTTTTGGTATTCGATGTGTAAATAGTATGAGAACACACACATTAATTTCACAAGTCCATCACACAGATGACTGGAACGACAAGAACATATGAAATAAAATATTGACTTTTTGAATGCTTCCTTTGACTTTCTAATAAAAATCTCCTCTCTCTGATTAAAACCTTGGTGTCCATCAACAGGGACAGAGAAGACGGGGATCCAACCCGTCACCTCATGTTATAATCAAACAACACACGTGGTGCTTTTTTAAAAGAGTCAGAATATTTCTGCAGGACTTTTGTCTGCAGCGAATAATAAATCCAATTCTGGAACATGTAATTTTCATCATCACATCGTCAGACTCAAGTAAAAGAAAGTCTTGAACCACTCAGAACAATGCAGACAAGCACCGGCGTATATGTTTCCTTCAGTAGCCCTTTTCTTCTGCTTCATCACATCAGACTTATAAGGAGAAGAAATCCACCCCCCCTCAAAAAAGAGCTAATGTAGGATTCCAACAGCACACAGCAAGCCGCTTCCAGGAGTGGATGCACTTGATTCTGGCACAATAACGTCAACTGTTGGCTGCTCGTAATCACAATTCTCAAAAGGAGTCAAGGGTGCTCCACCATCTGATTGTCTATGAGCTCTTGATAAGCCGCCATTATAAACGACGAAAGAGTGAGTGGTGGGAGTGGGGGGCGCAAAAAAGAGAGAGGAAATCAGAAACTTTAACAGGGCCAGAGGGAAATACTACACTAATCAACTCTACTCAGCTGAAATTATAGATGAATTAAGCACTCTGTTAGTGATTAATTAAACCAAGAGATTCAAACTAATGAGACCGCACAGAGCCGAGCCCGTGTGTGTGTGTGTGTGTGTGTGTGTGTGTGTGTGTGTGTGTAACCTGTCTCCAAACAGAGCAGATGCAAACTCCGGCTGCGAGCCACTTTAAAGAGGGATTAGATGCAGAGGCTGATTCTGCGGTGGCTTCACACACACTCGGCTCATCGGGGAGTCACCACACACGCTCAAAATAGCTCAAATAAAGGAAACAGTGATTTCTGACGTTGGTGAAGACGACCTGACAGAGCTACAGAGACACGTGAAACCAGCCGCTTTAAAGGGGGGGCTGTTTACATGCCAGGGCATTCAGTGTCGACTCTCGCTGTGATGTTATAATCCTGCTGCTTCAGTTCAAACTCCACCACTTCTCGGGAAAGGAATCAAAGAGACGTTAAACTCGATGATGCACGATACCTTATTTACAGCACAGCAACAGGAAAGGACCTAAACGTTAGCATTTAATTAAGCATATGCAGCAATGACCTTGACAGGGGAGACTCTCCAGGGAGGAAGGGATTATTACGCAATGCTGTTTTACTGTTAACAGCTTTGCAAGTGGAAATGATGGCTGCGATCGGCACCGCGAGCGTAGAACTGGGGGCCGACGCCGTGTTTAATACCTGAAGCTTTGGATATTTGTCTGATTTATGCAGGAGCATCAAAAACCGATGCCGGTTTTCTAACGGGTGAAAGTCCAGTTTAATACAACAAGAAGCGTCTTTAAATAAACACGAGTGAGACAAAAGTATTTTTAAATATCAAAGGGGAGGAATTAAAGGCAAAAACAATCGTGCCACTTCGGCTCTTGTTTCTACGAGCCTTTAGCGACAGAGACAACAAATAAAACTGGATTTGCTGGAGCTCCAGTTGGCGACAGACCGAGGAAGTTTGGTTTCTGCTGCGACTGCGCACGTGTACACGGATACCTGCAGGATCAGGCGTCACTCACACACTTTAGTCCCAAACAGGCACAAACGTGGACGGTGCTGGCAGCCTTTATGTGGAGGGTGCTGCTCTCCAGCTGCTAACAGGCTGAAACAGTGTTAGCGGCTGAATAAGGTAACAGCTTCGCTAACTTCCTCTTTATTTTCAACCTTCCTGTTCCGCACTTCTGTACCAGAATAACTTTGGGACTGTTTGACAACAGTCCCAAAGAAACAGAAACTGAAACTATAGGATGCAGCGTATTCTACCAGCCCCGGCAGCATAAAGCCAAGCCAAGCGCAGGAATAAATATCCCCCTTTCTGCTCTCCGCGCCTCTATCATCCACCTCTTCTCTTCCTTCTCTGAGAGCTGATTTCATCTGCCGTGACAGATTTGTGGAAGACACAGGCGGGGGTGTTACAAATGCTCAGTCACCACGCTAAAGACGGCAGGAGGCGAGCGCCTCGACAGCTCTCGGATGCAACCTGGGAGACGGGTGACGACGGCGTGCCCCGCCACTGCATGTTTGACTTCAGCCTTTATCTCGCATTTCAACTACGCCTGTAAACGGCTCTGCGCCTCCACGTCCTGCTGGCCTAGTTTTGATGCTGGCAGGGGATAATGTGCTGGTGGGGGAGAGCTGGCGAGGAAACGAGAGGAAAGGCAAGCACGGGATGGTGGGGGGGTGGTTATTGCTTCTAACAATGAAACGGGCCCTTTGACCCCTCAGAGTAATAGGTTAAAAGAGTGACTACACCTCAGATACATTAGCTAGAAGAGAAACACCAGCAGCGCTAACCATGTGGAAGCCGCTCCACTTCCCATTTTAGCCTCAATACGGCTCATTTTCATTGCACTTGTGAGGCCTGGCTGCGTTTTCCCTGCGTGGATCAGACACGACTGTTGGAGGACGCTGTTGCTGTTGTCCGGTGCATCTCTGGTAGATCTAATGTTGATGAGAAAGCTTTAAATTAGGTGTCTTATGTAGATCTACCCATTCTATGACCTCTTCCACATCCAGATTTCATTTTAAATGGAGTCACACACTCTCTCCCTGCGCGCGTGTGTTTTGTGTGTCTGTGTGTGTCTGTGTGTGTGCATAATTCCAGACCAAATCCCTTGGAGTAAATCTGTTGGCAGTCACACAGATCTACTTTTGCCAAACCTCCTCCTAATTTTAACTTCTTTTTGGGGATTTGTGAGCCAGCCTACCTGATTTAATAAACCTCTTCAGTGTCCATCCAACCAACGAAAACAAACCATATTAAAATGGATTTTTCGTGACAAAAAAATGAACCTTGATTCCCGGTGTCACAGCCGGTGGGAAGTGATGCTCAAGTGACACCAGGCAGGGGGTGTAACTCCACTCTGAAATAAAAAAAGACTCTCTTCTTCTTCTTTTAATTAGCCTTGATTCAGGTCAGGATACGACCTGATGGATTCTAAGACTTAGCTCTCTAGTGAGAGCTGCCGGTGTGTGAAAGGTAAGTGTGAGCTGGAGGTGTTCAGCTGAAAGGTGGGAAAGAGCAGGAATGAGATGGAGAAGAGGTCAGAACAGGGAATGCTGCTGTGGAATAGCATTATTCCACATGGTGCATCATCTGAAATTCCATTACTGACCATCCACTACGTGACATCACAACAAGTACTAGGTTTTAAAACACAAAAAATGCAATAATTTTGTATCAGTTGCCTGTTGAATATTGATGGTGAAGGTTCTTTATGAAAGCAGGGACCAAAAACAAAGGAGTGGCGACCAGATGGTGCTTTTAGCTGAACCTGAATCTGCTTCGCAGCAGGTGCTGGGGGAGGAGGAAGGGCGTGATCGGAAGGCAGCGAGGGTGGTTCTCAATAATTCAGGCCGGACGGCTCCTGACCTCCCTTCCAATCACTTTGCATAAGCCAGCTCTTTCAGCGGTCATGTGCCGTCCCCTGTTATTGTTTGTTGCTCCGTTTCCACTAGTTTATAGTCTGTAGTAAACTGAAATCACGGCCATAATGTTGAACTAAATTGCTGTAATGGTTTTTCCCTTTGAGGGATTTCAACAGCTGAGTTCATGATACGTTGCGGTGCCATATTTAGCAGCATGCTAATGCTAAATAAGATCCCTAATTTGCGAGCAGCTGAATATGTGTGTTTTTGTAATCGAAGCGCTCCTCCTGTTTTTATTGTTGCGCGTTAACTCGGTCTGCTGCTCTGTCTGTGCATACATGAAGCTACATATGCTCTCCTCAGTCTGCACACAAGCCTGGCGGATGCTTACGGCTGCAGTCGTTAAATTGCAAATTGCTTTATTTACGCGCCAGAAGACATTTACAGGTAGCAGGAAAGGCTGCGCTCACTGCTGGTGGACCTGGACTGAAGCTCTGCTTTCTTCAGGCTTTGAGGAGAACATGTGGCTCTTTCACGGAGGGAGTGAAAAATAGGCGATCTCGAAATTTGGCTGGAACCGAGTTCCAAGGATCCAAGGATCGGCACGGCACTAATGCGCACAACGTGGGTTATCGAGCATCTTGAGATAAATGCGACCCGAAACCTCCCGAACTTCAACGCTGGCAGCAGCAAACTGCAGCAAATGATAAATCAAACTCGCTGTCAATCCGCTCCAGCAGGAACAAAACTCTGCGCCTGATTGCCTTCCCTCAGGGTGCGCTTCTCTTTTTTTACCCACAGAAGGAAAAAACAAAACAAAAACCATTGTGAAAATATTTTTTCGCTAATTTGAAAAGCAAACTAAAGAGCGTCGAGGCTGACTCCATGACAGCTGTCAGTGTGACAGGAGGTATTACCTGCTGGGACTGGAATTATGCTGCAAGCAGCCAGGCAGTGTCCAGAGGGGATATGAAAAGACAATGTTTGGGAGGAGGGAGGTGTTTAGCGGCTGTCACTCAAACATATATCACAAGACTTCCAGGCCTTTAAGTGAAAGTTCTGTGGTAAATATTCATGCGGTACATGATGGTATGATAATGGCCCAGAGGAGGGGTAGAAAGACTCGAAGATCATCACAGGCAAATGTAGAGATGTTGGAGATACAGAGGAGCAACCGTGTCTGTGTGATTGGAAGACGATATTCCTGAAGCTAGGGTTTTGGGAAATATTTAGCTGTTTCCCTCTGTCCGTCCTTCCATCGCCAGGGGTGCTGGATTCTGTCCCACTGGGAGACAGGATGACACCCTGGAGGGGTAGCCACTTCATCCCCAGACACACACCATTCCGTCACACGAGGGACAATTTTTAGTCTCCAATCACCCTAACGTGCATGTCCGAACTGTGGGAGGAAACTGGGGCAGCCGGAAAAACCCCACAGAGGCACAGGAGGAACATGCAGACTCCATAGAAACACCTGGAATCGAACCCTCTCGCTATGAGGCAGCTGTGTCTCATTCCCAGCTTATTAAATGTCTTAAACATCTCAACCGGTCCTGCTTGGATAACTCTGCTTCCTCGGGAAGTGCAGTAAAATGAGACATTACTTTAGAAGAGCGCAGCTGCACTGACCCACACGCGCGCTCGTGGTGCGCATAGCAGTCATTACTGCCAATCTTCCTAATGTTGACATTCCAAGGTGAGAAACCAGTTTTCTGACCAATTGCTCTAAAGAGTGAGGAGGGACACTCATGATGGGAGCTGGAACATTAAGCAATAAGATAATGAGCTGCAGCAAAAATTTTATGTGCCCATGAAAGTGCCGCTATGGGTCCAGAGCGGCCAGAGACCAGGCGTCCCTGATAGAAACATGGTGGGAAACACCTGCGTCCATTTTTACTCTGATTTCCGGACCACTGTAGGCCATGCATGTCTTGGTGTTTGCCAAGAAAAAGGTTTGGATTCGTTTTGATCCATTAAGGTTTAGCGAGGACTCGAATGGAAGCCTTTTCTCATTCAGGAAGCTTCTTCAAATCTGAATGGGCTAACTCAAGCTAGCGAGCAGATTACAGCTGTGGTGAGGCCCATCAATACAACCGGGGCTTCATTGGACGTGTGGAGAAAGTGCTAGACACATTTGGGTGTCACCTGCATAGCTGCCATACCCAACATTAGCGCTCTGTGGGATTAGGCATCGTACAAATGAAACAAAAGAAGCCCGTGGAACGACCCCTGTGGGACCCCACATATCACCTCCGCTCGGTCGCATTCACAACCCAAATGGTCCTAAAATAACTCCACTAATTAGTGCGACCTGAACCATTCCACTGACGGCCTGCCCACGTTTCCAGCCTGTTTAACAGTATGTTCCGCAGCACGTAGACCACTTAGATCCACAAAGACCAGAACTGTCACCCTGCCCGTGTGAGTGCCCGATTGAAAGGTATCAAAGAGTGCGTTTGAATTCAAGAAATATCCAAGTCGATTAAAAACACTTTCTCTGTAATCTTGGCTATAAAAGGAAGATTTGGTCTGTAGTTGGTTACGACAGAAGCATCGCTGACCAGTTTTGGGAGAGTTCTCTTTCAGAGTTTAGGGAAATGTGCCAGAATGAAGCGACCTTTGAATCGTTGAATCGTTCTTCTATAGATCGCTGGTCCACCGCCCTAGACGCAGACAAGGCTCTTGAGTTGTTTCTTGGCAGTTTCTGAGAGTGATTCACTGCATTGTCTACTTGGACTTTGTCAATATTTTGTCTCATTGATTTTGTTCCATTGAAGAATTCATTGCATTTTTCTGTACAGAGGAGCTCTGGCACACTCAATTTAGGTGGGTCTGTGAGTTTTTCAACCATGTCAAATACAGTTTTAGACTGTTATTCTCATCAATAATATCAGCAAAGTAGTGTTGACTGGCCTTGGTTAACTCCTTATTCCAGCTTGAACAATGTTACTTTAAGGATAAAGACATCATCCTTTATATGACTTTATAGTCATATTCAGTGAACTCATCCGTGAAACCTCCGCAGTATCCTGGAGACCAATATATGATTAAAAACAGAATTTTTGGGTGACATGTGGTGTCCCACAGGGGTCGGTACTTGGGTTTCACTCTTTAGTATCTGATGGCATCCAGTAATGAGGCAACAACATCAACCCAGTAACAACCCCTACCTGTACAGGCAGTATAACAAGGACAAGCACTGGTGCAGCAGAAACCTGTCAGCACACTGAGCCATATGCCAGCCTCCGCCTACACTTCCCAGCAGGCACTGCCTTCCTATTAGACCTGGATGCTGGGTTGTGCCAACATTTTACCAGCCAAAATCTGCAAAGGACTCATCCAGTCAGCACAACAGTCTAACAGCTTCACTTCAGGAGGCAGGCTTGATTTATTTCACCATTCTGTGATCTGAAATAATAAATCATACGAACAGCATCTCGCTGTGGGCGTATAACAGTATAAAGGAGTAGAGATTAAAGTGCTTATATAATCAAAGCAATTACAGCAGCCTATTATGTGCTAATATTCCTAATCACCGTACAGTTTTCACCCCTAATGTGATTCACTTCACTTTTTCTTGTCTTTCATGCGCTATGCCATCGATAATCTAGTTTAAACTATTTTCCATAAATATGCTGTTTCTAATCAATAAAGGGCGCTGTGAGATTCAGAAAGAGCAGAGCTACAGTTCGCAACAATGACTATTCAGAGGTGAAATCCAGAAGGCTGGTGCAGCGAGCGGCTTACCCTCTGTTTTTATCTCTTGGCAGAGCTAATCTGAGTCGCTCGGTGCCACATGGCACCCGGATACACAGCGAGACAGTCACAAATACACCAGTACGCACAAAGACGTGCACTGGCTCTTATGATCTGTTTCCCAGAAGCACTTCCAAAGGTTCAAAGGCAGCAATGAACCAGCTCCAGCCAAGTTTTTAGCTGTAATATCACTGACACCACGGTAAAAGATAGGAATAGGCTTGTTTTCCCTTGTTTTTGTCGTCTGATTGTTGCCTCTTCGGACCTCCAAAAATAAACATCAGCATCAAAAAGGTTTGACTCATTCAAATATCCGTCAATAGTAATCATCGACCCAAGATTATTACACTTTGAATCCTAAATTCATTTTCTTTAGATGTACAAATACTTGCTAATCTTTACTTTACATCATTTAATGCGAGTAAAAATGATTAATGATGACTCAAGTCCCCACCAGAGGGAGCGTCTTGTCGAGGGCTGCTGAGTCCTTTATATGTGCTCCTAATGTTCCAATCAACTGTAGTGGGAATTAAACAAATTGAAGCAAAGTCAAAAACTACAGAATTACCAGCCGAAGTGCTTTTATTGGTTCGGTCGGTGCCTGACTGACAGTGTGGTGGGCCGCAGTCGCATTTTAATGGTTCCAGACAGCGGCTCACGCTTATCAGCATTATCGTTTATCACGCCGCTCATTATCGGGGATACTTTTATAATGATCGGCCGTTTGTCTTGGGAAAGAAAGAATGCAGTGGAGTAAATAACTACATTAATGATGTAAACATTCCATCAACCCTCCCCGGGGCTCTCGGCAAAGACTTTCCTGCTTCCAATTAGTTCCAGGATTCTGTTGTAGATGTGGATCAGGAATAGTCAGCTGCTGTTTGAATATCTCCACAGTTTCCACCCTTTTGTGAATGATCCATAAGATTTAGGATCTTTAGCCTAAGATAGTTTGTTTCCTGTCATTGGGATCTGCACTTCGAGTTGCGCATCCACAATTTCCCTCAATTGAACCACAACGGTTCTGTGATTCATGCCTATTTCTTTTAGTCAAAACGCCACCGTTTTAGTGATCACAAGTGCAAAATCCACCACTGATGGGATTCAGGGGAATTCAGGCGAGGACGATGATATCAAACGCCAACGCCGCGCGCCACAATGTCTGCAGCTTGGCATAATGCCCTCCTGTTTACAGCAGGGGAATAGCTCAACGCCACGCCGCATCTCGTTCAAAGGGGGCCTTCAACGTGCGCGACAACAACGTGCGTCCCACAGTGACAGGGAACGCCCGGCTGGTCCGACTCAATAATTTCATAAGGAGCTTCTGATGTGCACACAGAGAGGAGCTGAGATGCATCTCAGCCCTTCAGACTGAGCAGATTAGCAACTGCTCCTTGTCATACGACGCTTCTCTGACCGGCTGGGACCTCATGGGAGCGCGTTTCAACATGCTTACTTTTCAGACAGTGGGGCTGGGTGGAAAGGAGCTGAAACTGGTTTAGCAGCCAGAGGAAATAAAACGAGTGGCTAATTAGAGGTGCATTGGACTGAGGCTGACAGTCGCTGGAGTGGATGGCCTGGGAGATGAGGAGATTGAAATGCCAAGTGTCTGTATCCCTGTAGCCCCGGGCCAGAGGCCTACAGACACCGAAGCTCTACAACCAATTTACCAATTCTTTTATCTGTCCTGACTCCAGTTAATAAAATGCGAACATCTCAATATCCATCATGGTTTTTCAGTAACTGCCTCCCCTCCAGTTAAATTCGGCCTCTCTTTTCCTTTTCTCCATGAAGGGGAACCGGCACCTTGGTTTAATCAGGGAGATTTCTTATTAAGGAAAAGCCTGCGGGTACGTTCTGAAATGGGGAGTGGATGGTCTGGCCTGGACAATAACTACAGATTTATGTCAAAATGAGCTGCTCTACTGGTTATCCCCCGCCCTAATGAAGCAGGCACATGTTGCAGCCCTTTGTTTTGAGTGCTGACTGTTCCGGTTCCCTCTGCTGGGTTTGGGCCTCCATAGCGACCCAGGAGGGCCGCACCAGGAGCCATCTGAGTGCTCTCTAAATTGTAAACTCAATTTACATACTCTTAATATCCAAATGTATCAGTTACATGCAGGGATTTCCAGGAGAGGCATCATATTTTATTTAATATTTCATTATTGAGCCGTTATCTTGACTTCTGAGTTTGCAGGAAATAGACGTTCTGCTCCGTCCAAGCTGCGACGCTGCTCGGCTCAGCCAGACTTTAAAAAAAAGGAAAATAAAACAAAACCGACTGACAATGAGGTTGAAACAGAAGGAGGAGGAGGAGGGGGGGGCTCAGCCTTCAGATTCAGCTTTCAATTTCCATCACTGATCGCATTGCTATCGATTCAGAGTTTGCCCTGTAGTTGGTGTTGGCCTGACACAACAGATCTTTTGCTTTGAGAGCTGTCAATCACAGCAACAGAGGAGTCACTTTCAAAGGCTGTCAGAGTGAAATGTGCAGCTTCATATTTCACACAACCAGCGGCCCAGAAGGAGGAGGAGGAGGAGGAGGAGCAGGAGGAGGAGAAAACCTGCTTCAGACTCACAACCTGTGGTGAATGGCGTTAAGGTTACAGAGCATTGAGCCTGCATTTGTGTCCAAATCCCCCACAATTCCTTAGCGAGTACTGACCAATGCGCGATTGGGCTTGCTGCTCTGACAGCTGTGGGTGAGAACAGGCCTGAACGGTCACGCGCTTCAGTCCCTCACCTGCGCTGGGTTTCCAACAGCAGCAGCAGCCTTTTAATAATTCTTCTTGCAGACGCAGCTTATTTTCAAACTGTCTCAAATAGAGAAAACAGCCATTCTTAACACTTCAGCTCTAAGCTGCAAGATGACACGGATATGTCGCACCAAACTGATCCCCAGACAGGCGGCCTACATCTGACGCGCATCTGAAACCCACAGTGTGAATTTTTAGCGTTATCCTGAGACAGTTGATTAAAATGCAGCTGGATTTCACTGCCGTTACTGTAAGGAAGAATGAGAATCCAGCCAGGCAGATTTAGCGCTAACATCAGGTTTTTCTTCTTTGTCGCCGAGGCAACGGTGTGAGGCACACACAGAGATGGCGGCGTCGCATCCCAAAATAGGGAAGTTTCATCTAAAGCTGCGAGCAACGGCGGATGTAGACGGAGACGAAACAGGAGGAGAGACTCGTGCGCAGGAAACAGAAGCTGCCGTCTCTTCTGCTGATGGGGGCGGGAGGCCCCTCCGCTCCGAAACACGGAGCAGGAGATGGAGGTGGTCTGTGGTGGCTGTGGGGGCACCTGACCTCCCACTGTGGATCACAATGAGAGATGGGATCTCGGGGAGTTCTCAGCTCAGTGCAGCTCTGCATAATATCAAACACGTGCGACAGCACCGATGTTGGTGCTCAGAAGGAAAACGCTTCTAGATCTCCTCAATACGAGGATTCGTGCAAAAGGGGAGCAGCACCATGGAAGCAGGGGTGGTGGAGCCCAGGCCCCGCTTTCACCAAGGCAAGTGGGAACCCAGGTGAAACCTACCTGGTAGGCCAGAAAACCTGGATGGACTACGGCTCTCGAGGACCCCCTGGTGCAGAGGGAGCTGGTGGAAGGCAGTGGGATGGAGCTGTAGGGACCATTTCCATGCATAAACCAGTGGATGAAGGAATTTATTCCGTTTTTGCAGCGGGAGAAACCCAACATTAATGTTGTCCTTCATTATTTGGATGGATGGAGGTCACACCCCTGACCCGAGTGTTCAATGTTTCAAGGTTCTGCTGAACCAGACGACACACGGATGGTGCGAACCGTCCGGATCTTTGAGAGCTGGACTGAATTTTTGCTCCAGCCCAGAATTTTCCATGAACGAAATGTGAAAACGCCGCAATTACAGCAAGAGGGATTTTAAGCCCGCAGAGCAGGAAAAGAGAAATAAAAATGTCCTCGTGAGACAAAAAGGGAGAGACGTCCTGACGTCACAGCAGTGGGATGTGACGGCCTGGTGCTTGCTTGTGCACAGCTCCTCGTATCCAGCTTCCACAACAAGACAACGTGATATTTCTGGGTGACTTGTAGTCAATATTGATATTCAGAGGCTAAATCTGAGCTATGAGAGATTATTTCTGCACTGACATATATTCAATACTAATTTCCTGGGAATTAATCGTGCCAGTATATGGAAACCATAGTTGAATAAGAGTAAATTATATGATTTTGCTTCCCAATGTGAAACATTAGCTCCTTCCCCGTATCGAATTTAGTCTCAAACTTGCAAGTCAACTATATTTCAAATGGCACTTTAGCAGGATACATCTAAATCCGATAGGGGGTGAAAAAAGATTCTTCAGCGACTCCAAACTTTCCTCTTCGTGCTTTCTGGAAAAGGAGAAACTGTTTCAGGCCAAACTTTCCAAAAACAAAGAAAGAAAACTTGGTGGGAAGCTGGAGTCAAGGCAGCCGCTGCTATTGTGTGGTGGCAGAGTAAACGGCGAGACAACAGTGAACGCCTTGATGGAGCCCGGGTAGACGAGTCGTGCCGCCGCACGGAGCAGCATCACAGAGCGACGCCGGCTGTTGCACCAACTTTCCCCAACTTCTTCCTGTAAACACAACCTTCTCTCTGCACAACAACAGCCAACTTTCTCAATTCCGACTTCACCTAATCCAAGGAAATAAAAGCGGCTAAAGTTCCCCGGTACTGAACCCATCAGTGAAGGGAGCTGCTGATGAATCAAGACCAGCCTCGGGGGTGGCGATGTCTGATGAAAGAATCTGTAAATGTGGCGGTTTCTTCCCCAACTCAGATGGTGGAACATGAAAGGTTAGGAAAGAGGACATGTTGGACAATCTGCCAACACTTGTTTAATGGACGTTTCGCCTGGACTACAGTCTGACGCTTGAAGCGGAAGGCAAAAAATAAACCATAAGAATTCAGGGAGTGTCCCACACTCATACAAACTTGATGGTCCGGGACGGGTCAGAGAGAATACCACGAGATCCTCGGCCGGCCGCGGAGGGCATGACCTTCACGTTTACTGGAAAGAATTGGCCAGATGGTTTTCTGCTGTGTTAGACACTATTCAGCCTCCCTCCCAGCGCTGGTCTGGGCTCAGCAGAAGCTTGTTCAGTGAGATTAGGCTGGATTAGCTGCAGGGATGATCATCGTCGCTGCATCAAGGGTGGCGAGTTGCACGTTCCCTGACCTTGTGGGTGCACCTGAGTCTGACTGGACTGGTCCAGGAAAACGGCTAAAATTTGTCAATTGAGAGGCCAGTGGTTCACAACTCATTTGGATTCACCTAAGAACCCCTCGTTCGATTTCAGTTTCTTTAGATTAGATTCATCAGATCCAAAGTCATCCTATTAAATAACAGACTCGGTTTTATAGCTGTGTGATGTCACTATTTCCTGGGGGTTGTTTGGCCTAATTAACACATACAGATTTGCCCAGAGCTGCCCCAAAGGCTGATAAAAAGAGAAGTGAAAAAATACAGTGAAAGCAATGATTCGGTCTGTCTCCATTTTAATTTGGTCTGGACAAATATGCAGAACATCGATGGGCAGCGGGGGGCCGTGGGGGCCAGCAAGGCCTTCCCTGCTGGCCTCAGCGTAAGCAGAAGCAGAATCACAACTACAACAGAAAATCCAATCCTGCCTTCCAGGAAACTGCCTTAATTTTCCCCAATAGTCCAAGCTTCATTTATTTCTGTTCTCTTGGCCGCTGTGCTTCTGGTATGTTTGTATGAAAATGCAGGATTTTTTTATCCAATCTGAGTTTAGCATTGCTCCCCGATGCACCTTAAACTAAATATTAAGGGTGGGACTGTTTCTTTAACCAATCACATTTGGTCTTTTTGGAAGATTCCTGAAGAAATCACCGTTTGTCCAAGTCTGTGGGGTGAGTGTGTAACGTTCCGTGACCCAACTGGGCGAGCGAGGGGCCGATTTGCTCTTTTTGGTGTGATGGTTAGGAACGTTGGGATGTTTGAAGGATCCTAATTCACCGTTTAGATTGGCTGGTCTGGACTGGCTGCTTTGGTCGGCTGGGTGGAAAAGTTGAACTGTAGATGAGGATTAGTTTATTTTGGAGGACGTATCGCTGTGTTTGAGGTCATTTTCCGTGCTAATAACGTCCCTGTCAGTTCATGTGTGTATCCATATGATGATATGACATTAATGAGGGAGTCAGAAATTATTAAATGTTTGGCCAAATTCTCTGTGACACCTTCACCTGTTAAAGGTGCAGCTATACTGGGACGTTTCTGAACGTGAAGGAATCAGTTTTTTAATTTGATTATCATTATTATTATTATAATTTTAATCTGATCACTTTAAAGCAAACACAGGATGTAGACGTGTATGAGGGGGCTTTAAAAGCTCGACACGGAGGCCAAAATAATGAAGAAATGATTGTGAGACACCTCCTCTCATCCTGGAGCAACTATAACAACCCTTTATTGGGACTTGAATGTGAAAAAGCCACATGCCGCACAGCCTTTTTAATAATCCCCCTTTGTTTCCTCATTTAGATTTGATTGGCTGTGAAATGCACCAGCCAGCCGGGACTCAGATTTCAGTGCTCATCAGCATTTCCTGGTTGTTAACTGATGGCACAAATTGAGTACGTGGGGATGCATGAGGACACAAAGGCGAGCGCACGCACACACACACACACACAGACACACGCTTCGGATATACGGTCTAAATTATGGAGCTTAAAAGGGGGTTCTTCCATGTTTAATGTGCAGCAAAGGAGAGCCAACACATGCACGGTTATGCCGGTTGGTAGGTTTTGTGATGGAGGAACTGAGGGGATAGAAGTCTAATCTATTTTAGAATAGGTTGTGTTTTCTGGTGTAGACTTCTACCGCATATTTCCTTCCTTAACTTCTCCCTCTGCGTTGCGCTCCTGCCAGGCCGCCAGCCGTCCGCGGGGCTGCGACCCGGCCGAGGCGCTGAAAGAGAATTCTCAATCTCGCTGAAAGAGACGGCGCTTTTTCATACGACGCAGGTTTCTGGGCCCGAGCTTAGTGAATGCCAGCTTATTGCCGTGGAAAAGGTCACCGGGCTGCAGGGAGAATAAAGAGCCGCTGCCGAGGACAGTGCTGTGCGAATGTGTAGCCGCTCGTGTGTGTATCTGTGTATGATGCCGGGGCGCAACCCGAGATAACCACGCTCATATAGGCGCTGCGCCCTGGAGCTGCTGCGTCTGACCGTCTCCCTCCTCCCTTTGTGGTATCTGTTACCTTTAGCACTCAGAAACAGAGACACGGCTTTAAAACGCACCCGCCTCTGCCGGGGCAAAATCAATTACCGGAGAGATGAAATTCTCTGATAAAGTGACCTAATGATAATTGCTGTGAAGCTGCAATGATCCGAGCGGCCCCACAAACCGCTGTCGGCGCGGCGAGGAGAGTATTGACAAGCAAAAGAGCCCGGCTATCAATGATAATTGTCGGGGTGATTATATGCAGCTACGCACCGCCCGAGGTAAACATAAACCACTTGGTGAGCAGCGGGGGGTCAGATTTCGCTGGGCTTGGTGTGAGCTGTGATGAGCAGAGTGCAGCAGAGCAGGAAATGTGGGCGCTCGCCATCGCCTGTTTAAGCGAAGCGCTTCTATCGTGCTAGCAGCTGGAGACACAAGAGCGACAGCTCGCGCTAATGCAATGAGCGATCCGTCCCGACGTTGGCAGCGACGGCGATGGGAATAAATTTGAAAAAAACTGTCTACAAATGGAGCCTTGGACACGGCGAGCGAGGCATCAACAGCCGCTGCGCAGCTAATGCACGCGTCTGGTTCAAATGTGGATCGATACGAGGTCGCGGGGGGGCAGCGGCGAGGAAACCAGACCGAGATGCCATTTTGACAGCGCTCCCAGACGTGCCATCCCACCCCATCAGCCCTCACCCCTCCGTCTGACTCCCCTTTGCCTTCAACCAACCTTGGCCGATCGCACGAGTCAGCATTTCTGAGAAGCGCCTGAGAGATGTCGGGCTGAATAATGTGTCCTATGAATAAAACACATTAGCTACAAAACATGTTGAATTATTCACATTTCGGAGCCTCTATCCTACCCCACACAGGAGATATTAGTTCCTCTGTCCTCTGTATGCTTTGCACACGGTCCTCAGAGTTTCCGTCTCCCCCGCGTTGGCTCCGTCTCGCTCCCCTCTTGATCACTCGCTCGCTGTCTTTGTCATCTGTATTTTGTTAATCCCTCTCTGTTCCTCTGTGTCGTCTCTCAGCTGACTTAGCGCTGATGGCACTCTGTCTATTTATACTCGTCAACTTACAACTTTTCCTGGAAGATCTCGCTATTTATCAAAAGAGCTCTCGGAGCTGCGGTTGTTCAGAGAGAATCTTTGATGACTGGGAAATGCGCAACGGCCCAAAATGGATTCATCATTTAGCGTTAATCTGAGGCAACCAGCTGCGACTTTCAAAGTGAAAAGGACACGGAATAAGTACTTGGGCGGGTTGCTAATTAAATACTTGACCTCATACGCGTGTGATTTTATTTGCAGCCACCCCAGGAATTAATGATTGTCATGATTACGGCGGGATGTGGAGAAAGTGCAGCGCTTGAACTTTACAAACGCCACTTCAACCGAGCCGTCTGCTTAGCTCACAACAGACACACACGCGATGCGTAGCGATGCTTACGCTAACTTTAAAGTTCCCAAGCTACAGTATTAAGTGATGGAGATGATGTACACGTGTAACAGCAGACGACCTCATGGACCAAAGGTTCTGTGTGTTTTAAGTCTGAATCGTATATAATAATGTATTTAGATTTGGAAAAGAAACTAGCCTAGAACTAACGCACAGCGACATCGTAACTGACTTTTCAATATACTCTCAAGAAGAAGCTTCAAACCTTTGATAAATGCAGAGCAACAGCAGTTTTCTAAGAGTCCAAAAGAGTCCAAAGTAGCCAAAGGTTGAAGGTCATTTAGGTAAACAACACTGCTGCATAAATCGCATGATTGAGTGTAAAAGGTGGCCCTGGATGGAATCTGTGCTCTAATAATGAGCCACTTTTCCACAGATACTGAGCTCAGGACCTAATTGGACTGAAGCCACCACGGTTTGGCCGCGCAAAGCCAAAAATCTTCTTGGAATGAGTTCCCACACTTAATAATTAGATAGTTTTAGCTTAATAATAGTTTTCAATGGATTTGACTTGCAGCCAAAGCTCCCCCCCCCACCCCGACCTCCCCCTTTGGTGGACCAGGACCAGTAACATGAGAATAACTGAAACGGAGCTTTAAATGCGGCGCTCCAAACACGTTCACTCCTCCGGAGAACATGACTAATCCACATTGATCCGACTGGAAACGTAAACCTCGGGTCACAGGCGTTTTCCTCCAGTTTGACTCACAATTCGCCGCCTCCTGTGCGATAAGTGAGGTCACATGACCCCGAAGGCTGAAGGCAAATTTAAAAAGCTGGATGATTTGAAAGAGGAAAGCAGGATCTTGCTCATGAAACCGGACTGAAGTGGAAAGCTTCGCACTGTGAATAACAATGGCGGGATTACTTTTCACCTGACTTTTATTTTTCAAAGAGTTTGAGTCTCTTTTTTCCACAACAGGAGCTCTGACCCAAATGGACTCCGAGCTTTTCAGGGGCCCGGCTGTGGAAAAAACCTTCCAGAGAAATGAGGATGTCTGAGTTCTGCAGGTGGAACCGACGTGTGTGGAAATGTGTGTGTTTTCATCACTCTGGAACTCACCAGGGCGCAGTACGTCTCCGGAGGGTCTCCGCAGGTGATGTTTGGGGGATCCAGGGTGACCTTCAGGTACTGGGTCATGTCTGCTGCCTCTGGCTGGCAGGCCATGTAGTCCCAAGTGAGGCCTTCGTCAGAGTAAACCTGGGACTTGCAGACGTCGTAGTGGCCCCACGCCGCTGGATAGTGCTGCATGGCTGCCTGGCACAGACCGGCCCACAGCGCCTGCAGCATCAGCACCAGATGGAGACGCATGACTGCTCCTCTCTGCTCCTTCTCCAGGAGACGCGGGGTAAAAGATCTCTCTTGTCCTTCCACCTGATGCAACTCAGCTGGAGGGAGGAAACATGCCAGACGAGAAGGCTCCTGGGTTTATTGTCTCTGCGTAGCAGGTGAGCGGCGCTGAGGGCGACTCTGGACCATCCACAAGACCACCAGAGAGGAGCGAGGGAGGGAGGAGGTGGAGGAGGAGGGGGGAGGCAATGAGAAGACGGCCCTCTGACACGCTGATAGCACGAAGACTGACGGGTCTCAGCTTGCCTGACTGTCAATCATGGCGAGCTTCATGGGTGGCGTTCTGGCACTGCGAATAATAGAGAGAGGGGAGAGAGGGGGAGAGAGGGGGAGAGAGGGGGGAGAGAGAGGGCAGAGAGGAGGGAGAGGGGGGGAGAGAGGGGGAGAGAGGGGGAGAGAGGGGAGAGGGGGGGAGAGGGTGTGAATATACAGCAGCTCCAGCACATGAGGATCTGACACATGAGAACTTTGGCTGAGGATGCGGCACGACGGCTGCTCGATGCCTGCGGCCACCTGTCTGTCTGTCCGTCCACCCATCCATCCATCCATCCATCCATCCATCCATCCACCCATCCATCCACCCGTCCATCCATCCATCCACTCATCCATCCATCCATCCATCCATCCATCCACCCACCCTTCCATCCATCCATCCATCCACCCACCGATCCACCCATCCACCCATCCATCCATCCACCCATCCATCCATCCCCCACCCACCCACCCATCCATCCACCCATCCATCCACCCACCCTCCATCCATCCATCCATCCATCCATCCATCCATCCATCCATCCATCCATCCATCCATCCATCCACCCACCCACCCTTCTATCATCCATCCATCCATCCATCCACCCACCCTCCATCCATCCATCCATCCATCCATCCATCCATCCATCCATCCACTCATCCATCCATCCACCCACCCATCCATCATCCATCCATCCATCCATCCATCCACCCACCCTCCATCCATCCACCCATCCATCCATCCTCCATCCACCCACCCACCCTTCCATCCATCCATCCATCCATCCATCCATCCATCCATCCATCCATCCATCCATCCACCCACCCACCCACCCATCCATCCATCCATCCACCACCCATCCATCCATCCATCCATCCACCCACCCACCCACCCATCCATCCATCCATCCATCCATCCATCCATCCATCCATACCTTCACCCCTGTTTGTGCCTATTATTTGTTCTGCTTCTTGAGAAAGAAAAGTCTGATTTTTCCATCTGTTTTACCAGGTTCTTCGATTTTTCCTATCTTTTATTGTCAAATTGACCTTTAGTGGTCTTTTAAATTCAGCTGTTGAAAGCCAGCGTGCACCTTGATGTGTGTGCAGCCAGAAACGCAGCAGGAACCTGGTTACCCGCACCAGAGAGCTGAAGCCTGTGAAGGCTTCCAGACGCAGCCGGGCTGCGGCTTAAGCCCACCAGGGTCGGATGAAAGCAGCGACGGAGCAGCGCTGTGCGTCAGAGCTATAAAATCTGAGTTCTGACAAGAAACCAGCACAAATGAGGTGACTGTGAATGTTTGACCTGCATGTAAACCACGACAATCTGCAGGAAGCCTGGAAACAAACAGTGGGGTCAGAAGCAGAGACTCGGCAGCGTCCTATACAGAGAAGTAAAACGCACATGAAGGGAAAACAAGGTCCTTTGATGCTGCGGTAAACAGAACCATAAACAGAAAGTGTTGAAAAACACGACATCCTGAGATGAAAAATATCCCTGATTATTGGTCGCAGCGTTTAAGAAGCTGCCCTTAAGGCAAATGCAGAAAAACACAGAGTTCAAATATAAATATCCATCCTTTCAGAAGGAATACGCCCAACCTTCCGATGCACATGATAGATCGCGAGGAGGGGGTGTCGGGATAGGCGAGGGCGGGGGAGGGAGGTTGGAGTGAGAAGGAAATGAAACACCTTAAATGTAAAATGGAAGAATGTCAGTGGGGGTGATGTCAGCAGGTGAGGGAGCAGCTAATTATCCAGAGAAACTCTTGGCACCGAGCTCCCTGTTCTCATTAAGAGACATAATATTAGCACGTTAAGGAGGAGACTAAAGAGGTGGCCAAAATGTCTCCCCATGTGTGCCCGTTTGTGTGGAAGCTCCGGATGAAGAAGGTTCAACTCCTGGCTAATGAGACAACAAGCGATGCTGCGGCTCTGCTAACAAGCTATCGAGATCACAAAAGCGGGGTCGTTATAAGCCCGCCGTCCTGGACTCAGCGGTCCCTTCCGCTCATTACTCCTCCCTGCTCCATCACCCCGAGGAGACGGGCTGAGGGCGAGGAAGAGGGGAGCGGCGGGAGGGAGCGCGCATGTGCATTTTAACTAAGGGAAGCTTTATGGCAGCGCGAGTGCCGTCCTCCCACCATCGATCAGGGTCCGAGGACGGCGGACGAGGCGCCCGCAGGAAGTCGGAAATTCTTCAGGATTTAGTGCAGCGCCAGCACCGCCTTACAGGAAGAGTGCTGGGAGGGGGGGCTGCTGGGAAAAGGTGATATTTTTAAGGTGCAACCAGAATAAAAGTCCAACTAGAGTGCAGGAAACCTTACAAACGCTTTATTAATTAGCCTTGAAAAAAGGGATGACTCAAGATTCACCCATTAAATTAGCAAAAAGCGAGACTTCTTGCTTCTAACAGCACGTCCAGAGGTGAAAATAAACATGTTCTCAGAAGGTTTGGCCAGCACGCGCTTGCGGAAGCCTCGGGTTCGATTCTATCGCCTGGCAACCACAGATTGGTCCGTGCGGATCTCGAAAATGACTCACACTGAAAAGGTTTTAAATGAAAAAAAAAATCTGTTTTCAGCTTGAAATTGTCCGATTTAAAAGCAGCGAAGAATCCAGGTCAAACCGGTTTCGCCGGGAGCGAACTGCGACCTGACCGCGGCGACCGGCGGGGCTGCGAGGCCGATTTTATTTCCTTACAGCCAGACGCATGAATTTTTCACGTCGCCCAGTCAATCCAGCGGAGACTCCTGTTGGCTGGCGAGTTCATCACACCCGCCCAAACACACCACCCTTGCACCTGAGCGCTCGCCTCGTCCACGGAGACCACGGTGTCTCCTTCCATTTCATCCCCGGGGCCACTCGAGCGTCACTGAGTGTTCCTCCAAACCGCCGGGGAAATATTACCGCAGCCACTTTCCCTCCCGCAGTCCTGCAGGGAAGCACTTTAAATCATGCATGACATCAAACCAACAAACCGAGTCGCTTCCAATCTGCACTTTTTGTCGCACCACTATTGTCCCGAAATCTCAAATTACGCCAATTATTTCCCCACCTTGAGTACCATCTGAGAGCTGAGCAGCATTGTGGCCCACAGGGGGCAGCACTCAAACGTCGTCGTATCGTTAAACAACTTTGCTAACATTAAAAACAAATATTTCCATTTCAGGTCTACATACGATGTCCTCTGCCTGCAGAAAGGTGGAATAATTATGAGCACGCCGCTGAGCTAGATCCTCCCTTTTCATTTTTAATTTCACGCATTTGATGCACTTTCAAGGGCGATTTCTGACCCAGCTTATGTCCTGTCTCTACCTACTTTCATCTTCTCCGATGCTGCCTGCTTCTTATTCCCCACCAGTGTCTCGGTGAGAGGGAAGCGAGGCTGCGGGAGAAAGAAGGGCGGAAAGACAGGCGGAAACCGATGAAAGACGGATAAAGATAGAAGCTGGATCGGTTTCAGAAAGAAAAAAAAACACGACCAGATTTGTCTGCCTGCTTTTCCACTAACCGCTAATCTTTCCTGCTAACAACCTGCCAATAAGGCCTCTGTCCTCAGGAATAAAGGCAAATATGACAGCCGGCTTTAGAGCACAGCAGCGTTGAGGCCCGCGAAGCTTCCCTGGGGTTCTCCTCAGTCGCTCCATCACGTCGCTATTCCACACTTCTTAAAATGTCACCTCCTTCAATCAGCAGGCTCATATGATCTCTTAATAAGGACCGCAGGAAGCTAACGGGCGGAGCGCAGCCTGCTGCTAGCGCTGGGCGCGCTCAGATGGCGCGGAGCCGCGGCTCTGCTCCCTCACAAACAGCGTTTCAGCTAACACAACCTCAGCTTGTTTGGGGGCTTGTTTTTCCACCGCAGATGTGATAAATTATTACCAATATGTGAAACTTTAGCACCGCTCCGCTACGAAAACAGCAGATTTTCACCCAACCCCACTGGTTAAAATTCTTCCACGGTTTAAAAAGACTGAAATGAAAAATCTGCATTCGGAAATGAAACACAGCCTATCTAACGTTTACAGTTACGGTCGTTGCCTTTTTGCTCGTGTTTCGTTACCAAATATTCTCTGTCTGACTGTTGCATTTAGTGACTTTGTTGCTATATTTACCTCAGTGCTGACAGGAATATCTTTTTAAAGAAGCCTTTGATTATTTTTTTTTAAGTGGGTTTCCTTTTCGAATGCAAAATATGTTCAGTGTTACTTATTTAGCATTTACTGTGGCACCTTCTTACATTAAAGTGTTGGTGCTTTAGTATTTGATCCAGTTTTTGTGGTGATAATAAGAAAAAGACAAAAGGCTGAATCTTTGGCTGAATACCACTGCAGCCTCTTTTCAAAGCGTGCACGGAGCAGCCGGGGTCAGGCCTCCGAAGGCCCCTCCGTTCCCATCCACCCTACATCTTCTCTGATGCTCCCCGACTCCCCCCTCGCCTCCTCCTGCAGCACCCCGAGCTGCCGAAGCTGCCACGCGCTCTCCGCCTATGTGTGTGTGCGCGCGCGTGCGTGTGTGAGCAGCACTTTTGACAGGGTGGCTGTGGTGCTGCTGCCCCGAGACGCGCTGAAACCCCTCAGGCGTCAGCCCTTCCAGAGCCACACGCACAGCGGTGCGCAGGAGAGCCCAGCGAGACAGTGAGTTCCGGCGGCCCTGCCTCTCTGCCTGACTCACCGTGCGGCACCTTATGCATTATTGAAGACACTTTTCCTAAAAGGCTGCTGGCACATTATTCTCAAACCACAGCGATGTGCCTCCATACTCAAAATGTCCACTTTGCCTCTGAAGAATGTGCTCAGGTAGCTCACAGCGCGCGGCGTGACCGCGGAATTCTTATTTGGAGTGAAGAAAACAACTTTTACGCAGAGCAAACCCAGAAATGGGCGGATTTGGCGCGTTTGGCTCGATTATAATCTCCCTAAATGAACGAGCTACATGATGATATCACACCCTATTAAGACTCAAAAGCCCTCAAATAAGTTGGAATGAAAAACAAGCCAATCTAACACGAGTGACGTCTCAAGACGGTCGGCCGTGGCGGGAGGACGCGAGTCCATTTTGGTGTGACCAGAGGGCGCCGTTTTAAAAAAAACTGTAAATTTTGGTCATTAGATATGTGGAAACGGAGGTTTTATCTCTACGCAGGAGGAGGAAAACAATGTCTGTTCAGATGTGGAGATTCTTGGAACTCAAGAGAACTTGAGAGTAGATTTGAAGGCAGCAAAGTTTAACACGCAGGTGAATTTTCCAGGCAAAAGGAAGGACTTACGTCTCTGGGTTGCCCCCCCAGGGTGAAGCCAGGTCCCCGCTTCTCTTTGTGCCGTTCAACAAGTTCAGAGGAGCGGAGTGAGGACGGAGGGTCTTTCAGGTGTGCTCTTTAACGGCAATGTGATGAGTACGCACGTCAGTCTCCGAGGAATCGCGGCGCGCACCATCTCCCACTTGTCTTTTTTGGTGGGGAGAGGAGGGAAACACTCGAGGAGGATTTTCCTGTCACTTCAGAACAAATGAGTGATCGTCGTCCCGGGGACTCGATCAGCGCCGCGTCTGGTGCAAACGGGAGGTTTTCTGACCAGCAACTCCGGCGCCACAGTGTCCATCATGTTACCTGGTGTCAATCTGTCACGGCGTCCGCGTGCGCAACGGTGGCCCCAGAGAAGGGAGCAAAGAGAGTCGTGCGACAGGAACTTTGAACCGCTGACGCGCGTCCTCGCCGCTTCCAGCCCCCTCGTTTGCCCACACTTCTTCCAAGTCTCGTCGACGCTCCGAGGCTTATCCGACCGTTCAGGTTCCCGGCTCTCACGCGCACACGTACACAATTAGACTCTTGATATCCGCCCGTATCAACCCGATCTTCTCCGGAACGTTTTGCTCCGGCACCGACCGCTCAGGCGGAGATAACCGGGAGGATAACGCAGCCTCCATCCGACGAGACGCACGCGGGGCTGGCTACACCCCAATTGTTTCTGTGCACGACGCCTGCACGCATCTCGCCTCCAAACACCCCCACCCCTACACATGAACACACGCGCGCCTCGTCCGCTTTCGGGGCCCCGTTGAAACTCACACGGGAGGAGGATCAACTGGAGTTGAGCCCGATCCCACTGCGCGCATTTGTAGTTTCACTGGCTAAACTGGAGACCACACCTGTAATCCACTGGTTAATTATTTGTAGACTCTCAGGCATGTTGTAAAATATTGAAAGGGGGGGAAGAATGATCGTGGATTTTATTTATTCCTACTCCAACAGTCCCCACCTAGCACACCGGAATAATGCGTAATTGTTCCAGAAAGGCGGCGATCTCTTGGGATCTGATGCGGGCCAGGGCACTTTCGCTCCTCACTCAGAATATAATATTCACCCCAGAAGAGGAGTGGCAGAGGCATTAGAAGAAGACCAATTATCCTCCGACCATGGATAATCGCCCGAGAAATTAGAGGAGAAAACAGAACAAATCGGTCTTGCATTGATTAGAAATCCACATCAGCCTTTTTATACTATGGAACGAAACTGTGATGTGGGCAGAGCGCGCCGCGCATCCTCCTAATTGATTATGGTGAGGTGAGATAGAAGGAGTCGGGTCATGGGACTCAGCGCGCACGTTTACCTCGCAGCGCGCTTTAACAAGCCTCCATGCGGCTCCCTGGAACCTCCAGAGCCCACGCGGGCCTTTCTCACCCCCCAGGAGAAGAGTTTAAAATGCTTTTCTCACATTTGAGAGCCAAACATTTGATAAAAGTGACTTTCAAATATGAGGAAAATTCCAAGAAGCAATGAAATAAACAATTCCACGGCGCGGCAGACAGCGTTAAAACGATTCATTCATTCCTGATACGATCTACTGATGATCTGATGGATCCCAGCATTCACCGTCGCGTCCTGCTCTGTGCGCCCAGCGCGCGTCCATGTGTCCTTTACACCGTAGAAGCAGTTTACAGTCAAACTCAAGAGTTATTTCTCGTTTGATTGCATCTTTTAGTCGGACTGAATCATTCTCCGCTTCGGTTTCATTTATTTATCTGATCCAAACAGTCCCCGTGGATCAGCTCCACTAAACAAGATCAATTAAAAGAAATCCTATGCTCCATATAATCATGCCTTCTCTAATCACGACCCGCGTCTGGCCACCCGCTCCGTGCGCGTAGCGCCGCATCTTCAAAAGTTTACGCGCTCCGGAGCGCCGCCGCGGATTGAGGCAGTTTAACCAAATCACCGCGGTGGGCTTCTCACCTGGGTCCTCAGCGCTTCATACCGTCGATGACAGCCGTTCATGCCTTCAGCCAAATAAATCCCCCTTTGACACAGGACACCTCAGCGCGGTGCAGGAACGGCGCAGCCGCCATCGAGACGCGAGCAGCTCGTCTCCCACCACTCGTGGGGAATGTGGAAGAGCTCTGGCGACCAGCCGACGTCAGCAGCCGCACAAGTGGACGCGGAAGCTCCGCGAAGTCGAAATAAAATGAAGAAGAGAGGGGAAAAGTTGAAAAGAAATTAGGTTCCAGGTGAATCCTTCTGAGGAGCCGCGGTGACGGCGGAGTGAGGCTCGCAGAGCGCAGACACAATGAGGCGGCGAGCGGTTGACAACTGACTTTCACCTCAAGTTTAATTCACTGCTGCTCAAGCATGGGAGTCAACCGTGAAGAGAAACGCCTCTCAGCTGCTGCGACCCTCACATTTCATCACGCAGAGCTTCAGGAAGCGATAAAGCTCCACAAAGCCGACGCGATTCTGTTGAGAGGAAGGCGAACTGGATCAGGAGCAGCAGGAATTGATCCAATTTATTCATTCATACTCAGTGGGAAAGGTGAAGATTTCACTGGAGACATACAAATAAGAGGTGACGTAGTTTAAAATCATCCCTCTTGCAGCCGTAGCTGGGGATCTGCTGCAGCCTCACACCTCCACGAGGTGAGAGATGGTGAGCAACGTTTAAAGCTGCTCCATAACGCTGCTGTTAAAAGTTAAATAAAGAAACAAAAGTAGGATTGTAGATTTCTGGCTTCTTCTTTTATTTTTTTTGCAGGTTTTAGGCCAGAGAAGAAAAAGCATGCAGTGAGGAGGAGGTAGCTAATGTTTGCATTTTTCTTTTTTAAGATGGAAAATATGCCAGTTCTTCACTTGTCCCCATTTTCAGCATTTACAGCTAACATGTTGGCAGCGGACGAGCCTGTAAGAGCATTTCCAAAGCCAGAAATCTCAACAACAAGTCCAAAACAAAGTGAGTCACTGGTATTGATGAACAGCAACAGCAGACAGAGAGGACAGGGAGGTATATATGAGGCCACTCTTTAACAATATCACAGTGGAAAGGTTTGAGGAGGACTAGCTGAGCAGGGGAGACAGCTCTTCACACAGCTACTCTCTCTCCTCTGCTAGCCCAAGGGCAACTTGCCTGACATGACTCCCCCTTTTCCTATTTTAACTCAGTGACAAGGAAGAGGAGCGCGTGGAGGAAAGCTCCAAAAGTGCAGGCATAATTCCCACTTATTGACTCAATACAATGAGACTGTATAATGTCTTCCCGCACAATACGCGCCTCTCTTCTGCCGCAGACAGCTAAGCTCTTTACGCCGTCTTTCCTTCAAGGCCTTAAAACAGACGGCGCTTGTGCTTGAGACCAAGGAAGCCGCTGAAAATGGCCTTAAACACAAAGCGGCTTATTGTTTTAGCCTGTTTTCCTCCGGCCTCGGATGGAACGACGGTGGGTTTGCGTGGAAGATCGGTGAATAGATGGCTCTGAATCCGAGACACCCCTCCTCGCTTCCGATATCCCACCTCCGCCCCGGCGCGTCGTCGTGTTTCCTGCTTTTCCTTTCTTGTCATATTGCATGACGGTTATTAGAAAATTGATGGGAGAGGCTGGCCAGGCGTGTCCGTGCACGGCAGACGCCAGGCGCACCACTATTGGATTTTTACGCCTGTTCCACGGAGGCTAATGTTGCCTTGATCCGAGCTCAGAGGAAAACCTTCGCATAGGGAAGCAAACTGATGATATCGGAGGAGGTGAATGTGTAAAGCTAGCAAGAATCTGCTTCTGCTGATCATTTCCCTCCCGCGTGTCCCTCGGTTTTGACTTTTTGTGCGTTTTCGCTCCGTCTTCTCCCCCTTCGGACTTCAGAGGCCATCTTATCTGACAGCATCTCCCCTCGTGGAGTTCATCCCACCGTGTGTGATACGGTAGACCCGTCCGCGTTTGGACTTTGTGTCAGAGGTTTATCGGCCTTCTTTCAGCCTGGCGTGAACCTCCTGCTCCAATCTGCGCCCGCAGAGCTCTGCTGCTTATCTGATCCAGCACGGTGTCCTAAGCCCATAACCTAAGCCACCCGCACGGGAATATGATATAAGAAGTTTTAAAACAATCGCCAAGAAGAATTACACGGAGGCATAATATGAAAAGTGCATGATTGAAAAAGGATTAGGGGGGTGGGGGTGGGGTGACCACACAGTTTGGTGGATTTGTACCTGACAGCCTGCTGCCTTGGGCTGATTGGGAATCGGGGCCATCCTGCTCAGATTTGCGTGCCGCTGTTGGCGATTTGGGATTTACTTCCTTAAGAGACACCGTCCGACCGTCTGTCCTCATTGCCGCGCGCGTGCGGCGACCACGAAGTCGCGCCTGGGTCGTGGCTCCTGGCTAGAATAAACACTGGTCCTCATTTAAATATGTGTAGTGTTGTATTAGACCGAGGGGAAAATCCCAGGAGCAGACAGAGGGGCAGGGTCATTCTAGTCTGAGCAGGAACCGCGGGGGGCAGTTCCTGCTCTTCCTGAGCATCATGACAAAGGTTCTGGCTCGGAGGACCCCAGAGAAATGAAGCCCACCTCTCGGAGGCTCGGTCCGCCAAATTAGCTCTGGTCAATACGAGCATCCCAAACTGTCCTCACAGGATGTGCTGACAGACATATTGGTTACTGGAAGTGACTGGAGGAACTGGACCCTATTGGCTTACCGAGTGTCATTAGCGCCTGAGGATTAATGAGGAGCCACGATTAGACACTGAGAACAGTCAGGTTTCAGCCGCGCCAGGAAGACCTCCAAGGAATTAGCACAACTCTCCTGCCAGGTCTCAATGTCACGAGGGGAGCGTTCGCAATATATCCAGGTCGAAAGCTTTGATATTGGTGTTTATAGCACTCCTGATCACCATCGCAAGCGTTCCTGATTGTTTTAATCAAAAGAAATTCCATTTTCCCCTCATTATCCTGCCTGTAATTCCCACTTACAAGACAGGGAGGGAAGAGATGAAGTTTCTGCAGATGAGCTTTGCTTTGTGAAGGTGAGGTGTGATGCGCGTTACAGTTGGAGGCGTTATAACAATCTAAATATACGGGGATCGTGCAGTCAATTATGATATTTGTGACGGAATCCAACGGAACATATCCCACCCACAGATTCTGGAATTCTTGTCTTTTCTGTCACTCAAAAAAGAAAATGCACGTGCAGAAGGGAGTTTCTCTGAAACAGCCGTAAAATGGTAACATAACCGAATCGAGCGGGCTGTTGCTGTCCTCACACACTGATTGATTTTAAATACTTTAACATTGATACATTGGAACGAAAGCCATCAGTTGGGTTTCCAGGCCCGGGTGGAACGCGGTCCCTTTGGTTCCTCGGCCTGTGCGGCCGCTCGGCCTCACTTAGCGGTTCCACACAGAAACGGTTTGATTAAGCACATCGCCTATTGATCGGCCAACAAATTGCCGCGCAATACAGGCCAAATAATCCCATTTCAAGTTTCAACGCTCGTTTCTAATGGCTTCCGAATCATTTCAGGCAGGAACGGATCACAATTAATTTAGCTTTTCTGAGGAAAGAGTGGCCGTGCATGCGTCAATGGAATTCTAAATGCTGCATGTGCGGCATGTGGAACCTCTCTGGATTCCTTTATTCCAGCGTCAACAGCACCTGTGGACGCTGCAAACTCACTCAGCTCAAGTATTGGCTTTGAAATTCAATTTATGGGACTGGTAACAAGGGTTTTACACCACAAAAGCATAACTCAGACGAGGGCCACAAAAAGGTACCAAAAGCTGAGAAGGCACTTGTGATTTATACGGATCAATAATCACCTTTTTACACAGGGTACCTTGAATATATTGATGCTGTTTTTTTTATGGTGAGACGAGCTGAATGACAGGTGGACAAAGGTTGAAGGCTGTTTCAAGTAATTGATCAGTGCCCAATTATTAATAGATGTACTTTAATAAATCATGAATACAGGGAACTTTCCATTGTAGCCAGTGTTTATTTGATGTTTTTTTCTTAAATTATAAAGATTCATCACAGTTTAAAAGCCAATTAGTTTTTTTATCCTTTGGAAGTCGTCCAACATGTTATAAAACCTTTATTACAGATCAGCCAGCTTGTTTTAGTCACCCACCAGGGGCAGTTTCTCCCTCAAACGGGTGGTTGTTTAACATCTGTCTTGTTTTAATTCCCGATCAAAGCAAATGTGTGGGATAATTTGGTGTGGGGGATTTCTAAAAGTAAAAACGGGTGTCGCGTACACACACGCATATTCTAATGCGCAACGTTTGCACATAAATTGAGCTTTTTAAAAAATGACACATGCAAATGTAAAAAAAACACTCTTTAATATTCCAGCATTCTTGCATCAGTTGAGGTATTAGCACACAGAACCAGATGTGACAGATGTTTAGCGCGCGTGATGGACGCCAAACGCACACTGTCGGTCCCCGTTAGGTTTGGCAAAGCCACTTAAATAGGTTTAGGTTTAATGTGGATCACGGACCGAGCTGCTGCTTCTGTTCTGGGGGTAAAAAGGAGCTGTTCCCAGTGGTTGGACTCTTCCAGCCGAGGTTCGCTCTAGTCAATGGTGGAAAAGGTTTTGGACTGTCTTTTGTGCTCCCCGATCGTGTAGTCCACATGGATGCAGATGTTCCTGGCGCTGTCCGCGGAGGGATACAGCATGACCTCCCCGGCCACCGCGGTGTCCTGCTCCACGTCCACCGGGGCATCCAGGTACAGCAACGCCTGCTTCCAGTGCGTCTCGTCTTTGAAGGGGGACGTGGAGAGCACCAGCGGGCCCTCAGGGCACGGGAAAGTCACCGTGAAGTAAACGCAGAAGGCGTTCACGGCCGCCGAGCCGAACGACTCGCACCGGAACTTGCCCTTCACCTCCCGCAGCTCCTCCGCGGTGACGCGCTGCAGGTCGAGCTCGGCGAAGCGAGCCGGGTGGGACAGCACGTCTTCCACGTCCACCGTGTCCACCGTGATTTCAGAGTTTATGATGCACCTGCGGGCGAAGTCGGTCATACAGGACATGTCGACGCCGTACTGGTCTTTGATGGTTTTCCAGAAATGGACGCGGATAACGGGCACCCGGTCGCAGACCGGTGTGATGTAGAGCTCGGCGGTGCTCGGTAACATGACCCCGCCCGGCCTCAGCCACTTGTCCCGGGCGTAGAGCACCGAGTTGAGCATGGACTCCTGCAGGAGGGCATAGCCCATCCACTCGCTCACTATGACGTCCACTTTGTCGGGTAGCTGCACCGTCTCCACCATGCCCCGTATCACTTCAATCCTGTCCTCCATGCGGTTTTGCTTCACAATTCGAACAGCTTGTTCGGCGATGGAACAAGCTTCGACCGCGTAAACTTTCTTAGCGCCGGCTTGTACACAGAAAACACTTAAAATCCCGGTGCCAGCCCCAACATCCAGGACAACTTTACCCCGTATGGACTCACTGTTCTTCAGTATCGCCATTCTGTACGTGTTCGTGCGGACTCGGTCACCTATCATTTCCTCATGGACGCTGACGTCGGTGTAGCTGTCAAAATACAGACTTTCCTGCTGGGTTTCATGATCCAATTTTAGCCTCTTTTCAGCGTGAGACATCTTTTCGCATCGACTCCGAAGCCTCCAAGTGTGTCCTGATGCTACTTCCGCATCTCGACATATGGAACTTGTAGTTTTTTACCCCGCAAACAACATGTAATTTACCTGCCGGAAGACTACATTTCCCAGACCAGAGCTGAATTCCTGTCCCAAACACGGTACATATGGGTCTTTCCTTGGTTTATCCAATTATGGCAACCAGAGCGTCATTATTGATTTAATTTTCTAAAATAAAATTTCCTTTGAGAACAAACACAGATCATTTGAGAGCAAAAATACTGGTTTGTGCACGTGATTCGTATTCATTTAATTTGAACTTTATGCTTATGTTAGCCCCATGACTGAGCCTGTCTGGTGTGGCCTTAAAGCTGCCAACACCTTTATATGAAGGGCTCCTGCTGCTTCTTACCAAAAACAAACAACAGTGATAAAACCTTTGACTCCAATAGAATGCCAACACCTGCTAAAAGATAATGCAATGAAACACCAAGAAAAACAAAGCGACTGGAGAAAAGATAAAGAAAATAGCATTGGGAAACAATGTCCCTGCCCCTGTTTAACAGTGTAAAAAAAGATGTACTGCCAGTGAAAGGGTGGTTGTTCTGCAGAACTGCTGCGCTTATTTTTGACTTTGTGCATCCTCTGACTCTTTCACTGTAAAGTCGTCCCCCCCCCCCCCCACACACACACACGATCTATCATGGGGAGCATGCCCTGATCATCCGTTTCAAAGGAAGGCAGACTGCTGAGCAACAAATGCAAAGGTGTAATGGCTTCATATTGATTGCTCCCTGAGATCAATACTGGGCTGCTTTTGTGTCTTACTCTCACAGAAAAGAGTCCACATCTGCGAATCCTTGCGTGTCATAACCCGCTTTCCCCTCTCTTATCCTCCAATTTCTCACAGCAAACCTAATTCTTCTCACCCCTTTTTTCCACGCCTGGATTCTTCAGAATGCATTTTCCAAGTGTTATCAGCTTTAAAAAGCTTTGAGATCTCCCTGCTCGGACAGCGTTTGCATACTTATTAGTAGAAAAGTTATAACTTTTCTTACTGGAAATGGTTTGCACTGTTTATATCTTGTCTCTCAGGGAGACTCAGGCCAACATCATTCTAATGCAGACGGGAATCACAATGACGGGGGCTGGACATCCTAAAATCCACTTGACATCTGCAGAACTTGGGACCTGGAGCAGCATCCACACACACTTCTGCTCAGAAAGGTCCCGTCCAACCAATTTCCAGGATCTTGGTCCATCAGTGCAGAGCCCCAGTAATCAATTCATTAATTACATTCATTTCCCTACAGACTCACTTCCCTCACATCACCCCAGTATCATTTACGTTGCACTGCAATTAGATTAGATTACTAAGTACGACCTGCACGTGACAGCCATTTATGGCCCCACCAGGGAGGTGAGCATGATGCTGACTTCAGAGCTGCGTCAGAAGTATCGTCTGTTTGTTAATGGAGGTTATTTGAGAATTAAATGGGGGAGAGATTCTGTCACCTTCTAATTAGGACTGTACAAATAAAAGTTCTTAAGGCAAACAAGTCATTAATTTGACTGAAAAACTTTAAAAGGAAACCTTTTTGCACTGTAATGCATAAAAAAACTGTAGGAGTTTGTTCTCCTAAAGCTTTCATATATAAAAGGTTGTTGTTTTTTTTTTAAAGTAGTAATTAAACTTATGACCTCAACAGAATGTAAGTTAAGATGTGGGATGCTGACAGATGAGACAAAACATTTAAACATCATTAGGAATATAATACCTGTGGCAAAGAGGACATAATGAAAGACCGATGAACGCAGCAAATGGAGAACACAGAGAACGTGATGGGGTGGAGCCGTGCAACCACGAGCAAATCGCAGGTTAGAGTTCCACACTGGACTGCAGAACGTTAATAAAAACTATATTTCCTGCAACGATCCTCATGGGCAAAGGCTGGCAGGTGGAGCCAGCAAGAGGGTGAATGGCCAGGGAAGGAGGAAAAACAAGGATTAACCCAGCAAAGAAATGAAGAAAAGAACCACTTCTCACACAGAGGAACACACAGCTCTACCATACTGACTGAGACAATGGGGCCTCTGACATGTTCTCAGCCTGCTGGAGGAAGAAGAAAAGAAAAGCCAACCACAGAAACAACCACGGCCTGTTTTACAGTACAAAAGATGAGTTGTCGGCTCAAAACTCGACGCTAAGCTAAAAACCTGCTAGCGAGAGTCGTATTGGTCATTGTGAATGCCAATAGAGTCAACGGTCATTTTATTTTTGTATAAATATATCTGATTCTGCAATCAACAAAAGCCCAAACGCTTCGAAGAAACTGAAACGTCGACGTTCAGAGCAACGTCAGAGTGGCTGGATGTGGATTCTGCACGTGCTGTGCAGGGTTCCTCCAGTATTTTTGCCGCAGTTTTAATTCTGCGAATGTTTTTGAGCCCAGTTTAAGTCACTCAGTGGGAAAGAATCCATTTGGCAGCACTATCACCTGCCATGATTGGGTCTGCGACTTGCTTTCTGCCTCAGAGGCAACTCTTTTTTAAAAAAAATACTTTTTATAGAGTGAGATAAAAAGAAAACAGCCAAGAAAATATCAAGTCTGAGCTTATGAGCTAAATTTAAATGGAGAAAACGGAGATAACCCGGCAACTTGAATACACCGACAAACGCAGCATTGAGAAGAAACCATAAAAAAGATACAGAGTGTCAGAACGTATTGCACCGTTTCCCCTTCGATCTTATTTTTAATTGAAACGTTTTGTTACATGTTTGCCGGCCAATAAACCTACTTGCCGCTGTGCTTATTTTTCTGCCAACAGACAGGGAAAAGGGCCGCACGGTATTTCTGAGGTGATAAGATGCTGCAGAATTGGTCTTTGCTCTGACCTTGGTCGCTGCAAAATCCAGGATCGATGCTCTGTCAGGAGGACAGAATGCAATATTCACAGAAGAAAAGCAGAAAAGCTGCAGCTTTTATGTCTATCAGTTATCTAAAAAAGACACAGTCTAGGGGAAGACTAAGCTGCCAGAGAGATGAGAGTTTTCTTTAGTCGGTCGCGTCCGCTTTCCTTTATGATGCATCAACAATGTTATTGAAGATCTCCTCATCATGTCAGATAGTCGCCCACCGTGGTCTCAGTGCCTCTGAATGAAGCTCTGATTCTACTGGAAAACAGGAACAAGGCTCCAATTCAAGCCACAACTGGCCCCAAAAATAAATCTGATTAAGCTGTAAAATTAACGATGCTCAAAAATCCACCTTGAAATAAATCAAACGACACCAAGCATGAACAAAGGCCGAGCAGGATAGTGATAGTGACTAAGCAATAAACCCCATGGGTTCATCAATGATGACATAAGCATAGAAAAAGTGGGGGAAACCTCCAGGTTTAGATGTACAGTCTTGTTTTTCTCCAACAAAATGAGAAAATCCATCGGAGTGCATTAGGGCAGAAGCTAACTGCGGCTCCGCGTGTCTCTACTCACACACATTGATCCGTCCTTAACCTCATTCTGCTGAGCTGTAGCCGTCCGGTGGCAGGTAGTGGACAGACAGATGAGGGGTTTTGCAGCATGTTGTCACGCAACTTTGGCTCCAATTGACAAGTTCTCTCGAACGTAGACATGAGTAGTACAAATGTAGTGAAAAGTTCACACTGAAATAAAGGTTTAAGATCCTTTTATTAATATTGCATCCTTGAAAAGAGTGAAATTCACACATCACCCATCTGCAGGGTTATTTATCTCTTTTTTTAAGGATTTGTAGACTCATTAAAAGAAGATTATGGGGATTTTTCTTTGTCAATCCTGAGCTTTGATGGGTGTCAATGGGGCATTTCTGCGTAATGGTTATGATATGAACACAAAGCCGATTTTAAATGATGTTAAAAGTGCATTCGTGATTTTAATGGGCTGTGGGCGGACAAGGCGAGAAGGCATTTTAATTTAACCTCTCAGTTTCTGCTGCGTGTGGAACACCTGAGCTTCATTTCCGGGCCCGTCCCACTGAAACATCGTCTTCAGCCGAACCATCAGCGCCGCCAATTAAAACACACTTTCTGCATCATGTGTTTCTCAAGTTAACGGCACATAAAGGCAGCTGGGGAACATCTAGACGGTCGGAATCCTGCTGAACTTTGGCTGCACGGTAACACCTCCCTGTGTGGGGAGCTGCTGCTGCTCCCTCCGTGACATCACTCACTTTTAAGTGTCGTTGCACTTTTAGTTCCTCCTCAAACAATGGCCTCATCCATCTACAGCAGCCTCTCCGTTCCACACGTGCACCTCCATCTTGACCTCTAATTAGGGAGGCTCTGTGCTCAGAGCTACCGTTACACCTCCTTCCTTAATGGCTCCTCTGGTCTGCTGCACAGAATATTTAGTTAAAGTTGGCCATTTTCTGTCCCCAGAGAGCCCGTAAGGAGGTTTGCATAGAGCCTGGACGTACGTGCGCTGACATCCGACGCAGCAGAGATGACAAGATTCCGCTGGAGGATCCCAGGATGCGGTTCAAAGTGGCAGCCTGAACAGCACGGCGCTACGCAACGTCCCGCTGCATCTGGCTAATAAGCTGTAAATAATCCTAATGGTTCTCTGCTGCTTTCCCTCGTGTTCATTTGGAAGTAACAAGAACACATTGGATTGGATCAAAGCGTTCCAAACAGAGAGCGCCCCCCCCTTTTGTTACTCAGCTAAGCCCAGCAGGAGACTCAACATCTGACAAATCGCTTCTTTAAGGTCTGATGGAAGTAATTTAAGCACAAGCTGCTGCTCAGTCTGAGCATCTCCAGGAACGTTCCTCGTGCTCTCCACTCAAAGGGAACGCTGCAGGTCACTGTTGTGTGCTTGTAAAGACCAGAAATCAGAGTTGTTTATCTATTTCGTTAGCTAAAGCCTCTCCAATGGCGTGGTTGAGAGGAGGGAGTCATCGAATTAATAGTCAAGGAGACACACACACACAACAGACCCTTATCATTACGCAGGAGGCTTCCTGCCTCCTGTTGATGGGCTCTGCTTTTCCTCAGACTTCATTTCATTTCATTTCCTTCCTTCCTTCCTTCCTTCCTTCCTTCCTTCCTTCCTTCCTTCCTTCCTTCCTTCCTTCCTTCCTTCCTTCAACAACCTCAGCACCTGCGTGTTGGAAGGACATGGTGGTCGTGGTTCGGTCTAGAACTAGAAAGACTTTAGGTCACCTCCTGGTGGAGGAGGTCCTGTTGGGGGGGGTTACGAAACGTCTGAACGGGAAAATATTTCCTCTTGTTACGAAAGAAATTTCAGGATACGAAAGGCAAAAATACGCTACCGCTGCTACTCGCAGCTCGGGAGTTTAGCAAACGTAAACATGCTTGTAGCTGCTCTGCCATTGGCTATCGCCTAGCATCTTCCTGTCATCCCATTGGCTAGGAGGGACGTCAATATGTACAGGTATGTGTGTATCCCAGCGTTGCCTTCATTTAACTTTTACTCGCTAAGGACCCCAGGAAAGTGATGGAGAAAAGTGAAAAAGAAGAAAAGAAGAAGAAGAGTGCTATTTTGAAGCAAGAAATAATAGAAAAGCATGAAAAAGGGATCTCATCCATGTTGGTAATGTGGCTGGGCGCGGTTATCTTGTCGCGGCAGTAGGTGGGGAAGATGGCCACCCTCTCCTGGTTAGGGTTAGGGTTAGGGAAGATGGCCGCCCTCTCTGGTTAGGGTTAGGGTTAGGGAAGATGGCCGCCCTCTCCTGGTTAGGGTTAGGGTTAGGGTTAGGGTTAGGGTTAGGGTTAGGGTTAGGGTTAGGGAAGATGGCCACCCTCTCATGGTTAGGGTTAGGGAAGATGGCCGCCCTCTACTGGTTAGGGTTAGGGTTAGGGAAGATGGCCGCCCTCTCCTGGTTAGGGTTAGGGTTAGGGTTAGGGTTAGGGTTAGGGAAGATAGCCGTCCTCTCCTGGTTAGGGTTAGGGTTAGGGAAGATGGCCGCCATCTCCTGGTTAGGGTTAGGGTTAGGGAAGATGGCCGCCATCTCCTGGTTAGGTTAGGGTTAGGGAAGATGGCCGCCCTCTCCTGGTTAGGGTTAGGGTTAGGGAAGATGGCCGCCCTCTCCTGGTAATCCGCAGGCAGCCGCTGCGCAACAGTTGTCCTCGCGCGTATGGAGAGATGCCGCCTCCTCATAAAGTGAAAACACTAAGATTGCTCGATTGCCATTTTCAGCCGCATATTCGATGGCCTGTAGTTTAAAGTAAGCCTCATTCATACGCGTCTCGCTTGACTGGCACCATTTTAGAGGATCCTTACGCGTAGGTGTGCCGCTAATCGATTGGCGGAGCGTTTACCGTAGTGCACCTACCAAAGGCACAGCAGATTTTGGAACTCAGTCCACACACAAGGCGCTCCATATTATAAGGCGCATCGTCGATTTTTGAGAAAATCTCAGTGTTTTAGGTGCGCCTTATAGTCGTGAAAATACGGTACTTAAAAAAGGTAGAAACTGCTTTGATTTAACCAGAATTGCGTGACTGAACAGCCCCCCCCCCCACACACACACACACACTTCAACAGCCATATTTCATTACACTCAGCAGCATGGTTCCATGGTGTAGAGGTCATCATGTCTGCTTTACACGCAGAAGGTCCTGGGTTCAATTCCCAGTGGAACCAGAGTTCCTCCAGTTGTGTCACATTCAGGGAAACTTATTTTTTCACATCGAGTCTCTGCATTTCTTTTTCCTGACTGCAGAATGAAGGAGGCCGTTCTGCCGGGTTGGTAACACAGAGCCTTTGCTTCAGAACCGACACCAGAACCTCAGAGTCCGGCTCTCCCTCGTGGCATGGGCACCTTCCTGCTGCTACATCCGTGTGTGTTGACCAGTTCGCAGTTTCAGTTAATATCACAACTTCAAAGAACCGGATTTCATGGATGCTGTAATATGAGCCTGCGAACTCATTATAGCAGGATAATTCTGCCGCGCATGTGATGATTTACACACGCCGTCGTGGCCTGTGGTCCATTCAGCTGCTATTAATACTGCAAACATCACTCCAGCAGGGGACGGGTGCGCTACTGTATGTCCCTGAAGAGGGCACACCAGCAATCATACAGCCTCCTTATCGCTCAGCCTTTCAACCGCCGGGTCCACATTCTCTTGGCGGGATATGAAGCTGTGAGTGACAGCAGGTATATTTCATTTTATTACTCTACAACGGGAACCGGCCGCGATAGGACTGCAATCGGGACAGGGTGTGCACGGCTGGATGATGCTGTAAGGACAGTGACGATATTCTTCAAATGGGGCGTTTTGACAGGGATAAAGACAACGACCGCGGGAAGCCGGGCAGGTTTTTAAATACAGGTGAGGAAATGAAAACTAGGAAATAAAGGTCTGTGCTCAAATGCCAGGCTCAGATTTCTATCTAATCAATTAAAAACGCATTTAAACCCCTGCATTTTAATCTTTTTGACCCCACTGTTAGCCATAGGTAGTTCCAGACCCTAAACACTGTCTGTGAGTCCAAACCGGGTCTGAAAGCAAACATAGCGTCCTGCACTGGGCTTCACAACAGTCACAATAACAACTAATTATTTTCATCATCAGGCCTAATGAATCCCAGTAGAACTCACCGGCTCACAGATGTCAGATTAGCTTTAACAGATTAGTCACTCTAGTGCTGATTGGATGATAATTCTGCATTTATGTCATGGGCACACCTGTTCTGCAGCTGATGGGAGGCATCTTCGGCTCTGACGTTGCATGTTTTTATCGCCGAATCGGCCGCTCTTCAAGTTTTAAATTAACCTCAGTGGTTCCAGCTTAAACCACACAGTAACGCTAAATGCTGATAAAGTATTGATCAAGTCCTCCAAACAGTGAAAACTCCTCCTAAATAAAGGTGATGAATCGACAAACGCTGCTCATTTCATGCTGAATGGCCCACGCCTTTGTTGTCGTGCTGCATTCTCATCACTCTGACTGGAGTAATAAGCGTCTGTCTGACGCCACGGCTGAGGTGAATTTAGATTTGCCCTGTTTTTCCACAGCACCAGAGGCTGGTTGCGGGTTACGTCTGCGGCTTCGTGCAGACGGAATTCTGAGGGAAATTAGCGCAGAAGTGACCTAATAGCTTTCTGAGCCTCACGCATGAATCCGCCATTGTGTTCTGCTCTTAGCGTGACCTTGATGGCTCCAAGTTCTCATGACCATAAATGTTTCTCATGTCTCTGGACTCACGTGGCATTCAGAGGTTGTTTGAATAAAATTCACAACAACAACTTCAACTTTGACCCGGAACATATTTATTTGGTAGAAAATCGCCGCCACACTAAATAACACAAATGTAGCAATTCTACACCTTCACCCACTCGGCTGGAGCGTGTGAATCTTCACATCCCTGACGGAGACCAGCCTTGTTCACACGTTTCCCTCATCGCGCCCTGCCTAAAGACAGCGTCTGCCTTCCTCAGAGGGTTCAGCCAGAGAGCTCATACCGTTGCGATTTGCCCGCTGGCCGTAGCAGCTTCCACCTTCCGGCGTCAGTGTAGCAGGTGATTAAATACGGCCCGAAGGAAGTGAACCTATATGGATAATCCTCCCTGGCTCACGTATCTGCGGCCCCTCGTTGGTCTTTCTTCACTTGGCTGTTGGGGGATTGAGGTCCCAGCACTCTAACGGTCACAGAAAAGTGAATATTTCTCTGTAAATCTATTAATGATGGGCTGTTTGATGAGTGGCGCTACAGAAAATAAAGGAGAGGATCCTGTTGCCTGGAGCCAAGGAGAAAATGTTTGATGTTGACCTTTAAGTAAAGTTTTTTCGGGCTTTATTGATGATGAAGTTGACTCTGCCTTCTCGCTAGCTCTGGGCTCCTCAATGGTAAACATATATCCGCTTGGGGACGGCTGCGATCACAGGCAGGAATTTCTTGGCGCAGCCGGAAATACAGCATCCAGCTGAGCCGGGTCAACCTAGATAGCTCCGATCCTCATCACAATAAATACAGCGAGTGAAGATCCAACATGAGAATCATGTGATATGAGAGAGCTAATTCCAATCCTTGTGATCCAACTGTGCTTTTATTTCCCAATCAAAAAAGCTGCGGTGCCCCAGGAGGGCTGGAGCTGTTGAGAGAACAGTTTAATTGGCATTAAACGGAGGAATATTTGCACCTTTGCTTAAGATGCTCCAGGTCACTATGAATTTAAAGCAGATGAAGGCGAATCTCTGGGTTGCTCTGACAAAAACATCATTTAAATGTGGAAAACAAAGAAAACAAAAACCATCAGATGCTTTCTGCTGCTGCCAGGACAACGGCCAGATTCTTGGCGACTGTTCACATCTCTGGTTCTGCTGAAACCGGTCAGAACGTTCTCCACGGCGTGTGCATGTTAAAAAAAACCCATATGCATATAATAACAGGAGGCCTGCAGTGGACTGTCAGACATATTTGCAGTCATCAACACTGACCTTTCAGCTTCCTGACAGCCTCCAGAGCCACAATCACCGTTTCTGATCGGAAGGAAAAGCCCGTGGCTCCGAGCGTGACTGAAAATAAATGCCGAAACATAACAGCACGCCGTTCGCATTCGCTTTATCCAGATTGGCGTGTTGAATGGACGTGTGCAGGTCCGATCAGCGGGACGGAGTAGCATCAATAAAGATGAGAGAGCACTAAGAAGGGAGAGAAGGTCCCCGGGACATGACGCGGCATCGCATTGAGTCTTAATCTAAAAGAGTCGTAGCAGCAGGAGACGTGCGCTGCTGCTGGTTAACAGACCACCAACGCCGACCTACGACCTCTGCAAGAGCAAAGGAACGCCTGTCCTCCTCTGACACCATCGTCATTCTGAAACTCAACGTGTCAGAAATTAAAGTCACCTTTCCTACGCGTGCACATGTAAATCAGATAAATCATGTATGCGCACACCCGGTTGAGCTCTGGCTTCTCCGGTTCTGCACCCTAACGCCTGGAATCATCTTAGGCCAGATAAACAGCGAGCACAGACGAACACTTGAGATGATCCCTGGGATCCTCCTGGGTACACGACGAGAAGATCATGCTGTCGATGAATATGCAGAGCAGGACAACGGAGAAGTGAGGGGATTATGAGGACGGGCTGCTGGCACCAGGGCTAATATTTCAGCATATAATGATGTCACCTCTATTCTCCATCGCTGGACGGCCCTCTGCTGATCCAGCCGGTGTTTATCTTGTCAGCAGTGGGGAGGGGGTCACAAAGAAGCGATGGGTCTCACATCTGCTTCCTGTCAGGCTACGCGTATCTGCAGTCGCCTTCCAGCGTCCCCAACATCCACGTAAGGAGATCTAATCGTGCTTTAATCGCGACAGGTCAAACACACATCTTTCCCAGGGCTGGCTCTTCCACCAACGCGGAACCTCTGCCTGTGAGACGAGAGGAAGACGTGGCGTCTTCTGTCCCACCCTGTCCAACAATATTCGATTCCTCTCCCGCGGTGTCGATTTTCTTGTCTCTGGGAGCATCTGAGCTGAACGGAGGCGCCGCTCTGCCGCTGTACTGAGGACGCTTGGACTGATTATGAATGCTGTACGTGTCACGCGGTTAAATGCATGAAATATGACAGCTTCCGTGGACCTTTGGCCAAACAGCCGCCGCGTGCATGAGCGATTCCTGACACATCGTCCGTCGATGTAAAGCTCAAAGCAAATCACCGAATCACTTCTCTTTTACACAGCAAACCTCACGAAAGAAAACAAACGTCACGGTCGTCTTTAACCATCTGTGTTAACAATCCGCCCAATTGAGATCCGACAAACTCCAAACCGCAGGTGAAAAAACACTTTACTGCTGCACGATACTCATCCACGCTTCCTGATGGAGGGGTGAAAGTTCGCTGCAGATACAACACACACACACACACAGACACACACACACACTTCAACAGCCATATTTCATTACACTCAGCAGCATGGTTCCATGGTGTAGAGGTCATCATGTCTGCTTTACACGCAGAAGGTCCTGGGTTCGATTCCCAGTGGAACCAGAGTTCCTCCAGTTGTGTCACAATCAACAACTTACATTTTTACATCTAGTTTCTACATTTCTTTTTCCGGACTGCAGAATGAAGGAGGCCATACGGCCAGGTTGGTAACACAGAGCCTTTGCTTCAGAACCGACACCAGAACCTCAGAGTCCGGCTCTCCCTCGTGGCACGGGCACCTTCCTGCTGCTACATCCGTGCGTGTTGACCAGTTCTGAACACACACACACACATCCACACACACACGTGCGCTTGCACTTCTATCTTTGTGAGGACCATCATAGATAGAACTCATCCCCTAACCCCAACCTTAATCAAACACACCCTCTACCCTGACCCGGACTGTAAACACATTTCTTACCTCAACCTTAAAACCACGTCTACACCCTCAAACGTCCTCTGACGTTGTGAGGAATGGCCAAAATGTCTTCATTTCCCAAACATGTCCTCACATTGCTAGTAGAGTGAGTATCTTGGTCCTCGATATGTAGCAACACACACATACACACACAGACGTGTGATTTTTTTTGTCCAAGTTTCTGCAGATTTATAACAAACCCTCCAAAGATCTCTTGTTTCACTGTAGTCGTGGTGACGAATGTTCCCTTCAGAGGGATGGCAGCTCTGTTATCCATCCTCCCAATGATTTTTGGGCATGTTTACTAAAGAAGCTTCTTTTACAGTAATGAAATGTGGTATCACAGCGGTGGAGGGCGATGATGAAAACTTCCCATCAGTTACAGCACTTAGTCACTCATTGTAGATATCATCTGTTATCAGCTGGATCCGAGGGGTTTAACTACACTTCCTTTATAGCCGGTTCAGATAAAATAAATTAATTGTTGCCCCAGTGCGAGGGACAACTGAGGGGACATTTATCTCAAATGAGTGCTTAAACAGGTTGTTTTGATCACGTTTAGAGTATTTTTACGCATAATTGTGGAGTTAAAATATGGTCAACAAATAACTCAACCTGTTTAGCTGCAGCTGTGAGGAGTGAGCGGGGTTCTGGTCATTCAGAACCAGGTGAGAGGATTAGTCCTGTCTACAGAGCAAAGATTCATCACACGACCTTTGTCCGCCAACGGTGGGTTCATCTTCTAACAGAGACCTGAAGAATACTGGATGGACGCAGCGATGGAGGGTGGATCATGGTTTGGATGGGAATTTTTAGCTCCTTGAAGGCCTCGCTGCCAAGAACGCGCTGGCACCAGGGAAGAGGCATTGTTATTAAGATGAATCATTCGGGGGTGACGTCAAAAATCCGCCTTCCTCCTGCACCAACGTCCGCTGCAGCCGTCTCGTTATTAGAAGTTGGAATGTTTGATTGTAACATTGACTAAAATAACAGCTTTCACACTTTCCTTGCCATCCCACTCACGATACAAAGACGTTTTTTTTCTTATTATCGCTGCCTCGGTTATTTGCAGCTACTTCACAGAACTCTTCACTTTTTCAGCAAAAGCAAAAAAAAAGAAAGAAAGAAAAAGAGGTTCTCGCAGGTCACAGTGGTGGGTGTTCAAACATCCAATATGTATGCGCCTTTTCCCTGTTTGTTTAACTTTCTTCTCCACGGTGCCGATGGTAATTAGTGTGGCTGTTTAGCCTTTTGTCCTGCCTGGAAAGAGAATCAAATAAAAGGAGGCAGGAAAAATTCACAGCAAGCTTCCTCCCGTCGCTCCCCAGAGACTCACCCTTCATTGGCATTTTATTTAAATATTTAAAGGTGAGGTAGATGCACACTGGCATATTGTAAAGGCTGTCACTCTGATCACAAAGGCACTGAGGTGACTGGAGGATGGAGTGGGAAAGCAAGAGGAAGTGCAGATAGGGGGGGGGGGCAGGAGATGGAGTGAAGGAGGCCAGGGACCCGAGGCTACAGCCGACAGAGTAAACTGTGTGCAGGTGACTGATGGGCAGTGGCTGGGAAAGACACCGTACAACAGGAAATCATCATTTCTGAGCCATTGCCCAGAGAAGTTTGTGAGCAGGACAAGTGGAAGGGAATTTTATTGACACAGAGAGGAAGTGAAGGATGTTGGGAGAGGCTGAGAAGCCTTCAGGGAATGCCGAAGCCCTGGCTGATTCCTGCGAGGTCGAGGGGTCTGTGTGCAGCGGAACATTCTGCTTATACCTCATATCTGTCATCTGTTTTATCACCAAAAGGAAAGTGGCTGGTATTCAGTCCACCGGAGGTAACATTGCATCCATTCCTCACTGGGACGAAGGTCACGATGAGGTGCTTCACTGTGACGTCCCAATAAAAGTTGGAGATGAAGTTATTGGTGTCATTATTCTGGAAACCTCCACTAATAAGAACCAACAACTGTGTTAAGGGCCAGGAAAGCAAACCTAATTTGGTGACGCTGGCATATGGGCACCCAGATGGGCTGGGAGAATCATCCATTAGTCCTGATGAGAATTCCCAGACACGCAACATCCACACCCACGGGTCAGGTTCAGGATTCAGCTGACAAATGTGCCAACGGTGGCAGGAAATCAAAGTGGTGAAGGCAAACACAAAACATGCCAGCTGTTTAATGCGGGAAGTGACTGCATCTGCCGATTTCAAAACACTCAAAGAGCTCCGCTAAGCTAGCTACATCGTTTCTCCTTCCTCTTCCTCCTCCTCATCACAGCTAACGCTAAACCTCCCGGTGGCAGACGCTCAGCTGCCATCCCGTAACAAGAGGAGAAGAACGTGTTGGAGAAAAGCCTGATTTAAATGTATAGATCACCGTAAAAATGATAGCCAGGAGCGGGTGGGATTAAAGATGGCGTCTTCTGGTCATCAGTGGTTTCATGAATGGCTTAATCACCTCAATTCCGTTTATTCTGCTACAGCAGCTAAATAAATGAGGCGTCAAATCTCATTAATAAGGCAACAGCCACAATGAAGGTTTTCCACATCTAATCTGAAGCAGGTTAAAAACGTGAGCGCCACAGCTCTTCGTCTCTGGTTGCGTATATTTGGGCTGCATCAGTAGTAACTTCATTGGTGTTGAGACGTTTGGAAAATGCTTAATGAAGGTCATTAACTGTGATTAGTTTGGTACATTCCTGAGAAATTCCGCAGCATTTTGGAGAAATATCACCCATCTCGGGTTTGAATAAATTTGTTTATTGTTGAATGAGCAGAATTAAGCGTTGAAACGTGTGCGGCTGGGTTTTCTGCAGCCACTTTAGTCCACAAACGTGCACGTTCATCCCCACGATCCAGGAAAACGCCTCCATACAGAAAATCATACAATTTCAGCCATGAATACAATCGATCTGTATATGATGACATCTCCTCCGACTCCTTTAATCGCACCACGCAGCCGGACGTGCGCAGCCAACAGGTTTGATTCTTCTCCTGTATTTTGAAGGTGCTTATTTTTCAGGCAGCTCACAACCGCAGCATCATCAGTGCGGCTGCGCCGCTGCAGCTTAAATAACACGGGCCACATCATCACGGCTCGGATGGATTGTAAATAGTCAAGGGGGCTATAAATTTGTCACCAGCTTGGACAGAGATAGGGCACATTACCTTCAACCGAAGCATATTTCATCCTTCCCTGGGGCTGATGAAATGCGGAGCACAGGGGCAACGCTGCATCTGTAAGTAAGGCCTTCTTTATGGCCTGATTAAGTCATCTGATGCTAGCTACAGAGCCGGCTACACAGCCTTATTTCACCTCCCACTGTGCTGCTGTTGTAATCATCGTGGAGCACGAAGACGGTAAAACAGCACCGAGAGCCTGTGTGAGGTGATGGGACCATTCATTCCCCTCTGTTTTTATGTCAGCCATTATAACTACCTATAAACTAATACTGCTGAGAGAGGGCCTTTTCCCCACGCATTCACTCCCTTTGTGTAACGACTCACCTCGCATTATTCTCTTCTACATGTTGTGGAGAATGCAAATTCCTAAGCAGTCTGGAAGAGGTGTTACATACAGAAATTGGGTGTAAATGGCTGTATTTATCTGTAAAGAGGAGACAAAATCAGCATACAAATCTGCACAAATGTCTGCATGTGCGTAAAGACTGCTGCATGCAAATGTGTTGGCCTGTAAATATAATGTCTGAAAAATAACTGCACAGTTATCAAGTCCTCTATTGCATATGTAAAGATTTCTTATGTTGAATTTCTCCCAGGAAAGGACGATGGTACGGATGGAGGCTTCCTCCAGATTTCGCGCCTCATCGCACATCCCGAGCCCGTCCGGGTCGGTGGCAGCTCTGAACCGTCAGTTTCCAGGCTGGATGTCGGCTCACAGTGGCCGTGTTGCCGATTTAACCACGATTGAAATCCAAATTCTATTAATGCAACAGCTCTTGAGTTAATTACTTTGGAAAAACATGCACATTAAGAGTAAAGAGGAGCTTAATTGATTGAACGGGGACCCACAGTGCAAGCGTCATATTACTGAAACGCGCTCCCCCCGATGAAAACGTTGAAAATCAATCGTTTTTAAATGATATCAGGTTCTCCCCATATTTGCTGCTATATATACACCGGCTACATGTGATCAAAGCAAGTGCACTTTATGTGCCAGGGGGTTTACAAAAGAGATGTCCTTCTGTGTGTGTGTGTACGCGTGTGTGTGTGTGAGCCAGCAGCACTTTGGCCCTCAGTCGGAGTGTCCAGACTCAGAGGCTCCGGACATGAAGGGGCCAGGGAGAAGACCATCAGGAGATTTAAAGCAGGGAGCAGGTTAACCCCCCATTTACCATCAACAGCTCTCAGACGGGTCCACGGTCCACAGGTCCCTTGATTCCAGCGCGACAAGCGTCGCTTATCGATGGGGGTAAAAATATGTTTAGGCTAAGTGGTGAATAATTTGCTTTGCTCACATATGAGTGTTGAGTGTGGAGCACCTGCCCTCTAAACTGAGACTGTTCTTCCCTTAATGCTCACAACTCTTTCTGTTGATGGCAGGTAAAAGCACATATTTAGGCAGCCTGTGCAGAGACATCTGACGCCCCTCTGAGTGTTTTCTAAAGCCTGAATTTTCGGTACAGCACACCCCTTAATCATTTTATATCCACCTCCTCTCTGTTTTCATCTGTTTATGTTCAGGTCCTTTTTTCCCCCTTTTCACTCTCTTCCCATGCCTTGCTCATTAGCATCTCTGCGCGTGCCAGACTTTATCTAATCCTCGTGCCGCTCGTCTCTCCTTGTTTTAGCTGCATGAGCTGTGCTCAGTCCCCAAGATCGCTCAAAGGAGGAGGATGTGGCTTTCATATGCAGGAAGTAGGTTATATTTTACACAAAATCAGTGTTAGCGACGGTATTAATACCTCCACACATACAGATGCTATTAAAAATAACACTTTAATCCCAACCACAGGTGTGACATCTACAGTTTTTGCCATATGTGACCTGAATCATAGAAGGATTTCATTTGGGACTCCAGGCTTCAACCTCGTCTCCATAGATACGGTTAGGGTTAGGGTCTTGAATATTGATGAGCCAATATCTCCCAGTTTAAGCCTGTAGGTACATGCTGCTGCTTAACTCATTATATGCATTTATTATGATTCAGCATCTAAAACTGTCCTGTCAATCATATTGATGTCAGGCACATTCAGGTTCTATGTTTGTCATGATCTCTGAAACCACCCATCCCATAACTTTCCTCTGAATATCGCCTTATTGTTGCATTTACACGCATCAAGGCGCCGATCACGCTGGAAATTTAGGCGCGGACACAGATACCACAGGGCCTGAAGCCCACTTTGGTGATTTGGGGTGAACTGGCCCTTTAGCAGAAACAGAGTCGGCTTCAGATTGGCGTTTCTGGCGAATGCAAACCCACATGAACGCCTGTGTCCTATGCTGCCACATCCCAGGGAAGCGGAAACCTTCTCCCGTCGGCTCCTCGGCGTCCTGGTCGGTGGTTTAATTTTGTTGGAGTGTTGGCAGATTACCGCCACCTCAGTGGCGCTGTCACGGAGAACGCAGCTCCGGCAGGCAGTGAGCAGGGAGCCGGCACATTGATAAGGACAGCTGCTCTCGGGAGATTTCCCCGGGGAGGGAGGATGGACAGGGCCGGCGCCGCCGACGCCGACGCGCTGGACGTCAGGTGGAAACAGCAGGATGGGCCCCGCCGCTGAACACCGGCTGATCTTCGAGTCTCTCATTATCTGATAGGCAGCTTACAAGCTGGGACGCCATCAGCCTTTTTTGGTGGAACCAGAAAGCTTAGGGGCTGCATTCTGATTGGATTTGTGGTAACCCAGGCAAGAAAAGGGGGGAAGTTTGATAAAACGGACCCCACCCCACTGGATTTATTAAAGAAACAGATCCAACTTCATCCCAAAGATCCAACCTTCAAAAGGGAGACAAAAGAGGAAATAGAAGAGAAGCATATTTATCACTGCCAACACGGGGAAAGAGGATCAAAAAACATTATTTAGTCCAACTTTACATGAGAATATATACAGTACACTTTAATAGGCTCATCAGGGACCAGTTTGTTCTACAATACAAGCATCTGTTGAGAGGGTTCCCGTGTGAAACCCCCCAGGCTGCAGCATTCATGTTAAACTTTCAATTGTGTGTCGATGTTTACCCAGAAACAAAGCCACGGAAAATAAAACAGCTTTTCCATAGAAAAGCTGGAAGAACAGCGGCTAGAAAGGTTTTAATCTGAGGACAATTTGGGTTTTTCCTGCCGTGATCCCACCAAAGGGATGCACCAATAACAGTGCAGAGGTAAAGAGTCTGTCAGAAAATATTAGGAAACAGCAGAGAAAAAGATTTTAACTTTGTCTTTCTGAAACGTCTTTCTGAAATATTACACATGTGAATAAATATTGAATCAGTCTTCTATTATATTACGTGTGTGAAGGAGGCCATTTCAGCCCTCTTTGCCATCTGACATTGACTTTAATGGATGGTGTAATTACACCGTAACACTAAAATGGAAATATAAATGAATAAAAATCAGGAACAAAATGGTCCTCTGTCATTAATTATAGAAGATTTAACATTGATGCTTGATAGAATGAAATCAGAATTCAAAGCAAGGGATCTCAAAACGCTTCGAAATTAAGGATTTTGCAGGCAAATACATCATTTTTATTGTGTTGAGTGGTAAATGATTATGAAAAGAGTCTGCTTTTCGGCTAAAACAAAATATAAAAGACTGTCTCTGACCACTTTAAAAGGTTCTGACTGCGAAAGAATGTGAAAATGGAAGAGCGAAGGAAATGGAGTGAAGAACACAAGAGGCCTGAACACAGCAATACGGAGTCAGTGTTCAGGTTAAATCAGAGAAGATTCAGTCCAGATCCAAAACCAGGCAGGCAGATACTCTGGCTGAGAAGAAAATCACTAGAAAAGCTGTTGGAGCACTTAAGTATAACTACAAGTTGTTCTGGAACAGAAGGGCAGAGGAGACACAGGTGGAACACATTGGGGCAGGAAACTCAGTCACACAGGCGGGAAACTTGACAGGAAGGTGAGGGTGACACCAGACTTCAAACTAAAACAGGATGTGATGAGGACAAGTTGGAGGAAGGTGAGCTTCCCAGTCAACACAGTTAATGTTGATGTTCCACATACCTCATATTTATGATCATATAGCATCAGACGAACAGCAATAAGAGGAACGCTTACAGCTGTACGTCACAGCTGCCAGTGCACCCAGAAACAACAGCCCCCCAGTGGCAGTCAGACAGAAGGTCTCTGAACAAATCTCCCATAAGTGCACTGTGCTGAAGGGTTCATGCACTGATTCTGTCCTAAATAGGTCCTGGTCTCCTGAAATCCCTTCTTATCCAGAGACTTTACTCCAGAGAGAAAGAAAGGATGATGGATGGATGGATGGATGGATGGATGGATCCAGGATGGATGGATGGATCCAGGATGGATGGATGGATCCAGGATGGATGGATGGCTGGATAGATGATGCAGGATGGATAGATGGATGGATGGATGCAGGATGGATGGATGGATGGATGGATGGATGCTGGATGGATGGATGGATGGATGGATGCAGGGTGGATAGATGGATGGATGGATGCTGGATGGATGGATGGATGGATGGATGATGGATGGATGGATGGATGGATGGATGGATGCAGGATGGATGGATAGATGGATGGATGGATGGATGGATGGATGGATGGATGGATGGATCATTATAAATGATGTCATGTGTGTATTACATATTAACTAGTTAATGCTGGTTTCTGTTTTAAAAATTAAAGTTCAACTTTTTAATCTCTATATTTTGATGAAAAGGCTGAAAACATCGTTTCCGCATCATTAATCTCTAACTTGACCACGTGACCACGGGCACTATTTACAGGTGCATTGATCTCGACGGCCACCTCACCAACGTTACATCCTCCACATGTGAAAGGGCGGAGCAGCAGCTCACCTCCGCCCACAGCTGGAGCAGATGTGAAACCTCTGGGCGGGTCTATAGGAACTAGCACAGGTCAAACAACAATTCCCCGACTTCTGAAATGATCCTAAACGTCTCATTGTTTCATCCATTTATCACAACTTGGCTTCCATTTTGATAAAAAATAAACAGACGTAGAAGATTTGACAGATTTATCACATCCGTGAGAGAACGCGCTTTGGTACTTCCTGTTTTGTTCCTTTCAAAGTGTCGTGGTGATCCGTGGTGAACTCGCCCCACGCGCTCAAAACAGAAGAAAGCTGTTGCGCAACAGCCGGCGGGCTGGCGGGCTTAACGTGCAAAGGCTGCGTCCAAATGTGTCGCCCTCACAACTGTTGTCAGGTGCAGCACGGAGGCCCCATTTGAACAGTTCCCCTTGAATTAGATTCCACTCCAACTTAATCTCTTTACTTGTGTAGAGGCTTTTTGCTCGGAGTGGTTGTGCATGATGTCGCTTAATCCCTCCGCCTGCATGGGCCGGGCCTTTGATCGGCTCCTGTTGGAGCAGAGATATCGGCACAAGTCATCCGAGGCGGCGGGCGGACGGCCCACCGGGGTCCTGCTGCCCCCACCTCCTGCCATTGTTGATGCTGATGAGATTAGAGAAGAGGATGAAGGCATCAAATGTTGAGGGGAATGGAAGAAAAAAAAAAAGATGCGGAAGCAGCAACTGGTTTTAACTTGACATGATTTATGACTACAATCCGTTTTGTATATTTCCCACCTCTCGGCCCCCCCAGAAGCACCGCCACAGAAGATCCAAGCGCACGTGTGCACAGGCAGGCTGCACTTCCCGTGACACTCATCAGGGGGTTAATCACGAGCTCCATCCGGACTCTGTGAGAGGTCAAAGCCAGGAGGCTGTCTCCCAGTGCTCCAGCGTTCCCGTCGCAGCCGCGTGACATTCCGAAGCCTCAATAACGGCCTAATGATTCGTTTTGTTAATGACTTGGCCCGTGCCCCGAGTTGCAGGTAGCAGCATTTTACCCTCTGTGCAGAGTCAAACATCCAATTAACGTCCAACTTGACCTGAGACGAAAGGTGGCGGCGGATGTACACGTGTAATTTCCACATTTTCCCTTTGAATCATGGGTAATGTGCTGGCGCCATACACTCATACCAGGAAGTGACTGCCTGGGTAGCTTAGCACCGAGCTAGAGCGGCGGGGTGGGTAAAACAGGCCTAAATCTGAGTAACACCGAGTTTAATTGGGTCCAGTTGGGGTTTAAAGACCAGAAAAAACCAATAAGAGCATCAATTATCACTAGGATTGGTCACTGAGGATCTAGAGGAACTGGTTTTCTCCCAGTTTGCTTTCTTTAAGCAGACTGAGAAACTCAAAAGAAGGAAGTGCTGAGCTGTGGTGTGGGACCGCTGGAGGCCCTGCTTTTTTATTCTCCACCCTTTTCTCTCTAAGCCTGGAGTAATATTATGAGGTACAATTTAATATGTGAGAGGAGGGAGGAATCTGGATTTTTATAATCTTGTGATAAGGAAAGGGATTAAGAATAAAGAAGGGATTAATTCACTTGATCTGCCAATATGGTGGACCAACAGTCCCCCCCAGTAATAGAGATTCTCTTCCGCGTACAAACCAAATATAACCCAATTACTCTTCTTGGAAGAACCGAATTTAACTACATCATGATTTACCGACCATCTCTGATCACCTGCCTTACTTCAGAATCCATCTGGACGCACACACACACACACACACACACACGCGCCAAGATAATTACTAAGTAAAATCAATGTCACGTAAGACAATAATTATCCACACTGTCTAAACGTTTTCAACGGAGATCTGATGAGTATGGATTTACAACCGTGATCAACTGGATCCTCAAAAGAGAGGAGCGGTGAAACGGTGGTAATTGATGGGTTGATGTGATGAAATCATCCCGGTCTCACGCTCCCAAAAAAGAGAAAATGTTTTATTTGGTTCCTGTAACAATGCACATTGTTTTATTAAAAGAAAAATAATCACAATTTATGGAGCACACACACACACACACACACACACACACACACACACACACACACACACACACACACACACACACTCACAGCTGTGTCCTAGGGCAGGTGCAGGCTATTGAATGCAGGGACAATCATCTAAAGCTGGTGTTTTATGAGCTTTATAATAGGCGCTGATCTCTATCTGGGCTGGGGAGGGAAGATTGAGGTGATTAGAAGTTGATACTCCCTCAGGCTTTGGATTATGGTAAATATAGTGAGGATCATTAAAACATCTTCCTCATTCCCTTCAAGTCAGTGCTTATGTTACTGGACCCTCAGAGGGGAGAAAGAAAAAAGAATCCAAGACTGCAAACGCCTCACAACCGCTCCGAAGAAGGAATAAACATTAAATAATCAATAAAGTTCCGATCACTCACTGATAAACACTCCATGTTTGACCTCATCGCTGTGTGAATTCTGAGGCGAAGCCACGTTTCGTTACCTCACAGACACCAAAGAGTGATGAGAAACAGCTCAGAGGATGATCCAGAGGCTTTAATGCTCTTCCTGGAATTCTGCTGGCTGAACCAGAGAACGGCGGCAAAGCACCAGATAGATGAGACGGAGAGGAAAGAGTTGTCCCACTACCAAACTAAACTGGGATAATTGGAGAAGACCAAAAGCCTCTTTCTTCAGTTGATGTGCAGAAGTGAGTTTTTAACGACCCACAAGAGAAAAATACACCAATGACATAATTTCTGTATTTACAGCTCATTTAGCGACTCATTAGCAGCTGATCCATCATCAACGACGCTGCAGATGAAGAGGCTCCGCCGGTGACTGTGCAGGACAGGGAGGGGACACAACATTTAAAAGTGGAGTTGTGTCCTGGCTGTGACGACAGGAAGCTGTGTCACCCTGCACCAGTCGGCTCAGCGGGAGGTCCAGATGGTGGCCGCTACAGCCGTCCAGCTTTCATTCACATCCCACCTTTAACACGCTCTCAACGGCTCTGGCACCAGGCGGAGCGGAAAAAAACTGCTCTCAAGGAGGGAGAAAACCTCTCAGAACATCCAGCCTTGATCCTCTTTTCCCTCACTTTTACACATAAACTGTTGAGAATTAGAGAAGGTGCTGATGTCCGTCAACCTGACAGACAGGGAATTTATGCTGTTTAATTAATGTTGTTTAATTATTATTTATTGTTCCGCATTCGCCATGAAACTTTTGTGGAGAAATGATGGACAGAGTTACTCAGTTGTCTTAGAGGAATATTTCAAATGTCGTCACTCTCCGACCTGAAACGAATGCACACAAATAAGGAAACATTGGAATGATGCTTTCATGGACACTGCCTAAATCTGTACATTTGAGCTTTGGGTGACTGTAAACCGCCTGTGTGTGTGTGTTGGGGGGTGTCTCTGAAACCCTGTCCAGGGTCCCTTCCTGCCTATTGCCCAGTGGCGGCTGGGAGCATCTCCGTCTCCTTTGTTTATCACGTATTATTCTTGGTGAGAATCCTTGAATTTGCCTCAGGTGCAGTTTTCATTCCGTTTCATTATTTGCTCAGATTAACGGCAGCGTCGGCGTAGCCAGCTAAGCTGTGTCTAATAGGCTGGAGTCTAGACATACCCTCACCAATTATCCACTGTAAATAGAATCCTCTCCTTGGCTCAAGGCTTTGTTTATTCACTTCTTTTCCAGATCTGCATGATTGGTATCAACGATAATAAACACCTGAAGCTCAACAGTGGCTTTAGACCGACATCATTCCACCAGTCCTGCATGAAGGTTTGACCACAACAGTTGGATTTATGAAGGAAATATAAAAGAACTGATTCCAGATCAGCAAATACATGTTTGGTACTTATATAAATATAGTCATGGATTATATAGATCAGCAGATGATGTGACCAATGTGAGGCAAACAGCGAGGAGCTTCGTCTCATGCTGCAAAACATCCGTCCGCTGTCACTGGATATTCGATGGTTGAGAACTTTTATTAAAAGTCGACCAGCAAACCTTTAAAGACAAGAAATGGAATCAAAGGACATCAAAGGCGGCTACAGGATGCTCTAAAAGCGTGAAGGCCCTTTCGCAGCTCTGCTGAAGATCAAGACGGACGCTTCCACTCATGCAGATGTTTCATCACTGTCACCGTTTTTCATCTGTTACATCTGAATCCTGTAAAACGTCAAACACCAGACAGACGACGGATGTCAGACTCCAGGAACGAGCCGCAGACGTCCCGGCTACCAGACGGCGGCGGAGACGCAGATGTCGGCGGCTCATCCTTATGGTCGCTGACGCGCCACAACATTTGCTAACGGCGCTAACAAAAGTGTCAGCTGTCCCACCAGCAACCTCAACCATGACTGAAGGCGGAGGATATGGCAGATGACATAAAGGCAGAGTCTAAAATCTCCGGACAGACGCGGCTAAATCTTTCATGAATCCGTCATTCCTTATTCATAACGAGTCTCCCTCCACGAGTTCTGCTCAACACTTGTGAGACCTGTCAACAGAGGCCTTCGGCGTCTGACCTCATGGGTGCAGTCCAACTTCGAAAGTGCAGACATCACCACAGGTACCGGCGGGGGCTGTCCTGCAGGGAGCACCTAGCCACGGGTCACACACGGACAACACTGTACAGGAGACTCTGGGATTTTCAGATTTTAAACCTGACACGAGCTGAATCAGGTGGGATTTCACCGCCACCGTGGTCTCAGGTGGGTTTATGGTTAGTTCATACCCTGTTAATTAGGTGGTTTTTTTTAACCTTCATCTAGAAGCAAAGGTTTTTTTTCTTCCTGGAGAGATTGTTGATTCTGGAGTCACTGTCAGGTTCCCAGTTTCTGGGAACTCTTTTGCAGGGTTTCTCCTGCGGGGGGCGTGGTGGAGCCATGCTTCAGCCACAGGTGGTGCGGGGACTGGTGCACCTGCAGACTATCAGCAATCAAGCCACCTATTTATGGACTGTTCTCACGGGTGGCCAGCGTTGGCATGTCTTGTCTGTTTCGGAAGACCCCAGCTATACTCACTTGGACTATTGAAACACTTTTTTCCTTCGTGGATTACTTTTGAACCCGTTTCTCGGACTGTTCGTTTATCTATATCCTTCGTGGTCTGCTTTTGACTCCGCTCGGAATTTTTGTTGTAAGTTTTCATTGTTCTGTTTGGGTGAAGAACGGAGTCGTGGTCAACACGCATTTTGAGTTGCGCGATTTTGTGTGAACAGAAATAAAGCTTCACGGAAGACGATACGCCACTGTGTCCTGCCTGCTTTCGGGTCCTAACAAACCGCTCGTAACAGTCACACCAAAAACACCGTCAGGTGACGCTGTAATCACGGTGAAACTGTGTTGATGGTTGTTTTAGCTGTAGAGTAGTATGGACGAGTAGAAAATGGGTTATTAACAAACGCAGGGCCTCTTTAAATGAGTGTGAATGGGTCCACTTGTGCATTTTCTCAACGCGACCGTTCCGCTTGGAAAACCTTTCCAACCCCGGCCTCTTTTGCCGCCGGCCCATTGGTCCGTCTGCTCCCAAAGGAGGCCGAACGGCGTTAGACATAAAAGTGAGGGGGCACGTTTGAGCTTCATTAAATAACCTTTATTTACAGATTTGCATCAACAGAACGCTCAAGGCTGTGCCGCCGCACAGCCGGGAGCCCCGTGTCACCCCGGCTCACAATCCCAGGAGCCTGCTGGGATAAAAGAGGAATACATTACTGGGGTCAAAGGTGTGTCTGATTGTGTACGTGTGTTTAATATGTTTGAGACTCTAGCACCTTTGGAGGATGATGCTTCGCACTTAAAATTAGCAACCCGCAGATGAATCTCCCAGGTGTTGAGACTCCTTCCTGCCACCATCTCAACATCAGCTGTGAGTTCACAAACGTGAATAACACGTTTTTATTCATCTTTAAGCTCCTCCATTTATCATCTTCTTGCCCTGTTCCCCATCCAGACCCACCCATAGGCAGCAGGCACAATCCTGGCTGCGGCCGTGCAACTTCTCAAGCTTATTAAACTAAAAGCATATTCACACATTAACCCACATGACCTGTGAGTGTGGCTACTGTAGCTTCATCCATCCATGGAGTTTCCTCCTCTTCTTCTCTCATGTTTCCAACAAAGCAATTAAGTAGATGTTTGCTGGTGTGTGTATTTAATCACTAAGGTAACTCATGTCTCAAACGCACCTTTAGAATCGTCATCTATGAACTTAAGGGGGATAAAAAAAGCAAAAGATCTCCTTAACCAAGCTGCATCTGTAGCTTTGACACCTCCTGATTTCTCCCGTATGTCTTCCGTAAACGGCCCTGGGGAAGACGTGAAGGTGTAACGTCCACGTGCACAAGGAATGCACACACACACGCGACAGGAAATAAAGCACTGTGGCGCACCAGTTTATCAAAGTCCTGAAACTAAGTTTGCCACTCACAGTTCAGCCGGTGTCATGGTAATCACTTTTGTTTTCTGGCGAGTGAAATATGATGTATGAGCATCTGCTTTCCAAATGAGTTTACACCGGAGTCAGAGCGCGATATCTCTGGGCAAAGGTAATCATTTCTTGTTCTGGATTTCAAATAGGAGATGGAGGAAGCTGCAGCAGAGGAGGGAGACGGGCGGGTGGGCATTACGCTGACTTCTGAGGGATGGAAAGCAGAGAAAAGGGTAATGTGGGAGGAAAGGAAAACAGTCTTCCATTTCCCCCGTTGTATCCGTCAGTGGGTCATGTGATGCGTCCCGGCGACAGAAGACCAGAACCCAGAAAGGCGCAGAACAGCGGCCACATCTGCTTTTCTTTGAAGACGTGAGGCGTCTCCACAATCAGTGATGACGGAAGCGTTTGAAGGCCGGCCTGCTTTTCAGCGATCGCTCCAATCAATAGTTCTTTCAATTTTCATATTTGTTGTTCAAGGTCATCAAGCTTAGTTTAGTCTTAGGCAAAGATAACAAAACTGCATTCCCCATCAATATCCAAATGAAAAAAACAACTATAAATGAAGTTCATTGAGTTCCTTTTTACATCACTTAATCCCATAAATTGTGTTACCTGAAGATGGTCAGTAGATTTCAAAATAAGTGTGTTAAACCAAAGGTGCCTATCAAAGCAAATGTTTCTTTTATTAACAAGAGCATTTTTATATGTAAAAATTGCCCTTGAGAAATTGGTAAACAATGTTAAAACAAATACTACTAAAAATATCTAAATTGAATCTTGATGAAATGTTCAGCAAAATTCCCTGTGACAAAATAAACGTAGTGGAAATATTTAAACTTTCTGGATGGCTGGATGGATGATGGAGGGATGGATGGATGATGGAGGGATGGATGGATGATGGAGGGATGGATGGATGATGGAGGGATAGATGGATGATGGAGGGATGGATGGATGATGGAGGGATGGATGGATGATGGAGGAATAGATGGATGATGGAGGGATGGATGATGGAGGGATAGATGGATGATGGAAGGATAGATGATGGATGGATGATGGAGGGATGGATGATGGATGGATGGATGGATGGATGATGGAGGGATAGATGGATGATGGATGGATGGATGGATAGATGATGGAGGGATAGATGGATGATGGAGGGATAGATGATGGATGGATGATGGATGGATGGATGATGGAGGGATGGATGATGGAGGGATAGATGGATGATGGAGGGATGGATGATGGAGGGATAGATGGATGATGGATGGATTGATGATGGATGGATAATGGATGATGATGATGATGGAGGAATGGGGGATGGATAGATGATGGATGATGATTGGATGGATGGATGATGGATGGAGGGATGGATGGATGATGGATGGATGGATGATTGGATGGAGGGATGATTGGATGGAGGGAAGGATGGATGATGGATGGATGGATGATTGGATGGAGGGATGATTGGATGGAGGGATGGATGGATGAGTGGATGCATGATGGATGGAGGGATGGATGGATGATGCCACCCCCTTTCTTCCTCTTATTTCCTGCCTGGGATGCTTGTAACGGACGCTGATCAATAAAGATGAATTGAAAACAAACATTTTAACGTACGTTTGAGATCTGAACTCATGTCTAATGCAAACGGTTGGATGTTCTAATCCCACTCTGCTTCAGCTGAAGTGCTTCTGGGTGTCTGCAGCTCCCTCGGTCACTCTGGGGGCACGAAGGTTGTCGGTTCAGGTCCAGTCTCCAGACAGTCTGCATGTGAAAGTGTCCTTGAAGACGACGCACGATCCACTGATCTTCCCTATAGGGTTGCCATAGAAACGGCAGAGCACATTACATGTCCCGTCCAGTTAGTCCCCCTACTGAAATATTGCTTATTTTTAAAATGGAGAGACGTTTCTGCGGCATCATCTCGCATCAGTGTTGCAGATTGTAGAAGCGTCTCAGACGTCGGCCATGTTATAGAAATCTTTACATCCGTGTTCAGCCTGTGTGGATACACAAAGGCCCCGGTCGTCAGATGAGGGCTAAATATTGGAGCATGATGAACTCTCAGGGGGTCCGCTGCTGTTCTAACCCATGAGTTCGCCTTTTCTGCTGCCTCCAGGCACCAACGGAGCCTCCGAGCGGCGCGTGAAGTGGACTGAAGACCCATTATTCCTGGAGTTGTGGGGGTGGGGGGTGAAAAACAGGCTGAATGTCAAAAACATCCCGTTCACATCGGAAAGCGTCCACATCCATGATCACGGGTCGTACAAAAAAAGATATTTTTTTAGGAATTGTCTCCAACTGTGACACTTGTCGATCTCTTAAAATGGATACTACTGATATTGAAAAAGAGAGTCTTTGTGGGTTAATTTGTCAGTATTAATGATTTTACAACCTTGCCTAATAGAAAAGTCTAATTATTGAATGTGCTAATAATATTAGGACTCGCTTAAAGTATTTTCTCCTCTTTTGCTGATGAAATGGAGTTTGAGTCGAGTTGTGATCCGAATCTTTTTGGCCCGGCTAATCCTTGTGCATACACGGGGATGAGAGGACGGTCGGGGGGAGTCAGGACAGTAACATTTTAATTTGGAGATGGAACACTAGAAATGTTAATGTTATCAGAGATTTATGGGAAAATCTTCCTCTAAGCCAAACAACAAAGATATTCATTTGCTTCTGAATTACAGTAAAAGCCTTCTTCTCCATCAAACACTACGGGCGATTAAACGTCGCCATGGTGACCCGACCAGCCACACATTCCCTTTATTTAGAGGAACCTAACGTGACTCTGGAGGTCTGTCAAGGTCGTGGTTTTAGGATTTGCTTTGAAGGACTGAATTTGGGGTCTAAAATCTGGAGATCAAAAAAAAGAAGGAAAGTTAGTCAACTGGAGTGAACTTAGGGTGTATCATAAAAGATCTTAATCTTTATCTTAAATATAAAACTGAGCTACGAACTGGAGAGCCGGCTTACATATTCTGCTTTCAGTGACCTGAACCGGGTCATTTCAGACGCGTTTGGAATCTTTCCTGTTGGACAAACAAGCACCTTCCCCTTAAAGGTGACCTTTAAACGAATCCTTCCACCTCGGCAAGAAGCATGACACTTCTTTGTGGCACACACCACAAAAGTCAGCGGCGAGCCACCTTTTTTGACCCCTCAGGTATTTCAGAACCAGTTTCTCTTCATGACTTTCTCCTCATCCGACCCTCTGTTACCATGTCAGCACCTGAGCGTGACCCACAAGGATGGGAAGGCTCACATGGGTAGGCCTCTACCCATCAGCTCAGAACTTCCAACATAATCCCCCCCACCTTTGATCATGATTTCCTCCTAATCCGGTTGACAGTGTTAGATAAAGCCACCCAGAGGCAATATGTCCGTTCAAGGTGGGATCCCAGCTTCTTCTGCTGGAGAGCCGGCGTTAATTGCGTCTTCTCGCCCAGCGAAACAAAGCTCAGTTTCCAAAGTGAAAGTTAAACCTGTGACTGGGCGAATCGGCAGCACGGACTTGTTGGGTTGTTATTGATCTCGGCGAGCTGGGAGACACAGCTGGAGAGGCGGGATGCTCGGCTTCCACCCTTTATATTCGAGCTTCATTATAACTGATTAAAGTGACTTTGCAACACCGCATCATCTGCTCGCAGCAGATGAGCCGTTTCGCAGGAGGTGGGGATTTCTCCCCCCTTAAGTCCTCTGAGACTTACATAGGCTGTCCTTCTAATCTCCCCACCATACATTTTACATGCAGAAACACGTGCACAAACGTCCCGTAGCGACAATGACCTTCCACCGCCTACAAAGAAGTGACCCTCGGTTACGCCGCTAACATACGGTAGACGTCCACAATGTCACTGCAATTTATTTGAGAACAAAATGCTTCATCAAGGGGGGGGTTGAGACTTGAAAGGCGCACCGGGGTGAATCTCAGGCATGTTGAGGCTCACAGCAGCATCATTAATACGAGACATCATTGTTTGCAGAAGACGTGCGTTTTCCGCTCAGGAGAACATCAATGAAACTTAATGACAGCAGTAACGTTTCATCAACGATTATCACTTTAAAATTTCTGTCTAAGGGGAAACGACCATTTTCACGACCAGCTGCAGTCGGTGTTGTCACTCGGATCTCCGGTACCAGGCCACCGTGTTCAGTGATGTTTATTCAATAGTTTAAATCAAAAGGAGGAGTCATGACTTGTGTGCCAGGGCTGGATCTACTTTTTATTACATTTCTGTGTGATTATTGGATCTTTCTTGGATATTCTACCTGCTTCCTCTGAGACACAGGGTTTTGTTTTGGGCCCACAGTTTTTGTCAACTCTGGCATCCGTGGAAACCTCTCCAGGGTCCTAACCTCGCTCTTAAAACCCAAACACACTGAGAATATTCCGTTTTTGAGTAATTGCCTTTAATCTCCACCATTCTCTTCATCTCCCGTTTACTGGGGTGGCGTTCTGATCAGGAAGGAGGAACTTCACTCGTTGTGGATGAAAGCCGCCATATTTCCCGTCAGACAACAAGTGCTGTGCTGTTAGGTGGAGTAACTACCTTCAGGAGCATCATCAAAGTTTCTTGCTGCCTCATTTCCACTGACAGTCTCCCCCCCCAACACACCCTCATTTTGCCTCTCTGAGATTGTTCGCCTCATCGAATCATCTCCTCTCATCGTTCTCCACAGAACACTCTGAGTTCTCATCTGCCTACGTTTTGATTCACGGAGCACAATTAGAACCCAGAGAGGGATGTATTATCGCTGTGTTCCTCTCAGGGATTTGTTCTTCTGCCCTTGTTTCCTCGCAGCACTGCAGACTTTTGTTTCCTGTCTCCTCTTTAATTCCCCAACTCGCACACAACAGGAACAAAGTGAAACAATGTTGTGTTGCTTTATTCGCCGGCATCTTCCAGAACGGTTCTGCTGGTGAGTAAGGTTGAGCTCTTCCACCAGCTTAGCTGCTCTTTGACATTTCTCTGCCTCCCTAATGAGTCTGGCCTGGCGAAAAAGCCATGCTGAGACCAGGAGCCCGGCGGTGCGTGGCCCCAGGGGTCTCTTATTGGGCCCCGTGTTCCATTTAGCCCTGTGGAATAATCTGCTGCCTCCCTCTGAACATGAGCTCTCTGCGTTGTGCAGAAAACAACTGTGCTGAAGAGTAATTAGCGTAGCTTTGCTTTGCTGTCTGTGTCCTCTGCTCATATTGTGGAGGAGACGGGGGAGAACTCTGCAGCCTCGTCTCACTCGTGGGAGTCCAACAGTTATAAAAGCTCTGCCTAAACCTGACTTTATAACGGTGGAGGTTTGTGCCTGGTAACAGCAGGAGCTGATGTGCATCGTTCAGAATGCAGACATGAGCCAGAACCTCGTCAACAGGGACAAACCCGACCCAGGAAAATGCATATACTGTAAGTCTTTGGCTCATTAGTGCCTTCGTTTTCGGACCATAGCATCAGAATTTGCATGTGTAACGACAAAAGGAACTGCTCACGACTTCCTGTTTCCTGTTTAATGGAGCAGAAAGTCCTACTGAGACGTGTCTTTTGTGGCTCAGTTCTCTTGTTTTTGCTTTCATTCATTGTTTTCTCAGCACTCCACAAAAAAGATTATTGTGATACCAATTAAACCCGTCTATCATTCCTGTGATTGTGTGGAACATTCTCGGGACCGGTGCGGCGACTGGGGGCCGTTCTTTAAAGTTCCCCCTCCCTCCTCTCTGTGCTGCAGCCTCTCTGATGACAAAAATCTTTTAATCCAAGTTCTTCTGTCAGGCACAGCAAGAGTTGCCACAATTGTTGCAGCTCTTAAGGACGTACAGGTGGCTGAGTTAGTGACCTCCGGCGTGCTCGCGGACTATTCTGCTACCTCGGAGGGGGCATGTTGGCTCGGAGAAATGGGAGAACAGCCTGTGGCACTCAAGCAGCAGGGTACTTACAGTCAAAGTCCCGGATAAAAGGTCAGGATTGATTTTTTTATTTATTTTTGCCCAGCTCTGTTTCTATAAGAATTTCCTTCTCTCATCTGAGTTCATTGTGCTGATACAGACGAGTTTCAAAGGACCAGATCTTCACCAGTTTAGAACCACTCCAGCAGGGGGGCATCTTTCTACTCCACTGTTGCACCAGCTGCTGCATTCTAATGGGAGGTTGAGGTCTAGGCTCCCAATCGATGGAGACGGTTTTCTGCAGAACAGGTTCAGCTGTTGTTGCCCGTGGCAACGCAATACAGATGTCAGAACAGACAACGCCACATAATCAGGGCTAAAACCTCACGTGTCCCCATTCACCTGCATGATCATGGATCAGTTTTAATAAACCGATTGGGAATATCGCTTCATGCTAATGAGGGAAGCTGCAGCTCCAGTTTCAAATCCATCTTTATTTTTTTAACCCAGAAACCCAGAGCCAGACCCACAAACATGCAACAATGGCAAGAAAAAGTCCCCTTTAACAGGTAGAACAGTTGAAGATCCCTGCCTCTACTAGGAGAAACACCAAATGAGGTCCTTATGTTAGGTCAGAAGGATGACAACATTTGTTGCGCATGAATCTAAAAAATGTATTTAAACTAAGCAACAAGAGTAGAATAAAAGCGACCCACCCACATCACAGAGTTGGATGTAATGCCTCTTCACCGCCCCCACCCTCCCATCTGACCTCGACAGACAGCGTCTGTGATCAGCTGATCAGCTTGAGCCACCAGGAGAGAAAAGGCTTTGAAGAACCATCACGCTGCTTGTGACTGTCAGAAGAACAAAGGTTTGATCTGAACCACTGCCGAGTTTTCCAGGAATCCTTCCAGAACTGTGACCTCGGGGCCAAATCATTTCACAACAGGTCTGTTGTGTCTTGCAGGATAAATACTTCATGCGGTAAATTGTGGGAGCTCTTCTCCCTCTCAGAGGAGGAGGACCTTTTCCAAGCATAAAGGCTCCAGTCAGCAGCACCGTAATTGCTTTTCATACGGCAAATTTGCTTTTACTTTCTTCCAGTTAATGAAATTAAACCAGCACATTCCTCCTACAATCAGCAGTGCATTGGATCTAAATGTCAGTGGCTCCTGGATTTCTTCATTCAATTTGAGCAAACACCCAAGAGAGGGGGCATATGGCATGAAGTGATTGACAGAGTTCCATTACAAGGGCTTATCAGACTCCTGTCTGCAATTATCCAGGTTTAATATGCTGGTGGGATTTGATTTGTGCCAGGATTATGGTCACAGAGATGTTTGCAGAATGGGCTACTGCTCCACTTTGTGACCCCTTTATAATTTTCATTAGCGCGTTCTCCCCTGCTAACAGCCCCGAGTGCACTCACCCACTCACCCCCTCACACGCTCAGCGCCAGCTCATTGTTCAGTCCAGGCTTTTGTGCATCGACTCTGTGCTATCAATCTTTTTTTTTTCATATGCGGATTTTGATATTAACATTTGACATTTAGTTCACGGTTTGCCGTCTTCGTGTAACCTTTGGCTCAGAAAGTCAAAAGTTTTCTGCCTGGGTGGTAGCTGCATTTTTGTTGTTCCGTTTGAAGGGCGATTCCCCTACAGATACATGTTTTTAGAGGATATTTACATGGAGACCTGTTTCAGCTGCGACACATAGGGTTAGAGGAATTTTTAAAAAGACACAGCCAGAAGAAATGAAGGTTCCAGGTTGGCTTTTGTGGAGATCTTCTGCTGTGGTCAGCACGAACAGCTGGCTGAGACCACGCCCAGCTTTATAGGTGGGTGGCAGATGAAGGCTTCCTGTCACAGATGCAGCCAAATGCTGGATGACAGATGGATTCCAAATCTCTCAGAAGGTTCTGCTGTGTTTGGGTCAGCAGACAAGAGCTTCTGCCCCAGAGAACACGCACGTGACCGGAGCCTAAGCATGCACACGCATCTGTGAATTCCCCTGGTTGGGGGATGAGGCCGGAGCCGTGCGTGCACAACCATGCGGCAGCCGCAGATGTACGCAATCGGAAAACAGACGTAACACAATCGGAAATGTTCAGGACTTTCACGCCCTTCCAGCCTCCGACATTCCTGGTTAGCGAGCACGTATTTAAAAAACCACGCGCCCGTGTCACAACCGTGCTCCCCCGTTGAGCTGGGCCACAACACACATCACGTGATCTGAAGCAACACACACACACACACACGGAGCACAAAGATCACCTCCAGGGACGAAGAGGAGGAGGAAATAATACAACCTGTAAACTGTTGTCCTCTATCATCAAAATGCAGCCAAACAAGGAGGATTTCCATAACGACAGCTTCGGGCAGCTTCTGCTGCTACCTGCTGCTCTGCTGCCTCTTCCATAACCCCCCCGAGTGTCCTCCCGTCCACTCTCACTCACTTTATCTTTATTCCCGACGCCCGTCCCTCCAAACATCCGGCCGCCTCCCCGAGACGAGAGCGTGCGCGACGCCTGCGGTCGGATATTTGGAGGAGCCGCGGGAGAGAACCTTCAAGAGAAGCACGTGATTGCTGAAGTGTTGAGGCTGTTTCAACCCTGCATTCATCCAGCGCTGCCACATCCGAGCGACGGCGGCTGGTTCACCGCTCAACATCTGTTTTGCTGGTTTCCCACTGAAATTTGTGCGTCTCTCAGCTGAACCTCACCTGTGCCGCTGTCACATTAAGCTAGGCGGGCTGACAGCACTAACATCAGGCCACCTACAGCCTGGCCGTGCCCAATTTGATTGAAAGGGACTGAAATATTAAAAGAGAGAGTAAACTGCCGACGCATCAGTCGATCCTGCTGCGAGTACAGAAATACTCCGTTTTAATTCCAGCTTTACTGGAAAAGTCAATAGTGTTGCTGCGCTCATCAATACAGGCCTTTCCACCGAGCCTGCAGCTTTTCTGACACAGAATAGCCTCTAATTATCTGAGATTGGAAATATTGACAGGACAGTTGAGCTGTAGAGGATTCCAATGCCTGAAATGGGATATTTCTTCATAACGGGCAAACGTGGCATCGGGTTACAGTTTATTTTTAATCGTTTGCTTTCCTATTCCCACAGCCAGCTTTTGAAATGCATCATCTGAGCGCATGTTTACGCTGCAAATGCTCCTTTTCATTGTTCAGCCTGAGAAGGAGACTCTGTCCTGACTAAACCTGCCTTTTTCAGCCACACAGAAAAGCCACAAAGCTCCACGGAAAATCTGGCGGGGGAAAAAAAGAAATGGCAGAAAAAGTTTTCTTCCAATACAGCCCGCTAATGAGCTGGGGAGAGATTTGCATAGCTTGATGACTAAGGAACCCTGGTAATTACCTGCGTGCACCTCGAGGTTTAATCTGCGATGAGTACAGGCTCCGTGACAATGCCAGCCAATCAATCCCTGTCTGGGAATGTCAATGGGAGCAGCAGCTCCCCTGGTTTAGCGCGAGCTAGCTGTTGACTCATGAGTTCACCGGTGGCTTTATGAATAATTTCAACGTTAGCTCCCCTAGGACGAGCAGCAGTAATTCAGACCTCATCCTCATGATTAAAGGAGATTTCAGCCGTCTCCACATGGGACGAGCCTCCCTTTATAAAGGTTCTGCTTTCATTTTTCAGTTTTGATCCGACCAAATCTTATTTTAAAAATTACGTTTTATCATAGCAGATGTTATGGCGTTTGTATGAATAAAGCCAATAATGCTGCAAATACAAATATAATTGCATATTGTCTCTTTGAAATTGGTCATCCAAAAATATTAACCTGCATTCGGTTGCCTGGGTTTAAAAACCCAGTTTAGCTTCAGAGGCTAAAAAAAAAAGCTGCTGGCAACTTCTGAACCAGTGCATGTTTTCCAATGACATTACTTAAGCCGTTCAAGGACTTGACTTCATTTTGAGTGAAAGCATGTCAGATTTGATTGATTGGATGATATAATGTGTACTCCGGGCCCTCCACCACTGTCATGGAAATAGGTTGACAGCTGGGCCTGATTCTTTATCAGACTTATACCGACCATTTGATCTGCTGGGCCAAAGCCCGTGATTGTATTAAAATATGTATCAAGGCTTTGGATGCTTGAAAAACCTCCATTCTCTTTAAGTGTGACAGAAAAAAAGACACTTTGACAGAAGCTCGAGACGTTGGCGGGCTTTTCACCACAGTCGGTCAGGTTCAGCGTGCAAGGACTTTCCTTTATTCCTCTATTATAACTTCAATTTTAACATTAAACGTACACACTTTAATAAACATGCCTGGAACAAAAATACAAGTTCACGTTGGTTTCTGTGATGAGTTTATGTAAAAATCGCCGAAAAATTCTAAGTTATTTTTAATAGAATCCATTTAATTTCACAAAAATCTCAATGTCTGGCAGATATTTTTTGTGAAATTAAATGAAAAGGTTAACAAAAAAGAGGTTGCAGAGCAGCCAACCTTCACATTGTGTCCAGAGTGCTGCTCTCAATGTGGAATTATCAGGTTTCTTTATAAGAAGTGCTATTTTTTCTATGCTCAACTCTCTAAAATCGGCCCTGTAATGTCGGCCTGTGATTCCTCTGTAAATGTATAAATGACGTCGCAATCAGCGCTGAGGAAAACGCCTGAGAAGACGGGTCTCAAACGCTGAGCTGAGCGTGAAAACGGTGGAAACCGGGCCCAGTTTCAATCTGGCACTTAAGCGGAGATGAAAGAACATTAGACGCCAATTTCACTGCCGGAAGCTGCTCACAGTTCGTACGAAGTAAAGTAGAGTAAATTAGCTGGTTCGTGGTTCCGGTCCATCCATCCATCCATCCATCCACCATCCATCCATCATCCATCCATCCATCCATCCATCCACCCACCCCCATCCATCCATCCAGCCAGCCATCCAGCCATCCATCCATCCATCCATCCATCCAGCATCCATCCATCCAGCATCCATCCATCCAGCATCCATCCATCCATCCATCCATCCATCCATCCATCCATCCATCCACCCACCCACCATCCATCATCCATCCATCCATCCATCCATCCATCCATCCATCCATCCAGCCATTCAGCCATCCATCCATCCATCCATCCATCCATCCATCCATCCAGCCACCCACCATCCATCCATCCATCATCCATCATCCATCCATCCATCATCCATCCATCCATCCATCAGCCATCCATCCATCCATCCATCCACCATCCATCCATCCATCCATCCAGCCAGCCAGCCATTCATCCATCCACCCATCCATCCATCCATCCACCCATCCACCCACCATCCATCCACCCACCCACCCACCATCCATCCATCCATCCATCCATCCATCCATCCATCCATCCATCCATCCATCCATCCATCCATCCATCATCCACCCACCACCCATCCATCCATCCATGCATCCTCCCACCAACCATCCATCCATCCATCCATCCATCCATCCATCCATCCATCCATCCACCCACCCACCCACCATCCATCCACCCACCACCCATCCATCCACCCACCACCCATCCATCCATCCTCCATCCATCCATCCATCCATCCATCCATCCATCCACCCACCAACCATCCATCCACTCACCCACCCATCCATCCATCCATCCATCCATCCATCCATCCATCCTCCATCCATCCATCCATCCATCCATCCATTCATCCATCCATCCATCCATCCATCCATCCATCCATCCATCCATCCATCCATCCATCCATCCATCCATCAATCCATCACCTGACCTGCTGTAAATCCCTGCAGAGCACCGACGCCGGCGGCTCCCCAGCAAAGACAGACACTAGCTTTTATGTCTTAAGAGCTTTGCCCTCAGCTGGAATAAAGGTCACATTTAGCATCTGCTCAAGCTCCTCCGCTATTATTGTTAAAAAGACCATTAGTCCACTTTCAAGTGCACCTCCCTGACTGTGCACATGCCTGACACACTTAATTCTAGACAAATGAAAGCTTGTTGTCTGAATGAAAGATCTGGGTGTGTGGGGGTCACGTTAGATGAAGAGGAAAAGACCACAAATGAGGCTGAATCAAACCCATAAGGTAATTATCATCAGGGTGTGTGTGTGTGTGTGTGTGTGTGTGTGGGGGGGGGGTTGATGGCTTTATTCAAAAAAGAATCTTAAAACAATACTAATACACCCCTTTACGTGGGTTAAATCTGAGAGTTTTCCCTTAACTATTCATTCTAATATTTCCAGCTTTATAAACTTTAATTGGGCTATTTTTCCTTAATTGAAATGTTGAATGGACGATAACCTTGATCTGAGCTGTAATTAGTGTGGTTTTCTGTTTGCCTTTTGTTTAAAAAGCCTCTTTCACGAGCACATGAAGGACTCACTGATGCTCGCGGAAAACAAACATCGGTTTTATCACCAAGCATTTACAGAATAGGACAAACTGACATGAAGAATTTGATGACCTCAGATCTAAAATCATCATTTCAGCTCCCCAACAGCACCCACGCCCGCTAACTTCGTTGCTTTTTACAAAGCTGAAATGTGAAGCCGAAGAGGAGACAAATAAAAGGAGTTACCTCAAAGACGCTACATGAGTCGTCCGTCAGGATGCAACAGGTTTACAACCTGATCTTCAGGCTTAAACGCGCCTAAAATCATCTGTTAAATGCTTCCTCCGCATCACGGAGCGCCCGTCTTCTCGTGTTAGCATCTCAGCTCGGCTTAAATTAGCGATGAATGGAATTATGAGAAGAAGGAGGCTGATCACCTGAGCTGCCCTCTCGGTTAATAGATCACAGACACACAATCCAACAATCAATTAAAGTCCCCCACAACATTAAAGATCATTAAAACGTTGCTTCAGATCTGTGTTTAAGAGACAGAAGAGATAAAAGTCAGTGTTGTTGAGCTCATCTTTTAAGCCCCCCAGAGGCAACAAAGTTTGTTCATATGTGAAAATGTCATTCTGCTCTTCATCCAAGTGTCGTTGATCAAAACTCCGCCAGAACGTGCGGCTCTAATTATATAAACAATGATTGGCAGGATAAATGGCGTCATATTTTTGGAGAACCTTTCTAAAGGGTGTAGATTTGCATAAGCAGCATGGATTAATGTGACAGCCGTGCAGCTGCTCTCACTGGGAGGCCGGCGTCAGACGCACTTTCAGTGATTTGGTGCAATCAGCAAAACTTTAGGTTCTGAAGTTCAGTTTCAGTCAGTCTGAGAGGATGAAGTTGGACGGTGGCGGGGGTGGGGTGGTGGGTTGGGGGGGTGATATAGGTGAATTGTCTTATTGATTTTCCTGCTTTGTTAAAATAAATATCACAATGTGCACCTGCAGACTGACTCTGACTGAGTGAGGCGGAGCCACCGTTAGCCTGTTGCTAATGTAGCTGCTACAGAAGATGGATGGATGGATGGATGGATGGATGGATGGATGGATGGATGGATGGATGGATGGGTGGATGGATGGATGGATGGGTGGGTGGGTGGGTGGATGGATGGATGGGTGGTGGATGGATGGATGGATGGATGGTGGGTGGGTGGGTGGGTGGGTGGGTGGGTGGATAGATGATGGATGGATGGATGGATGGATGGATGGATGGATGATGGATGGATGGATGGATGGATGGATGAGTGGGTGGATGGATGGATGGATGGGTGGATGATGGATGGATGGATGGGTGGATGAAGGATGGATGGATGATGGATAGGTTGATGCATGCATGATACACACACACTCACACACACACAAACACGCACACATGCATACACACACACACACACACACACACACACACACACACACACACACACTCACACACACTCACACTCACACACACACACGCACACACACGCACACACACACACACACACCCTCCTCCCACAGCTCTTTGGTGGCTCAGACCTCTGAGGAAAGTCAGTTCAGGGCTCCAGATGTTTCTTTGCTCTTCAAAGGTTCCCATGAAGTCGTCTTCCCTCCACAGGCTGCCTCCATCAAGACCTTCTCTAAGTTGCTCGGCTCAGAATCGATACGATATGGTGGAAACACGAGCACTTTGGGGTTTGGCAGAGAAAAACAGTCGGATTTATCTGGACAAAAGGTGAAAATCCTCATTTAACAACTCGTGTTGTTGTTGAATAACAAATAAAACCCGCTGAACCCCGAGAGGGGCGGAAATTGTCATATTGTATAAATCAAAGCTGGCCTGAGAGTTTCTCCAGAAGAGTATTGATCCGTGTAGTTTGGAGCTTCAGAGCATCATGTGAGGATTTTCTACAGCAGCGCCATCGTCAAATAGGGGGAGGAAGAAAAGGGAAAACATTGCATCGCTGCTGCGTCGCTGCCGCGTCGCTGGACTCGCCGTCTCTTTACATTTGTCACTTTTTCATATATAACTCATAGAGCCATTTAAATCAGACTGGAAATGGACCAAGATGGATGAGAGGGTTTAAATGTATGACAGACATATGAGTATAAAACAGATTACAGCGAAACACACACACACACACACACACGCACACCACACACACACAACACACACACACACAACACACACACACACCACACACACACACACACACAACATTTGCTGTATTCTAACTGCTGAAAAACAAACATCTAGATCTTCTGCATCCACCAGGATCAGACTTTAACTTTAACCTTTTTTCTTGTTTTCTCTCCTCTCTATATTTTCTGTATGAGGACCCTGTGTCCTCCGGGTCAAAATGACCCGTCTTCACTAAACCCTCAATATAAGCGGCTTAATTTAATTTTAAACACCAAATTTCATCTTGCTTGAAGAAACAACTTGTCATTCACCACAAAATGTGTTAATACCTGAGTTTTCCCTCATCACTTGTATTTCTATAGCTTAAGAAAAGGGGGGAAAAATGTGCAAAAAGGAGTTTTGAATGCATTTTTAATCCAGTGAACAATTTAAGACAATGTATAATACAAAAATATGAAAAACAACATAACCCATTCAATAAATTAGCACATGTAGGCAGTATGCAAGTGCACAGCTTTTGCAGATATATTTCTTACACTTGCAGCACACAGTGTCACAGCTCCATTCCCCCAGGTCCCTCCTGTCCCTCTGCCCCAGTAATTTTCCACTCTCCCTGCCCCTGCTCCACTCTACCTGCCCCTGCTCCACTCTACCTGCCAGCCACTCCCGCCCCATCAGCTCAATGCCACTCACCTACAGGCACAGCTGCAGCTTATTCCCAACCAGCCCTGCTTATAAGCCTCCCCTGCTCTCACTCTTTGCCAGATTGTTCTTCAGCATTTCCATGCAAGACTCTCCAGTACTTATCTGCCTGACCTCCTGTTGCCTCTTCCTCTTACTTGCCCTAGCTGGGCAACTGGCTGTGGTAGCTGGATCCTCAGGTTGATCAGGAACTCCTGCACTCTGAATAGCTTTCACAACTGCTGCTGAGGCTTCTGTGTGGGGGACATGCTTCCTTCTTTCAATGAGTGGAGTTACAAGTGCCGTTCCTAGCTGCTCCAGGAACACCCTCCTCTTGTTCTGCTTACGAGACATCCAGGTCGGGTTGATCTCTCCAAATCCCAAAGGCATTGTAGGAGGAAACATCAATGATGTTCTGGAAGATCACCAGGGGCCAGGGGCCAGTCATCCTTCTGCAGCTGTATGTTCCAATCACCTTATCTAGGTTGTCCACACCTCCTTTGTTGCGGTTGTAGTCTAGGATGATGACTGGCTTCCTGTCCTCATGATCGCTAATGTCGAGTCATTTTTACCTGAGGACAACAGGAGGGATGGGGGTTGAAAGTCGGGGCTTCTGCCCCCCCCCCCCCCCCACCTTTTCCGTTCTGCTTTTACGGCTCGCAGCACCGTCCAGGATTTATTCTTTTAAAATGAAACCTGAGCGGAGGCGCTGTGGGCTGGCAGGCCAGTGGAAGAGTGGAAGCATCCAAGTTGACACGGTTTTTTATTACAGTCTTACGCAATCATCCGGATCATTCATCTGCACATTCAAAATCTTTACTCCCTCATTTGTCAACCCTTGCCCCCCCACCCCCACCCACCCCCTCAGCTCCACCACCAGCACAAACAAGCACTTTGCATGTGATGTATGGTGCTGTGAGCAGCAGCGCTGCTGTGCAGAAAGCCAGAGTTTGCCTCCAACCGGTACTTTAAATGTGCAAACGGCACATTTCACGTACAGAAGAGGTGACATTGATGACATTGACGTGTAGAATTAGTCTGCCAGGACTGCGTTTGTAAAAAGTAAAAGGTGTTTTATACCTCGGCTTTTGAGTTTTTATTCTTTTAAATGCTGACATTATATTCCCAATTTCACCCGTTTCCAGAAGGTTGTGAGACATAATTGCACTGAAGGACAGTCGGGGGGGGGGGGGGGTGGGGGTGGGGGGGCTTTTGTAATGCTGTCATGTAATGGTTATTTTATTCTTGTGTTGGAAAGGTCACATGGCACTGAAGTAGTAATCAGCAGCAGAATCGGATTACTTTATTTATCCAGGTGAGGAAATTTTTGGTGTTACGTGAGCTTCCAGCAACACAATGAGTAAGAAAAAAAGTATTTCTTAATGTTCTAACATAGGAAGAGAGGAATATATACAAAATCCTTACTGCATTAAATAACCAGCACAGAATATACAGGTATGTATTGAGAAATTAACAGTGTATAATAATATGCAACAGTCAGCAGCAAGTATCTACACTATGTATATATATAGATGTATATATTTATATGGATGAATTTCTGGAAGCTGCAGAAAAATGAGTCATCTCTAACAATAACAGCATGAGACGTGATGAGAATAGTGCTCGGATGTACCGGGGAACCAGAATGTGTTATAATGAGATCTGTTCACCTGTGCGGAGGGAAGGGGGGAGTTGTGAAGCCACAGGCAGGAATGACCTCCTGTGGCGTTCCGTTGGGAAAGGGGGGTTGTCTGTGTTTGAGTGGTACGTCGGGGAGTGGGTGGGGCTCATTAGCACCGATGGACCTTAGGTTGGCCCTCATTCTTCTGCCAGAGAGTCACACTCCAAGGAAGGGGCTGGCTACAACAGAGATGGTCCTCAGGAGCTCAGGCGCCCCAGGAAGCAGAGGTGATTCTGGCCCTTCTCGTAGAGGGGTCAGTGTTTGTTACCAGTGTGAACACCAGTGTACTTGTAGTCCTTAATGCTGTTCACTCTGTTTTCCTGGGTGAGGCCAGGGTTCACTGCTGCCTTGGTCCTTTTCCGGTCCTTGATCAGCTCCTCGGTCCACATTGGGCTGCAGGTGACAACCATGTGACAAAGTACCCCACAGCCGTCCGAATCTGACCCCGTCACCGTCACTGGTGCACCCAACACTGTAGTGTCTTCAGAAAACTTCTGAAGGTGGCTTCTGCAAGTTCTGCCAGACAGCTGGTCCACAACCCAGGACGAGGGCCGGGCCTCAACCTGCCATCAGCTTGTCACGGATTGATTTGAACACATTGGACCAGAGCCGCTCCAAGAAGTCTCTCCAGGGTCTTCATGAAGTTATAAACATGTTATCACGACAGGAAAACTCTTTAGAATTTAGTTAAAGAATTTAGTATGGTTCTGGTCTGGTTCCTGATGTGTTGCTCACAAAAGCAAAGGTGGAATTTGTTGGTTGAAGATCAAAGTCCAAAGATTCCACCTCAGCATCTTTTTCTGACCTCATAAAATTCTAAAATGACACCCAGTAAATCACAAACATTCGAAAACAAAGAAAGAGAAACATGTGATTGATGCCGATGTTTAACAGCCAGCATGTGTGGACCTGGAAACGTTTGGAGAAGTCTTCCTTAAGGGTTGAGGCTGCTGCGTGGTTATTTATAGGACTGACCCCATAAATACGATCGATGCTGTTCTGCATTTCTATAGAAATATGGGCCTCGCTTACACGTAAAGAGAGCCGACCCTCCCTGACAGCCGGACATGCTGTGTGTCGAGGGTGTTATTGGGTATGCATGCATTAAATAGATGTCAGTCCCAGTGAGTGCCAGAGGTGGAGAGGTCCATCAATCAGGAGATCGATGGCCTTGTCAATAGGCCGGCCAATAGGCAGTAGGGGGGGGCTCACAGTTTAAAATCCTTCCAGTCTCAGTATAATGCTCTGTCCATCATCCCCAGACATGTCTTCATTCTTTACTAAACACAGCTAGGGGCTCCTAAGCACCACAGAACCATGAAAGGCAGGAGGCAGGTCAGCACCCGCCAACAGGTGAGACCCGTGGAGGGCTGAGCGTTCCTCCAGCTGCACCTTCCTGGCTGGAACCTTCAGCCCGCTGTGGCCTGTTCATCAGCCAAGTACGTTCACACCTCTCAGCACTGCTGTCGACACAGTTTCTGCTTTTATGGCGTCTTACCACAAGCAGCCAGTCACCATCTCCATGTATGTTATTGGTTTACCTTTGAAGATCAACTGTGTCTGATCTGAATTTTCAAGCCATTAATAATGACAAAACCTGCACGTGACCCCCCCACGCTGAGCGAAGTAGCTGCCGTCAGCCGGCTGTTCCTCGGCTCCTTTTAGTGGCTCTTTAATAGTTCCACATTTACTAGACGTTCCAGCTGCTGGAGGTTTTTCTTGCTGCTTGAAATTCCAACTGAAGACGCACCTCTGATGTCTTAAAATAGAACAAAGCATATCAGGTTTATTAAAACCCAATTTAGGTCACACGGGAAAAAAGAATAGAACAATTCTCACTCCAGATCCGGAAGACTCTGTTCCATGTGGGTTTTAACCACTTCCTTAAAAAAATACAACCACAAAATTGCAGTGTCAATCCACCAAAGCCGGAGGGAATTCTTCTCTTCGGAGGCACCTTTATACTTGTGCTAAGAGGGACTTGACTTTTCTACTTTGCAGCCATCAAACTTTACATGAATCGTAACGAAATGACTCAGTCCTCCTGAAAATGGAAGAGACTCCTATTCGTGCATGTCTGGGTTGGCAAAAGTTTCAGTTTTAAAACTTCTCTTCCATTTATTTTTTTTCAATAAGGGAATTGAATGGTAATGACTGGGATATAATTCGACTTTAGACAGAAGCCATTTATCCTACAGCTCGGTGCAGCATGGGGAAGGCAGCGCCGGTGGAGAGTGACAGCTGCTTCGGCTGGTCCAAATTAGAAATGCCAAAAGAAAAGACGGAACTGTCAGATGTGAACTGTGTCAGAAATGTGAAATGTGTCTAATTCTCGCATAGGCCAAAAGGTTGAGGTTTTACCAGAATGGTCTTGGGGCGTTGCCTGATCTGCTCTGAAGGCGCATTAAGACAGGATTTCTTCTTATTCTCAGCAGCTGGGAAACACCTCCAAGTATCTTTGAGTCTTTCTTTTCCCGGTTTTATCCCATCATTTAGCATAAATAGTCTCTGCGAGGGGGAGTTGGGCGAAACTCCCCAAATACGATGTGTCTTCTATTTTACCGGCCCACAGCAGGACATCTCGGAAAGAACCATATCATGACCAGGGCGCTGGTGTGAAGGAAGGCCTTGAAACGGCAGCTGCAGAACAGCTGGAGGCAGCGGATGAAAGCAACAGCCCTTCCACGAAGCGCAGACTCGGCACCGGCGACAACACAACAGCTACCCTTTTTTTAAATGGCCACAATTCCTGGCAGGAAACCAGCGATAAGCACATATCAAATGTGTGGTTCTGCTCTGCTTAATTCTTTAACTCCATCAGATTAGCTGATACAATTCTGGTCCAGAGCGTCATTAATCTGGCCCTGCTGGGGTGAGGTGACATAAAAACTAAAGATAAACAACGAGAACATCACTGCTGTCGTTCTTAACTCCTGTATGATACAGCCTACGTGTCTGAACCCTTTACGTTTCTATTACGTTTCTATTCTATTAAAGTCTGCTTTATTTCCACCACAGCGATGCAAACGGAACGCCGTATCCATATTTGAGAGTCAGACTAATATTAATGCAGTGCCTGAACTTTTATGAAAGTGTCTGCGCTTCTGTGACGGGGAGCTGCAGGTGGTGTTAGAACGTGACCAGGCGTGTCTGCGCAAAAGAACGTACACCTGAAAATGAGATGCATGTCTCCATTACCTCCACCAAGGAGGAGGTGTGACAGCTTCTGTTTGGTTTTTTTTATTATTATTGTTAGAAAAATAATGAGTGTAAATGAAATATTCAGGAACTGTTGATGAGCGAGGCGAGAAAACGATGATTACTGGTGATGTTGCAGATTCCAGAAGGACCTTTGATCTCCCAAAAATCAAAGCCAAGCAGCTCATAAAGCAACCCAGCATTATATGTAGCCTTTTTTTGCTGCCTCTATACAATGTGTACAATACTGGCGGAAGTCTCATATGTGGGGAAGCGAGTTGCTTGGCGTTCAGTCTGGGGTCACCGTGGTTTATTATTGTAACCTACCAGTAGATAACATGACTAAATAACATCTAAAGTCTGGTTAGGTTACATCATTTTATTTGGCTTCGCCACAGAAGGCTGAGCGTGCACAGCTGGGTGAATTTGTGCATCACTTCTAATAATGTTTAGTGAGGATGTCAGAGAGGAAACGCTGCTGAGTCCAAGCCTTGCTTTTCTGCAGCGATGACAGACAGGGGGGTCCACAGCAGCACACAGCTGGATTCAGTTGTGCTTTGCTAGCAGCGGACGCACCCGCCAGTTTGAAACTGCTCTGAGGTTGTTTCATGAGGATATTTTTGTCCTTCCAGCTAGTGTGAGCATCCAGTTGCTGCTTTTTCCCAGGTGAATTTCAACCTGTGAATCACCCCGAGGTGTGGATGCGAGTGTGAATGTGATTGTTGGTGGCAGAGCTGCGATGAACGGCTGACCTGCCGGGGTTTACACCCTTCCTCCCATCTGGGGAGTCGGTGACCCTGAAAAGTGCAGTTTTAAAGAATGGATGGATGGATGGATGGATGGATGGATGGATGGATGGAGGGATGGAGGGAAAGTGCAGCCTGGCCATCGAGCTGCTACTTTATTTCTACTTCAGCTTGAAGATTATTAGAAGCAGATGATGCTGTGAGCTGTTTTTTTCTTTTTGTTTGTTTTTTAAAAAGCTTTTGGACAACAGTTAAGAGCATCTAAATGTTGGCGAAGCTATTAAAATTGGATTCAGTTTTATTGAATGATTCCTATTCAGGATGTGTGGGACTAGCGTGGTACGAGAGGTTTGTACGAGAGGGTCTGAGTACTGGGTGGCGCCAACCTCTGCAGATGTTTTTGCCCTATTGAGACAATGCCGGCATCAAACCAATCAGGAACCAGTCCTACTTAAGGTTTCTTCCTGGTAGCGCGGAGATTTCCTGCCGCTGTTGCTTGGCGGGGGTCAGGCTCTGGGTTTCTGCAAAGCACCTAAGGCTGATGAATGTGTGGAGCTTCATTTTCATCCCTTGTTTTTAAAGGATTGGCGTATCAGGAAGTGGCAGCGTAACGCGAGAACGCTGCATCTTCTTCCTCTCCCATTGCAAAATCGACAACCCGCTGAATCAGGTTGCCTCGCAGGGAGCAGAGCACACAAATCTCATCTGTTTAATTCACCGGCTGCGGTCCAGGACCCCGTTAATTCTGCTGCTGTCAGTGAATGTCCAACGGTCTTTAAAGGTGGACCGCGGGAGGGGAAACTTGGGGCTGGTCCATAATTTCAATTAACAGAAACTTCTTTTGTGGTTATTGCAGAGTAAACACACAGTTCTTTCCAAGATGCCTATTAGGAAATAAACAAACTAGAGTCGTTTCATAGATGACAGCAAAGCACATTAGCTAAACAGGCAGTGAGATTCACATCATCAGTCTGTTATTATCACTATATTTACGAATGACACTTGACTTTTCCGGAGAAGAGCCGTTTGTTCTGGTTCATTGCGGTCAGTAGGTTAGTTAAAGTGTAATATAATGGCCATTTAAGCTGTAAAATGTTTAACCGTCATCACATTTACAGCTCTTCGAAACATGCCGATCGGTCCTGAGCATCGTTGCTGGAGTCCATCAACGGTGTTCTTGAAGGAACTGGGGTTATTACCCATTATTATTCATTCTGAATAAAGCATTCAGAATGATCACATGCATGTGAAAAGCTAATAAACGAGAGCTGCGATGAGCTTAACTTAAATGTGGGTGGGAGGAGTGAGGTAACTGCAGGGTAACTTTATATGAGACAACTGTGGTGACACCACTGTAGACGAAGACAAAACTCTTTCACTAAGAGTGTTTCCTCCCCCAACCGCAACATTTCCCAGCCTCATTAAGTACAAATGTAGTACATGACTGTATATTCCGATAAATCTCCAGGTAAATCACCAGATGTTCTTATATTCTCAGAACATAAGCTTTAATAAGTGACATTTTTACATGCAGACAAACTTAAAAAGGGAGCTGCGCTAATAACCTGTGGGATGTGTTGTTATGGCTGTTACACAGTTTTAGATAGACAAAACTGTCCTAAAGTTTTCTTTAAGTTTTCTTTCTTTTAAATGGCTGCAACGCATTAATAAAGACATTAATATTGAGGCTGTGAAGGCTCTTTCTTAGATGTAGAGATGCTTTCCACCATCAAAATATGAAATACACAATGTGCACATTTTAATCCAGCGCTGTTTTCAGGCTGCAGCCTTGATTTAGTATCAATCAATAATATAACTCACATATGTTTTGATGTCCCCTAATGGTGATTGAGAAGGGATATTTTTAACCAGAGTTTACAGCTATGAAGAAAACACAATTCAATATTTTACTAACTACTTTGCAGTTAATTAAACACCAGTAACTAAAGCACGGGAGAGACGACCGACCAAGCCCAAGTAACAACAGCCTGAACTGAAATGACGCTGAGAACATGAGCGATAAATCAAAACTTCCATCAGATTTGATTTATCGCTGTAGTCTTGGGTTTTTTCCCCCCTCCCCATTAATGTCATAGCTGATTGCTTGCCAGCCTTTTTGTCTAATGGCTGCATGACATGGTTTATACCCTTTAATTACAGCTAGCATTCTGCCTGCCTTGGCGGTTCTGCAGGAAGCCGCCTCGTGGCCGCGCGCTGGCAGCTCTTTCTGCTGAATCGCAGCCTCCTTGGTTGTTAAGTGTAACATATGGAACGTCTCCCACCATATACGCACTTCAGAATAATCATCTTATTATCCAAAGATCAACACGTTGGCTGCCTGTCACAGTAAATTATACCGCCAGCTCACGACTGGCACAAAAAAGACCGAATAATAAGAAATGTATAAATCTTGTCCATCACTGCTTGATGGGGCAAATTACAGAAAGTTGCAGGCTGTGTGGACAAAAAGGAATTAAAGTTCTGTGATGCTGACTGGGTTTCTTCTTAATTGCTGTGTGTGTGTTCTGTGCACGTGGCTGGTTAACCACACAAATAAAGCATTCAGAAAGGTCCTGTAAGAACATAAAAGACATGACACTGACATGAGAAGAGTGGAGTGAAGCAACCTGCGACATTCCCGCCACAGCACGCACCTGTAAAAGGCCAACAGAGGCCTTGTAAGTATTCAAGGTTGATTCGCATCCTTGGGGACCATTAGTTACAACCTTTCACAAGTACTGATTGGAAAGAGAGGTGCTCTGCATATCAACAGGAAGTGGTTCCCCCCGGAGGTCGGTCGTCTGGTTGCAAAAGCGGTAAAGAAGAAGTGATGAAGGGCAGTGCTGTAAAAATGAGTCAGAGCAGAGGAGATGACTTGAAATGAAGAGAATTTTAAACAGAGACGATGGGGGGGGGGGGGGGGGGGGGGGTTATTAAGATGCGTTTAGGAAAGAAAGGAGGGGCAATTATAAAGAATCGTGAAGATAATGTTAAACAGCTGGAGAATAAAGCAAAACGATGGAATCGTCCACAGTTTAAGTCTCCCAGCTGAAAATATTCTGACTCCAACGATTAATAACAGCCACATTTATACACAAAAATAAAATAAAAACTGTTCAAAAATATCCAGACAAAGTGATGCTGTTATTTATGTGTTGAGTAAAAGTGAGGATATAAAACGCTCAAGGTTTGGGACATAATGGTTAGTGTTTAGAATCCTTTCTTTTCAGGGAAGAGCAGGAAATTGTGTATTTACATTTTAAATAGTTTAAATAGTCAGTCAATCTACTCCTGGAGGACAAGAACGTTGAACTTCCTGAAAGCGTCCCTCACTTCCTCAGGCTTATGACATTAAATTCTATGAACTGATGTAACTTTAACACCTGGCAAGAAGACATCATGAACATACTGACGGGGCGGACGTTCTCTGTGTATTGATCCGAAGAGTGTGAAGACCTCTAAGTGAAAAGAGCCTTCTCCAGAAGTGCCAGGGGTCACCAAGGTCGCGTTACCGCTGCCTGCGTGAACCCTGGTGAGCCTCCAACTCTGTTTCTGTTGATGCCGAAGAGCTCTGGACATTTACGGAGGGCTTCCTGTCTTTTTGAACACAATGGCCACCTGCTAGTATTGATGAAGGCGAGTGGATTACAGTAATGCTGACGGGGTAATCCACGATGGACCGCAGCCTTCATCTGTGTGCATGATTAAAGCACCGCGACACTCACGTGGCCTCGGCCAGCACGCTCAGACAGAATCTAAGGAGACAAACAGGAATGTAAATGTAGTTTTCAGGGTGTTTTTTGGTAACGATTCGCTGTAGGTTGGCTAAAACCTTGAAAGCCTTCATGCTGCTGCGCCTCCACACAGCCGCTGCCCCCTCGCTGGCCGCTGTGGGGAGGTCAGCTAACAGCCCAGAGTTAATTGGCATGCCTCTGTCACATTGTTTTTTAATAACTTATCGATCCGCCAGGAATGAGATGCAAAGCTCCTGCCGGTGATCGTCTCTGCTGTGGAGAGACAAATGCCTGCAGAATACCGCCATCGAGCAGCGTTGAGCAAAAGTCTTTAATGTGTTTGAGCACATGGAAGCAGAGCTAAATATTCCACCGCCAGAGAACGTGGAGCCAATGTTCGATCACAGCCAGAAACAAAGTTTAACTAAAATGTCCTACAGGGAGGTCATGCCGCATCTATTCTCTATGGTTGTGTTATAGGTTGCTATGGAGATTGGCCGCACCACTTCTAAAAGTTGGAGGGATTTTTTATTTTGGTCAACATGTCCATAGATGTCTGTAAAAGTCGGCAGCGTCCAGGTTAGAAGAGTTTTACAGCGAAACCCCTTTTATCGCCGTCGTCCTTCCTTTCTCATATTGTGACGCAAATGCCCAACGGCAATGCTCCGTCTGCTTCTTATGAGTAAAGGTCAAAAGCTTTTCATCCCAAAAAAGAACAGAAAGGAAGCCGTGGAGTATGTTAGCAGGATCAGCCTTTGTTGAGGTTAGTCTTGTCTTCTCGGTGTGATGTTCCTCTGAGATAAATGACTGCAGAAAGAGAAGGTGAGATGCTAAAAGTGGTAAAACCAGTATTGACAGGACCATTCCTGAATAGGGCCAGGTCCTCTGAAAAGGTCAGACAAGACACTCTACTTTAAATGGGAGTTGGGTTGCCGGGGGTGACGGCTCCTCTTCTCCTACATCAACTTTTAAAATGAGAATACACCAAACTCAAAGAGCTAATCCAGCATGTGGAGGCAAAAGAATTCACATTTGAATTGTTCAACATCTCAAATATCCAAATATATTGTTGGTTTCTGTGTATGAATGTGATGCAGTGTGTTGTTTACCTGTTACATCAGTAATAATCAGGTAAGAAAAGCTCTTCTGATGGAAACATTACAGAAATATCTGACCGATTTTTCCTGGGTTCATTCATGACTAATATTTCCCTCAGCAGTAATGAAGTGCTGCCTTACAGAAGATCGGTTCATAGTCTTTTACAGGAGCGATTTGTGCATCAGGCGCCACCAAATTACCCACAATCCCGATGGTCCTGTTCAACATTTTCAGTTTCTGGTGAGGGTGATGAGAAAGAGCAAGCAGCCGGCCTCTCATCCAAAGTCCACTCAGTTTCTGGACCTTCCTTTGAAGACACTCCTCATGGGATGGGAGAGCGCCTCCTCCTTTTCACTTCGACGTCTTTGTCATTGTAATTGCCGAACAGGTCGCCCTTCATTATTATTCAGCCTGTACAGCAAACACAAGCGAGACTATCTTCATGCTATACAAATGAGAAGAAAGGCCTGAAGGCAGGTCCAAGCAGGCAATTATACACCGTGTCTACAAATGTGCAGCTCCACCCAGTGGCGCCTGATCTATGGAGCCCCGATCTCAGAAGGGGATGTTACACGAATATACCCATGTGACCAGGAAGAAGCGGCTCCTGTATTCCTCATACACATTTCTGAACATCTGAGCAGATATCTGGAGGTGCGACTCTGGAGTTTACAGAAGCAGGAACCGTTGGAAGGACAAACTGGACCGCGCGTGAGTTGAATGAAGTTCTGAGTCAGCATCCTAGCGTTTAACGGGATGACGCAAAAGCTAAAATAGGAACATTTCAGGCTTCTCGTTCCCGATTCGATGGCAAACTCTGTGACGGTGACTGTTGTGGTTTGAAAGCTTCCCAGCAGGGCTGGTCCCAGGACAGCTTTCCACTCCAAGTAGCAGCTTGGTAAACTCACGTCGCAGGAATAAATAATCTCTAGTCCGACTCCAAAATGAGTCATCTCTGGCAACTATGGGACAGCCTGAGCTGGAGCCGAGTCACGAGAAAAAGTCCTGCATCGCCGCTTTGCAGCCAGTTCAGACGCAACAGCAAACCTTCTCCGTCAGGGAACCATCTAGCAGGCGACACCTGAAGCGACCTGGGGTAAATCCTCCATCAGATCAGCCTGTGGGTGAGTGATGCAGCCACTTCACGTCAGACATTGCTCTGGAATAGGTCTGAAAAGTGAAATTTGGAGTGACGGCACGAGTCCTCATTGATGCAGAACATTGGATTAGAGCCCATTGATAGCTGTTTATGCCCTTGGCGCTGGTGAATAAGTGTATTTCAGGAAAGTTCTCCAAAGCCGTGTCTACAAAGGGATGAAGTGCAGCCAGTGTGCAGAAGTGGGCGGTAAGTTTAGAGACGCACGTGACAGCTCCAGTTAAACCCAGAGTGCATCCCTCTGCCAGATCAAGGGTGAGCCAACGTCTGCCAGAGCTGCTTCTCACCTAAATCAAACAGCAGGAATAATGAATCGCCATGCTAATTTCATCACATAGCAACAAGTGATTTGGGCCTTTGAAGCAAAAGCGGCCTTATCTGATATTTACCTTTTTCCCCTCAGTTAACACGGACTCATTCAAGAGCGGTGGCGCATTTGTGGACCTCCAGATAAGACGGCTGTTTACAACTCATTTCCTCGGGGGGGAAAGCCTAATAAGAAAATAGACATGAAAGAATGTTTTTGTCATAAGCTCTGTCAAAGGTGCTGCACATTTGCATCCGTTTATATATATAATTCATATTTTAAATGGGTCTGTTAGAGCTTCCTTACTCACAAATACTTTCAGTTTTGGCCAAAGGCAATGGCGAGGACGCTTTACTGCAGTGAATCGCAGGTTTATCGTGCAGGCCGCGCTAATCTTCGCCAGTGGACATCAATCAAGTCCGGACTTTTCGTCGTCCGCAACAAGACGCACGCATTATAACGTTATAACAACCTGTGTAGCGCTCAGTCGGTGTCCGTTATTGAGAAATGACAGCTTCCAGTGGTGGAGTAACATTATCTGCTCCTCTGTCGATAGCATGGTCTCGGGCCAACCTCAAAGGTCAGGAGTTGACTCCAAATGTCTTGGCCCCAGCAGGCCTCGGTTGTAGCTTTAGACTAGGCCTCCGGGAAACCGCATCCTGAGCCCCATTACGGATCAATGCCTTTTCAGCATCTTTCAGGCCACATGTGGATCTGCCTGCCCTCAATCCATATTTCTACCTCTTTCTGTATTTACAGCAAATGAAACATTCAGACGGAAAGATGCTGACATCGATTGGCTTGTGGCTACACTATTTTGAGTGACATTTCATAAATGGAGCCGCCTCTTGAAAAAGTAATGAGCCGTTGGTGATTAGCATTCAAGTTTAATATGGCATGATTGATTAGATTTAGATTTCACATGGCCAAGGTGAAATTTGAAAAGAAGCCCAAAAGGTCCTGCTAACAATATGTTCAGCTCTTTCCTGTGTTTCCTGATCACTAAAAAACAGTCGAGGCTGGCAAAGAGAAACCCTGCTGCTTGTAGGTAGGGTTTGGGTCTAGGGTTAGTTTAGGTTGGGTTAGGTTAGGTTAATTAGGTTAGGTTGGTTTGGTTTGGGTAGGTTGGGTTAGGTTAGCTTGGATTAGTTTCGGTTAGGTTGGTTAGATTAGATTAGGCTAGGCTGGTTAGGTTGTGTTGTGTTGGTTAGGTTGTGTTGTTTTGGTTAGGTTACATTAGATTGGTTAGGATAGGTTAGGTTGGGTTAGTTTAGGCTAGGTTAGTTGGGTTAGGTTACGTTAGATTAAGGTTAAAGGTAAGGGGTTCGGGTTCTATTTGGGGGTGTTTTTGAGCTGACAAACACATGTTTTTAGGGGTAAACACATATGTCTTTGAAAAGGTTGCGTTACATTTGCTATATTATTTGAATTACATTGGCAGCGGACATTGGTCACCTCCAGTCTTATGGAAGGTCTCATGTGGGGATTTTGAGGGCATGTTTTGCATCTTAGAGATCAATCAAGAAAGAGCGGGAATATCCAATTGTAAAGATCGACATGCTGATAATGGGGTCAGTAATGATTGAAGAAACAAATATAGATGATGTCAGGGAGGAGCAGCATCATCTTAAATAGGATGACACAGAAATGTCTTTTGATAGATTTCAGTTGGTAAATTCGTACCTGCTAATGTGACGCTGAATACTAATTAGGGTATTTTTGAACCGATCAGCCTGATAACAGCTTTATTCCTGATCCACTATCCTCCTGGACTCATGAAGTTCACGTGGAGGAAAGCTTAGTGCTATCAGTGATGGGAAAATCTTACCTTCACCAGGAGGGTATCACTACAGACTCGTTTGTATCGTCTCTGTTGATCTTGCCTTGCAGAGAGCAGACGCGCCACTTTAAAATTCAAACCAAGGACACGGTGCAGGTGTAGCTCACTTTATATTCCAGACCTGCGTGGAGAGCCAGATTGCAGCTGTACAAGCTGTTGGGAGATGTCTGTCTCACTTGGATGACCAGTATCTGTAGCGTTTTGCAGGGATATGGGATCGGCTGTTCCAGGAAAATCTGATTAGTCACCACTGACAATGCAGGGACAGGGAAATTACTTTCTTGTGCATATCATTAAAGAAAAATCAATATGACGAATGTGGAGGCAGCCCAGGATATCTATTGTGGCTGTAAGGACAAGGCCTTTTTTGCATTTGCCTCCTGTTATTGCATTTAATTTGTTCTTGTGACAATAAAAAGACCACCAAATTGCTCAGAGCGGCGCCTCTCGAGCTGTGTCCTGCCTTTCCCTAACTAAACGGCACCATCTTATTCCAGCCTCTGACTTAATTACTTCAGAATAAATTGGCTCATGTGCAAATGCAAAAGGTACTTCAAGGTGAGACCTCGTCACACATCTCCTTAATGTCCTCATTATCAGCAGGGATTGGAATTCAAGGCCTGCTTCAGCATCTCGCTGGATTCACCAGCAGGAAATTGCACTAACCACAGTCACTTTTACCGATTTACCTGACGCATGTTAAAGGAATGAAGTAAATATGAGTCCAAGATGGACACAGTCAGCGTACCATATTCACGACAGCTTCACAACATGTCCTCGGACGCTATCACGTAAACTGGTACCCCAAATGTCTCCTAGTCATCAGCTAGGAGACAGAGTTCACAGTCTGTCCCCACTGGCTGCGAGACCTTATCCGGCGTGAACGAACCTGACGATTCTCAAATTTGAACTCTCAGTTTTGTAAAAACAATTTTCAAAACATAGTAAAAGACCAGCTATGACATTTAATCCATTTTAAAATGAGGCAGACAATACAATAGCAAAGTAACTAGCAGGTTTGCCCTCCATTTTGTTAATTATATGCTACATGAGGTACGGGCAGAGAGACAATATGCAATCTTGTAAGATCACAGCGATAGAACGGACACGGCAGCGAAACTGTCAGAAAGAGTTCATCCGAAAGATTAATTGGTTGGAGAGAAAGGCACCATGTTTCCGGGCTCAAGGTTTGACATTTAGAGCCAACAAGGAAGTGAACTACATTATTAAGATTTATGAAAAGTATTCAGGTGGATCATTCCATTTAGCCTTTCCTTTATTAATTCCATCTTAAAAAGTCAATTGAATTAGCTGCCAGTATTAGCTCTTTTTAAAAAATGTGACTGATGTTGCATAAAGGAGATGCAGCACACAAAAGCACCTGACCAGATGGAAAATGAAGCTGCTTTGTACCACCAATGCTTTGTTATTTAAGTAATACCAATTTATGAAAGAAGGAAGTTGCCTTTCTCAGCAAAGTCACCGTGGCCTCGGTAAAACCAGTCTGGACCATCGGTACACAGCGGAGATGAGGAGTTATTGAGCCATTATTGACCGCGCACGGGAGAGGCACACAGTGGGCAGGAAGTGTTTTCTAAGGTAGGTAAACCTACAGACACTACAGAATGGCTGAAGCTTTTAAGTCTTTTGCATTTGGTCTGATGATGAGATGACAAGCTTCCCAGCTGAGGCGCTGCCTCTAGGTCAGGTGTAGCGAAGCCTGGAAGGGACTAAAAAGGGGCCTTTAGCTAGCAGCTGCTAAAGCAACACACCAAGAGACACCAGCAGCTCTGGCAACATGTGGAGACGCATCTGTTATTGTTCCTGTGCCCAAGTGTTGTCTGCCTCAGTGTTGCACTGACCCAGTGATCAAGAAGGACGTTGAGAGAACCATCTTGAAGCACATCAATAAAAACCTCCCCGTTGGTCTGGACAGAAACCAGTTCAGCTTCAGAAGTGTCCACTGCGCTCCACTCCAGGATGCTGGTCATCCAATCCACTAGTTTCCCCTTAAACTCGCTCTGGTTGCTCTTTGATTCATAGCCATGATCATAATGATGAACAGAATATGCGTTGAGTCCATGACAAATGTCCTCTGGAGGACAGTAGCGTAGCAGCTGCTTTGTGGACAATCAATCCACAACAAATACACAAGACAGCTGTACGAGTATGAGCGTCACGGCCCATCTGATCTGACCAGCAGGACACTAAACGTAAATATAAAAACGACTTTATGTAGGCTGGAAGACAATTAAACCAGACGAATCCGATTCCTGGAGGCGTCCTGTGAATGATGATGTTTTAGAATGACAAATCTCTAAGCAGAATCATTTTTGTCAGACTCTCTCATTCTGGGCCATATTTGCCTTAATTTGCCATCTGTGTTTGTTTAGAGGGGGGGGGGGGGGGGGGGGGGGGGCAAGATTTAGATGAGAGCGTCTACAAATCTTCCTCAAAGTCTTGTTTTCAAAGTGCTGGAAGGCTCAGAGAGAAGCGACATGCGGACGGTTGATGTGCGGGCGATTCCACGGCTCCACGCCGCGTCCTGGTGCGACGCTCCCCCTCTGATTCATCTGCTGCAGGCTTTTAATTATCAATACTTCGTTATCAGTAGTTCAGTGAGGAATGGCTTACCAAAAAGATCATTCGAACCAAAAATGTGTGAATAAAACAAGGTTCAGCTCACACAATAGAAGAGCAATGACAAAAGGCCAGAGCTGGGAAAACAGTCGGGCTCTGCTTCCCAGTCTGAAGGTTAGCGCTGCTGTGGAGACGCCAGGTTTGTTATTACTCAGCTTAATGGCGTCCCTTATTAAGGATTCCGGTTGGACGCGTCTTCTCGAATAACTCTAATTAGTGCGACTTCAACAAAGAAGGAAGGACTGTGCCATCTGCCTCGCATAACGAGGATTCCTCACTAATTAAAAACACCTAGGAGAGCAGTTAGGAAGTAATACCTGGTTGGGTTTGTAAGGTTAGGGAGATCTAATGAACATGAAAATGAGTAACGCTGCGTTAGCTTACTCAATTTTAATTGCAGCCATTGTGTTTATAAGGAAGCACATCTGTGCAGGCACAAATATTTTCCTCTCTTCCTGTTGTGTTATTATGCCCCTAAAATAGATCATAGAGCGCTGAGCGCCCCGATGAGGTCCCCTGATGTCACCTTTCTCGTCAATCGCTGATTGGCAGCGTGAGAGAATAACTAAAAACAATATTTTCCTTATTCTGCAGATTCCTGGTGAGTTATTTACATCCACAACAGCCACCTTGCCAAGAGTGCAAAGCCCAGGGGTGAGCAGCTGCCTTGCCTAATGGCAGCTGGGAGTTAGTGACCTTTTATGGGCCCACCAACAGCTAATCTTCAGTACGTGTGCGTCCTCAGTCCATTCAGGCGTGTGTGACACGACAGTTCTAACCTGGTCACCATCCCTGGGTAGGAGGAGCTGCAGCTAAAATCAGGGAGGCCACAATGAGCAGCAGCCACCTGAGGTGCTCCCGTTATCGTCAGCTCTAATGTCACCGAAGCACCTGCTGCATTCCTGGTCAAACCCTTTTTCCTCATTCATGCTGCCATCTGCATTAGATCCAGACTGTAGCATTGAATATATGGTAAATATATAGCATTGGATGATTTCAGACATGTGAGCCTGGGGTTGGCTGCATCTCATGTATCTCTTACATCAAAGTCACTGTAATGTACTCCTGAAAGTTCTTATCAGCCCCAATGAGCCACCAAAAACTGAAAAAGTGAGAAGCAAAACACATTTCTGTGAGCCTTTAATTGATAGTTGGAGATAAATGCTCACACTTGAAAGCTTAATTCATTTGAAATGGATTTGTCAAGGAGTGTTTAGTCCCCTGTGCATGTCAAGATAAGGAGGGAAAAAATGCATTTAATTTCATAGCCCTTCTGCCCGTGTCAAACAGGAGGGATGGATGGAAATGAACCTGCCTAGCGAGTATTTTGTTCTTCCAGACGAGCCCGCGCAGGCCGCAGGTCTGAGGAGGGACGCTAAAAGTAAACATAGCGCCACAAAGAATGAACAATTCATTCACACGTGTTTGCGTTTGCTGATTTTACCCGTGAAGCTTGACCATGAATGACCATGGCTACACACCCACACACACACACACACATCATCCCTGACATACACAGAAAATACCCTAGAGGCACTGGTTTCATTTGAGCGCATTCATTAGTGTTTAATTGCTTCTAAATTACAATGTGACCCATCAATAACACTATCTCTGTAACAGCAGGAGTGTAGCAGCACTGCGTTACGCCGCACAATTCTCCACGTTTGGGTCTGGCTGCGGCCTCAGTCCATTCAGAAGGAAACATCTGAGTAGGAGCAGCGGGCCGAGGTAATGGACATACTCCGACAGAAGCAAATAATATCACCGTGACAGAACTTTAAGAGTGTTTCATTTCAATTCAATTATTCTTTCAACCTGCTGAGTAGTTTTTCCCCTGACCCTCAGTCGGCAAAAAAAGATTGATCCCCTTTTACTATAAAATTGAAAAGGGTTTTATACGTATCGCCTCCACTTAGCGAACGCCCACAGAACTGGGTAGAGTCCTGAAGCTCTGAAAACAAACAGAGAGCTCCCTCTGGGAGGTGGAGGAAGCTCTGCTGCAGGATGTTAATTCCACATCAGCAGATGTCGGATATAAACCGTCACCTGTGAATGAACTCCTCGTGCACGCGTCTAATATTTCACTCATGTAAGTCGTTGATATAGGGAGGAAACTATGGGCGCTGCAGTGCTGCTAACTGTCTAATATGTTGACATTAGCCTGAAAAAAGGCTCACTTTCTTTGTTTAAACTGTTTAATGCGGACAAAATACCTGCAGTTTTATCGTAAGTAGTATATAAAAGTCAGCTGGCGTGATGTGATGATGAAATATTAAGCTGTTTACATACGTTGTTGATCCCACTGGATCTCTGAAAGCTGAGTGTTTGAATCAAGTGTTTACATCTGGAATGTTTGGTTGATTTAGATTTTTGTGACTTTTAATCCAGTTTGGCTTGTCATGTTTTAACAGAAGAATATGAGGAACATCTGGAGAACACCTCCTGGCGTCTTTTCTGCACAGCTGTCGAGGCGGCCAACAGCCGTTTGATCGGGTTTGGGGCCGGACTCCGACCGGGGCATCTGACACCCTGACGGGGTTTTAATGAACTCATCGCTTGATTTGAAGGTGTGCTTTGATGATGCTTCTCGCTCCAGCCTTTTGTGTCAGATTCACTTGTGTTTGATGCTTTGGTGTTTTTCTTTTTTGGCAAGTAGATTCAAATTGATTTAGAGATCATAAAACTAACTGAGAACTGTTTGTAAAACTGAATATGTCAACACACGAGGCCTAAAGACTTCAAATAGACAAACTGAGCCACCCCACCCAGATCCAGTCCTTGAGGCCTTTTATCCAGCCAGGTTTTCTGTCCTACCAGGCAGAAAAACGTCCTCCAAGCAACATCAGATCCCAGGACAGTCGTCGTCTACGTGGTCGGACAGAAATCCCGGCTGGACCGGAGCCCTCACGGACTGGATTAGGACACTACTGATTTAAAGACGATAATCCAGTTGAATACTGAAAGATTTACTATCTACAGTTTCCCATAAATGCGCCAATAAAATGTGAAATGTAATATTTCTCTGTAAACAAAGTTCAAATATGTTTGTTTTGCTGAGTTTTGTTGTTTATGCTATGAAAATATTCACATTCTGATGAGGAAGAGGGAGTAAAGCCTGTAGGGTTCTGAGAGTGACTTCAGGTTCTCACAGGTGGTCGACATCGCTGCCGAAAAGGTCTGAATTCACTCCCGAAAGACGCCGCTGAGCTGAAAACCACCTGCCTCCGACTGTAACTCTCCCCTGTGGGAGGAAAATGGAAATGTGCAACTGAATACAGAAAAGACCCAGTGGGCGGTTTACACAGGGGGGAGGGGGGTGGGTCCAGGTCATACTGGGGGTTGATGGAGAACATGAATAAAACACAGAAGCTCTCCGGGTTTTATTGGTTGTTTATAAGCTCTGATGGAGGATTTGTTGCTGAGGTAACTGGAATACAGCAGCAGCGGAGCAGCATTTTGATACTAGATGAGCTGTCGTCCTCTCTGTCAACTCAGCCGACGCCAAATCTCCATTTAAAATTCAGATGCTGGACACGAATCTGCCGGTTCGAGAAGTCATTTATGAGGCCGCCACGATATCCCAGGGACAAAGCGAGAGACCGGTGATCTTGTTGAAGTCCACGTCCCCCAGAGGTGTCCTCCAGCACCATGCTGGGCAGCCTGGGCCCGGTCTGGAGCATTCACCCCCCTCCGTTATGCATCGGTCCCGTGTGTGACTCTGATCTCATTCTGACATTTCACGACTCTCAGACGTCCACGTTTGTGCATGTTTCACATACATCAACGTCAACGGCCTGTTTCCGACTGGTGAGCAACTGGGTTAAGTTGCTCACAGGTTTGACGGGAAGAACTCCTCTAAACCGTGCAGGACTGGGCTGTTGGACCAAGACAGACACTTTTCACTCTGAATTATTAATCTCATTGTCTGTAGCATGAAGGACGATTTTATTATCGCATGACGAGTCACGTGCACGGTCGAACTGTGACGTCGACCCCCCCCTCGCTCATCATAAATGCAAACTTTAGCGTCACGTTTAGCCTTTGAAGCTAACAACTGAGCTAATATTAGTGATTAATTAGTGAAATACCATCTTTGCTAGGACACCTTCTTCTTCATCTCCTCGCCCATGTGTCATTTTCTGTATTTTGTAGTGCATCACACCTCCGTGTCTCCTCGTTAGGTTTCAACATTGGGCTGACTAGATTAACACGGGGCAGAAAACGCATGAGCCGCTGGCTCATTGGCATGGCTAACAGCAGCGTGTTGACTCTCCATTAATCATTCGTGCTAGCAGGTTATTACCCCGCTAAAATCCTTAAATCTGATGCCAGCCATCGCAACAAGACCCAGATGAAAATGTTTGCATCATAAAACTGAGTAATAAATGAAGACTAAAGGGAGCTCTGGGAATCTGACGTGCACATCGTACTAAAACAACAATCGTTTGTTAATTATGAGTTTGGAGCCGTCTCCTAAGACAAACAGCAGTCAGTCAACAGCGAAGCCGACTAAGTATGTCCTCTAATGTTGTTTTACCTCCACAACCGAAGGAACAACACGAGTTTCGAAGAGTGAATTACGTATAAAACCCCTTAGATGGTCAGCACCTAAATGATACAATATAGATGGAACAGGACCAAAGAAATCCATCGCAACTGCAGTTTCAAGAAGGAAACGTGGCTGTGAAGGTCATAAATCCATGATTCATCTGTTTATGAGGTTGACCTACTTCCTGTGTTGCTTTAACTTCCTGCTAAGGAGCTATTTTTTGCTTAATCAAAGTCCTCCCCTCGGTGTAATCTGATTTCACAAATCTGATAAAGCACTTAATGCTTTTCCTGCGCCAACGACGTCTATGAGGTCATAACCCATGGGTTTATCCTCAACAGGTTCCCTAATGAGTGCTGAGGAATAAAATAAGCCCGTTATTTATAATGAATACGTGTAATATCTGTGCTACTAACTCAATGGAACGTTCCCGTCTCTGCCGCTTGGTTCTTTTTATTGTGTTTAGCTCTTTAGCTAGTTCACCGATAACTAACCTGCCTGGCAATGCCAGCGCCAGATCCCAGACATCATTTACCACTGGAGAAGCGTCTGGAATGGGACTGATCCATGCTCATGGAAAAGGAGAAAGCTATATATAGATGATGGATGGGTATCCCTGGGGAAGGCAGTTTGTGAATATTTTATGGGAGAGAGTTGAACTTTTTTTGGTGCAGGCAAAGAAGGATCCCCCGTCACAGGAAACGTCCATCATTAGTTAATTACTTCATCGCCCTTTGTCCATTTTCAGAGCATCTCTCTACAGAAAGACCCGAATGTTCGCCCAAGAAACGACGCGGCTTTGTGGTCAAATACCTCCAGTGAACAAGCAGCTTCCACCAAACGCGGTGTTTACGCTTTAACATTTCCACTGAATATTCAGCCGTTTTAACGAGCAGCCGCCGGTTGGTCTCATTAGCCATTCAAATCAGATTATAAAACATGCAGATTGGTAACACTTCCAGGATAGAGCGCAGAATTCTACAGGTAGGAAGCATATGGTGGGACAAATATTACTCATTCAAGAGGAGCACTGATTAGCGCGCCGCTGCCGTCCAGCTGCCAATCACGGCCAACCTCCATTGTACGAGAGTTACCGGTTAATATTCATGTCTGCCTGTCGCTCACGAGCCGAGTGCCACAAATGTGCAAAGTCAAGGTGTCACATCGCGCCAGGAACGGTTTGCGCGACAGAACATGTGTGTGTTTTCATGTGAATTAGCTCCGCCAGCCAAGAAGAGGCGCGCTGAATATAGCTCTCTTCCCGCCATCGCCAAATGCGTCAGGACGCGTCAGACCGCTCCTTCCTGGTTGCGTCCGAGGAGATCTGGGAAGGAAGGACTCCCAGAGAATCCCAAAGCCCTCAGTCAATATCAATGCTGCCCACAGTGTGCGTGCACAACGCAGAGCATGAGGACAATGATTGAATATAATCTGCAATTTCATAAATAACACGGAGGCCCCCCCAAAAGGCTGCGTTCCCTGGCTGTCGGTGATTAACTATCACTCCAGACTCATTTATCATCAGCCATAACTGGATTTATGGCAGCACAAGTCGCATGAATGCCAAACGTGTATCCGTTGTGCCTCAAATCCAGCGGCCGTCAGACATTTAGGACCATTTTTCAGTTTTAGTTTGTTTGAAATTACCAAGTAAAAGCATATAGAAATGCAGCCGTTCTGTCATCCATTCCAACTTTATCTGGCATAACTGACTTTATTTCCAGAAATGGTTTATGGAGCCTAAAAAGTTGCTTTTCTGAACAAAGCAGGACAACTTGTGACTGTAAATGCTGGAAGACACAACTGGAAGTATTGCATGGTAAGAAAATATAGTTCTAGTTTATTTTCCAGGTCAAATCTAATGAGATTCATAAATGAGACACAGTCAGTGAAGTCTTTGCCTGATCCCCGTTGCATCAAGATCACTTTTGGCCGTCTGCTTCCTGGCTCGGAATCAAAGATATTTGGGTCCGCAAATGCAAATCTGAGCAGCCAAAACAACACAAAACGGAGTGATTATCCATCCACCAAAATTCTGAGCGGCAGGCGACGCACCCTCGTCAACATTCCCTCGTCTTGCTCATGATGACAGAGGAGGTTAAAGGATCCTTGAGGTTCCACTGTAACTCGTCGCTCGCCAGCCGAGAACAGCCAAGAGGAATTGGAACGAAACCCTCGCTTCAAACTGCGAACATGAGAGTATCGGCGCGTGCATGAATGGCGAATGTTGTCCTCGTCTTGAATAAACTTGAGTAATTATGGGGAGCGGCTAATGCTAACAGCGCGCCCGTGCTGAGGAGGTGGATAAATTCCATTTCCTACTGCGAATTCAGTTCAAGGTTGGGGTTAACGACATCAGTGTGACAACTTTAGAATCCTGCTTCTCCAAACACGCGAGCGCTGGTACGACTCCTGCAGCGGCGGCGGCGGCTGTGTGCTCTCATCTGAGCTTAATTCATCTTATTCATATATTCTTGGGAAAGGTTCAAAGAAAAGACTTCCTTTACACGATTAGCCTTTACTGTGCGTGCCAGCTGTGCACTTGTGTTCTAAAGGCACATCTTATCACAACCCCAATCTCCATTTTAGGTGCCCTGAGGTCATGGTCATATAGAATTAGCTCACATCAAAGCGAACCCACACGTCAAGCCTTTTAAATGAAATAGCTTTTTATATTCTACTATTACGGTTTATTCTACAGCATAGGTGTCAAACTCTGGCCCGTGGGCCAAATTTGGCCCGCAATGTAATTATATTTGGCCTGTGAAGCCATACCAATTGATTATAAGAGCTGGCCTGCCGGTATTATTGCTTAAAGTGCATGTGCTAATACTACAAATACCAGAATGCTCTGCTCGTGTTTTGGTGTGAAAATCAACAGTCCACATGAGCTGGTGGTGGTAATGCACCAGTATGTGGCTTGCTAACCACCAAGAGAGAAGAAGTAGTCATAGCGACCTTATATGCTAATGCTAATTCTGGCACTACCCCTCTGAAAAATGATTAAAAGAAAGGCAGAAATAAGATCTTTCTGAACAGGTAGGAGGCAGAATATCTGTTTAGATATGTAAAAGACGGACCTGTCTGTCTTGTATGTAGAGGCAATGTGCATTACAAGGAGAACAACAGCAGATGACACTATAAAACGCAACACCAAGACAAGCACAAAGACCTGGAAATGACTCAAAGGTGCCAGAGAGTAGAGAGAGAGAGATGAAAGAGATGAAAAGACATTACATTTACACTACATTAACTTACAATGGCAAAAGACTGCTTTTGAAATTTAAAAGAGAAGAACTGAATGCCAGTGATGTGTTTTTTTATTTGAATTTCGATTTTGCATATGTGAAATAATAAATTATATATTGTATTGTGTTAACCTTTGCTTGTTCCATGTTCAGTTGTTGAGCAAAACTAGTTTGGGTCCATATGAAAAGGTTCTGTGTTATAGCTGGTGGAATATTTTTTCAATAAATATCAATGTTGGCCGGTGACTTTGTCCTAGTTTTGAATTTTGGCCCACTGGGTTTTTGAGTTTGACACCTCTGTTCTACAGGAACCTTGTGTGAAAAACCTCATGTTTGTAACTGAAGATGAAGTTTGAGGTTGAAGAAGAGATGGAAGATTCCATCACAAATCGTCGAGAGGCGTTGCCAACATTTCCTGACACCAGCCGTAGGTGAGCGCTGCCTTTAAATTATTGGAAGGGAACTAGCAACTTCTTTCAATGTGATTTTCTTTTCTTTTGGGGTCAAATCCAAAGAGCATGACCTACTTTAGAGTTATGTTTATTTATGATTAATGGGAATTTGTGGTCTAGCCACTTAGCTCTAAAGGCTAATGGCAATAAATGTCAGTGCAAAACAGATGTGGGTGGAAGCTATCGTGACTGTTTCTGTTTTGTTCAGAAGATAAATCACATGTTGGTCCAGTCTGTGGTCCAGTCTGAGCCTGACCGGCGGAACAGAAGGTACCAGCCTCAGCAGGCACTTAGAGGGATTGATTCATTTCAACAGGAACCACCTGATTCTGACAAATGTGCCTTTATTGTTGGAACACCAAAGAAAATAGTTTGGCAGATTATTATAGATGATTTCTATGATTTCATTATTATTATCAGACCAACAAATGAGACTCTACATTTGCAGAGCATTTTGTTGTAGGAAGGATTAAAGGACCTGTCTCTATTAGCTGCTCTTCTCCTCTATGTCATTAAACTGCCAATCAGAGGTGAGAAGTGGCTTAAGTTCCAATCAATCAAGCTGATTGGGGATGTCACAAAGTAGCTGCTTTAAGCAGCCAGAGGTTGTGTCTGTTGCAACCCCATTTAAGTGACACAGCACCTTTAGCCAGCATGATAATGGGCCAAAGTCCTGCCTCATCTCTTTTATATGCCTCATCTCTTTTTTTTTCAAAAGATGGAGGCAGATTATACAAAATCTGCCTCCATCTTTTGGTTTAATGACACCAAGTTGCTAATAGAAACGGGGAGCGAGTGGGACTATTCTTAAAGATGAAGGCTGGACAAACCTGAAGTCAATGACCGACAGTTTTGCACAAATAATCGAATCAAGTCCATTTAGTCCGTTTCAAAAGTTCGGAGCTGAAGGAAGCTGAAGAGCTTCAGCTGTGGATGAAAGCAAGAACAAGAAGGCTTCTTCAAAAAGCTGAAGGAGATGCAGCTCGCTCTTCTCTTCATGTGTCCACCTGGTTCTTATAGTTTCAGTCATAAAAGCAGCCCGCAGCCCGACTGTCTCCCAGAGCGGTGGACAGATCCTGACCGGCCTTTTAGACACGTCTCCATATTTAACCAGCCTCCCACATTGACTCAGCAATTAGTGTCAAATTGATTCGAGATTGATTATCATCAGAACCGTAACGGTGGTGTCGGTCAGCAGCAAGTGCTGATAAAAGCATTGATGGCAACCAGTGTGTGTGTGTGTGTGTGTGTGTGTGTGTGTGTGTGTGTGTGTGTGTGTGTGTGTGTGTGTGTGTAGGTGCCAAAGCCAAATGACTGTTCCCTGACTGTGGAAAACTGTCTCATGTGACCAGACTTACATATTTGCGCTGATTATTATTAGTTTATTACTGTTTATTACTACATTTGAGGCTGTTTTTTTTCCCTTTTGAAAGGACAAAAATCTGCTGACGACAGACAGGACAGACTTGATGAACTTGTGTATGAAGCTGAGCTTTTGTCGTCCCGGACGATATGAGAGACTCGGTATGACCTTCAGAGCAGATGGTCAGATCTAAACAGTGTTGAGTGCTATTGATGGGCTGCAGAGGTTGTTGTTTAGGGCCCTTCTGGCTGATGTTTACAGCGAAAATACCTTCAGCTCAAGTGTTTTTCACAAAGAATGAGATCAGCTCCAAGCTGCATAACATCACATCTCCCCACAGCCAGGAGCTTCATCTATTGAATCCATGGTTTAATTTGAAAGCACCACAAAGGAAATGGTTCCAGGGTAGTTCTGTGTGGTATTTCTGCTCTAACCTTTTCTGCTTAACCTGTCTTCTTACACTGATTCGATTTTGCCCGTCCTGCCGTTTCCCCCATCCTCGTCCTCCTGTCCTTCACGTATCCATTCTTTAAAAGTCACCTCGGGTTACCTGGAATGTCACATCGCTCAAGTGTGCCCTCTGGGGCAGCACCTGTTATTTTAAAGGGTCGTGTACATTTATTCAAGCAATGAATGAAGAAGCACACAAAGGCTAAGATGAGAGGCTTTAGCAGCGGTGGCTGAAAGGACAAAAAAAGAGGAACTTTTCGAAAGGCCACAGGTCAAGAACGACCATCACCTGCCACAGTTTGAGTCCTGGCCTCTAACAATGGACCTGCAATTCAAGGCCATCCACCCAGAGACCACGAGTCTCCACTTGAAAGGTTTTGGAGCACGAAGAATTCCACTGTGAGGACTTGCACTAACCTCTCTGCTCAGATCAAACCGTTGCGATGAGAAAAACACCTGCTAAGATATTCAGAACTTCTCAGGGTGCTAATTAAATTCCCCAGGTTCAGCAGGTCCTTAAAGAGACATGAGATCTATTCAATCCAGACAGAACTAACTCATCTGAACACCAGTTTGAAATGCGTGAGCACAAAAAGGCATCGCGGGTGAAAGAAACCCAAGCTTTTTTGACCATTAGCAGCTGACGGTAGCGTCGGATCATAATGACTAAAGATCTGTTGTCTATTGAGCACTAACGAATCCAATGACTCCTGAGCTGAGCGGGAAAGAGAGAGATGAGCAGGGGGAGCCCAGAGAAATTCTAATGAGGGTGTAAGGTAGGAAGAGAGAGAGGGGAGGAGGCAGGAGGAGGCATTTAGTTGGCAGACACTTCCCTGATTCAGCCGGGCTGCAGAGCAGGGGTAGCTGTCTTCTTCCATGTACCTCATCTATCACTGCCTATTTCTCGCCACACACACAGATGGGAGGAACAGGAAATTCAATCTTTCCCTGCCTCACAGTCATCTGCAGAAACGCATTCGCTCACCCTTCACGCCCGAGCCCTAAAACCTGCCAATAATCGTCCAGCGTGCTGGTAAAGAACCACCGCAGGTGGTGCATGTGATCTATTTCCAATCTAAAAAGTCCCACAGGTAGATTAGAAGCAAGTGGAAGCGGGTTGCAAGGAATGGAGGGATGGTGGCAGCTTTAAACATCACGCCCACCACACGTCCTGGTCTGCAGAGCGTAGGTCCGATTCCTTTCCTTCTTCTAAAGGACAAAGCTTGAATTGATCCTTCGATGACAATTACTTTGTTTTTTTGCAAAGTCACCAGGGGAACTTTCCGGAAAGGAACCTGATTTAAAAAAGGAAGCGTGGAAACATTCCAGGTTTCAAACTCTGCAGCAGCTGAGGTGACGATGCTGAACAGGAAACTTTTGACTGCAGCTCCTCACGGGTTTCAACCATCCGAAAGGGGCAGAATATCGAGTAAAATGTCCAAAAAAACCATCAGAAATGTCTGATAACTTAACTTAAGACAGTTTCAGGGGCTTTTTATTATTCTAATCCTGCTTTTCCTTGCCAGGCTGGACTATTGTAATAGAATGTCAACAAATGTCTCTGAGCGTTTGTAATTTGAGGAGTTTGTGAGAATGCTAAAAGAGGGGCATCACAAAGAGTGAAATCTGCCTAAAAACGGGGCAAAATGATCTCACCTGCCTCTTCCGCCGTTGCTTCAATCGTTTTTGTTCATTTTCCCGGCGTCATTATTACCTGTGGAAGATGTTCATTTCAGAACTGTTTCATTAGTATTTTGATGCCAAACTGGCAGAACAAATGGGAAAAAAAAACAATGGAGGATTTTGTCCCCTCGCATCTGAACATTATGTCCATCTGTGGATCGAGCTGGGGCTTCAACCTCTGCACATCCCACCAGTCGGTGGAGCGATTCATGGGAGACCTCTTGTCCTATGACAGGCATTGACGTCTCCGGCTGCAAAGGCGACCTTTTCGCCACGGCAGCCTCAATCAGGCCCCAACAAGGAGACGATGATCAGAGCCGTGATCCAGCCCTTTCACACAACACTATCGCGTTCTGCCGAATGCCAACACAAGTTTGCTGACACGCACTCTTCTATTTCCGCTGCGTCTCCCGACGCTCTTTTCTTATTTATTTGCATAATCCCTGTGACACTCCGATTAATAACTCCGGTCTGATTTGCATATCTATGGCTGAAATTGAGGACAGGCGTACACACAGTAAATACAGTCCAGCAAGAAACAAGCTGCTGCTTGTGGGTTTGAGGGGACAAAGATCTCCAGGGAGGGGGTTGAACGTGGAGTATTCTTAGGTTCAATCCCATTCTAACACACACAGACAGACAATGCTTGCAGTGTACTCTCCAATCTCCAATCCTTTGCTAAAGCCTTTGGCCCCTGCCAAATATAAGTGCTGGGAAAATAGAGACCTTCCTTCTGCAGCTATCACTGCCACAAACAGCAATTTAAAAAACGCACCCCCCGCTCACTCCCCACCACCACTCAAAGGAGGGGGGCATTGAGCTCTGGTTAAACAGTTTGGATGAAGAGGCTGTAGGTGTAAACGGTATTTGCTTCAATAGTGCCCCCTAGTGGCAGAAGAGATCGATTCCAAGGTCAACAGGTTTGATTCGTCTGTTTTCTTTTATTGCTACAGAGCACGTGATCTCTGTTTTTAGTATTAAAATGCCTAAAACCACACCGACATATTGTTTTGATTTCAAAATGTAGACACATTTGAGGACGTACCGTTTTCCAACAAAAACTCTGTATTTTCTGATTTGTTTCCCCCTCAGAAAGAGTGTGTGGAGCAAAGTGGTCGTGCACCTGTACCAGCTGACCTGTTAACATGCACACACACTGTCACATGCAGTGACAGTGACAGTCCTCACGAGCCAAAAGGGAGCAAAGTTTGGAGAATGATGAACCTGTAATGAACTGTCACTCCTCTACCTGTCCTCCCCCCTCTCCTCTCCTCTACCCCTCTCCTCTCCTACCTATCCTATCCTCTACCTGTCCTCCCCCCTCTCCTCTCTCTCTACCCAGCCGGCCATCAGCAGGAGGGTCCCCCTACATGAGCCTGGTCCTGCTCAAGGTTTCTTCCTGTTAAAGGGGAGTTTTTCCTTGCCACTGTTGCTTGTTTGGGGTTAGGCCCGGGGATTCTGGAAAGCGCCTTGAAACTATTTTGATTGTAACAGACGCTATATAAATAGACGCTATATATTCTTTATTATCAGGGTGTCCAAACAACTCTTTAAGAAGCCTCCAGCTGATCCAAAATGCTGCAGCCAGAGTTCTGACAGGTATTGACAAAAGAGATCACATAACTCCTGTAATGGCGTCTCTTCATTGGCTGCCCATTAAATTTAGAATAATTTTTAAAACCCTTCTTTTGACCTACAAGGTCCTCAGAGGCCTAGCTCCATCCTACCTGGAGGAGCTAGTGATACCTTATCAGCCCAATAGACCGCTCCGCTCGCAGAATGCTGGTCTACTTGTGGTTCCCAGAGTCTCTAGGAGTAGAATGGGGGGCCGAGCATTTAGCTACCAGGCCCCCCTGCTATGGAACCAGCTCCCTGTCCAGGTACGGGAGGCTGACTCCATCTCTGCTTTTAAGATCAGACTTAAAACCTACCTCTTTGAAAAAGCTTATTGTTACTAATTCAGTAGTTCCAGTTACTATCATAGACAGACAAATTATCATACTTAGGGGGTCGTCTAATCGTTAGGTCACATCTTAGCTATGCTGTTATAGGCCGAGGCTGCCGGGGTCCGGAAACATGATCACCTGACAGGCCTCTGTCACCCCACTGGGTCAGGGTCAGGGTCAGGGTCAGGGTCAGGGTCAGGGTCAGGGACAGGGACAGGGACAGGGACAGGGACAGGGACAGGGACAGGGACAGGGACAGGGACAGGGACAGGGACAGGGTCAGGGTCATGGTCTGCTCTGCTCTGCTCTGCTCTGCTCTGCTCTGCTCTGCTCTCCTCTCCTCTCCAGAGACAGATGCAGAGACAGAGACATGTGGTCCTCTCCCAGACAGAGACAGAGACATGTGGTCCAACCTGCCGTTACCACACCGCTGCTGGACTGAACCACTAAGAGGCAGCTGAATAATGGAGGAGGTGCAATATAATAATAAAGGGTTAAGGACCGGGGAGCTGGACTCAGTGTCCTCTGTTAGTGGTAAAAGTCATCAAATATTGGTCTGCAGAAATGTCAAAGTCCTCGCCTCACATTTTGTGGTCCAGAACCACGGTGTGGCCCCTGACTGGACTCCCCAGACGGGACCAGCTGTCAACACTGCTTCTTTTATTTGTGCTTTCTTTCATTTCTCAGATGATCCACCACAAAGCCCCGGCGCTCCCTCTGAGACTCCGAGATTGGCGGCGGTGGTTTTTATCCTGCTTTAATGCTCGTGTATTTGCTTCCAGGTTTATCTTCAGGTTGCCATGACAGCAGATTGGAATGTCATGCTGGCATTTCACCTTCGCCTTCCCTGATCTGCCCGACGTCTGCGCGGCCATACCGATTCCTGATTTCACAGCAGAAGCTGACAGCAGCTGGAAGTGAGGAGAAAATGTGTGTGTGTGTGTGTGTGTGTGTGTGGGGGGGGGGGGGTCGACTGACCTTGCATGCTGTCCCTGTGCATGTTTTCAGAGAGGTGGGGATGGATTGAGAGTGAGATCCTGTGTAGCAGCCAATCCAGCCACACATGGCGGGCGCCAACGCCGCGCTCGTCTGAGACTGACGAGGTCTCTCCGTCTCTCTGCTCCCAGCTGAAGCGCACAGACGCCCCCACGTGCGCGACCGCCACGAGTCATAACTGCAAAAATACAGGTGAAACTCCAGAGAAGACGTCAGTAGTGGTGGCAGATGGCGGTTGGAATTCTTAATATTAAAGCCAATCTTGGTTTTAATTACCTGTTTATTCAAACAAACAAGTTCCAAAGCACAAATTCTGCTTCTCGAGAGTCTCCTGCATGGGATTAAATGACTTTTGAGTAATTTGGTGACAGCTTCCACCGTTTCATTTGCTGTAATTACGTTTAACGAGCGAGTTTAGCATCAACAGTCACACGTGCAGCATCACAATAAGAAATGGAGTCGTCTGGTTGCCGAAGGTTCGACGGCGCCGGTCGATCGGGCGGCGCTTTTAGCCGGGATAAGGTGTCAGAATCCTCCTCTGGAGCCACAAAGGTGTCACCGTAGCAACAGTTGTCAGAGGCTTGTCACTGCAGGCTGGATGGAAAGCGTGAAAAATAGCTTCCCTAGGGATGAAGAGAGGACCGGCCCCGGGACGGCGCTCCGCCTGTGCGTGCCCGTGTGTGTGCATGCCTTGATGCACTTAAGCCTGTTGCATCTTCCCTGGTCCATCCTTCAGACTACAGGTCTCCATCCACACCAGAGAGCCCGCGCCACCGGGGCTGATGGCGCCATTATTCAGCCTGACAGGCGGCGCTGAGGACGGATCCCAAAACTTTGTCTAATTGAATTCTGACAAGTTCAAGTTATTTGTGGACGGCAGATTGAAACATTACAGGGAGGAGAATCCATCAGAAAGGAGCAGAACCTGCGTGTGGGTTCAGAGTCACCGACTCCTCTTTTTGGAGCAAATGAAATAAACATTTTCCTTTCTACCCAGGTCACATGACCCCGTCTCCCCCTCCTCATCCCAGTGCCAGTAATAATCACCAGTTATCACATCAGCCAAACAGGAAACCTTATCATGCATTGCGTGCTTCCAGGCCCTGTTCCTGGGTGCACGTGCATTTGCATGTGTGTGCACGTGCGGCGCTCCCTGTGTGGGGTCCAATAACGAGCTGTCAGGAATGACGGCCTCTGAAAACGAGCATAATCCACAGAGGTTATCTGACTAAATGAAGCCTAACAGGAGTCAAAGCAGGACCCCGGAGACCCCGAGCAGCGTCCTCTATTCCACAGGCCTCTTATCAAACCTGACAAGGACTAAAAAGAGGCGCACCGAAAGAGAATACGGCTGAAACGGACGGGTACATGTGTGGGATTCTTCTGTGCTGCCCGTTAGCATGAATGCATATTTCAATTCAGGCTCTCCTGAAGGGGGCCACTCGCTCCCGCCTCCATGGTTGTCCTGGTCACACCGTCCCAGTGGAAAAGAAATGACCGTTGAGGCACTGGGACGTTGAAATCCACACTATATGCTCGTCGGAGGAGGGTAATTACTTGGTTTTTAACGAGGAATGAGGCGAAAAAGAGGACATTGAAGTTTTCTCTCGGTTGTGACAATAAACACGGGGAATCTTTGGGAATCTTGAAAATGTGTCGGCGATAAAACACCCAAAAGTCCTTTAGGGGCTCAGAGCAGAGAGACACTGTCCCGTGAAGACGTCTCCCTCTGCGGGGTCGATGTTTCAGAGCCGTTCACGTAATTCTTCGCGATACAAGGATTAATATCTAATTCAAGGTGGGCGTCTGGGTGACTCCTTTGTTATTAACTTTGTTACAGAGACGGAACCTTCCTGGATTATTTCAGTGCCATGATTACTTTTGGCCTAGCGGCTGATTGCAAACTGCGCCCATCAGTTTACTCAGCACATTGATTTCCCTGCCGATCTTGTGGGCAGAAGAACGCCAAAGAGGCACGAGCCTGCTCTCCTACTCTCCCTGTAAACCCCGTGAGATGGATGCTGATGGACTGCCATCCCAGCACGGTACAGAGAAGAGTAGCTGGTTAAAGTGGGGAAGTTTCACTGAATTTGAGGCAGAGTTGTCAGCGGACTCATCAAAGACAGCCGAGCTGTTAGCTGAGCTGCTAGCTGAGCTGCTAGCTGAGCTGTTAGCTGAGCTCCAATAATGGCGGAAAGTGAGGAAACGCTCATATAGACCATGTTAGCAACAGCGGAGCCCCTCACCTTCAGTGATCAATAAATCCAGGTGTCAAACAAGAGCTAAATGTAAAAAAATATTTATCTATAATCCATTTTCATGAACACATCCTTAAATCAGAACATCCAGGATGATGCTGATGCTAATTAAGATCTGTAATAAACACAACAGTGAGTTTAATGTGATTTCAAAGAAAATACAGCATTAAGGAGAGCAATAAAAGAGATTAGAGATAAATCACTGAATATAATCATCTGAACACCCTAGTTCAGCCATCAAATAGCACTTCTGCACGTGATTTAGGGTAAAGAAAATAACTATATTGGAGGTAATCTGCCATATTTCAGCCCCCGTTAAACTTGTTCAGTAAACAGATAATTGTTTGAATTCCCACAGCTTTTATAACATGGTGCCGCTCTTTCTCACTGGAGTTTTTCCTCACACACACACACACACAGCTCGGCATTATTTGCTGAGTCAGATCCCAGTTGGATGTTAGCTAATGGCACCAGCTCATGGAGGACGGATGTGCGGACCGTTGCTCACCTCAGCGGCGAAGGCCAGCTCGCTAATAGAGGCGGAAGGTTTGGTCGCGGTGCTGTTTGCCATGCTGCTCAGCTTCTGCGCGTTAGTCAACAGAGCCACTCGGGGAATACGTTCCCGCTACTCTGATCGCTGGCCTGCACCTCCTGGCCCTGAGAAATCAACAGTCCAGATTTATAGATCCACCTCAGATTGGCTGCCCCACATTTGTACCCCCATAAATACATTTACGGCGCTGCTAATGCCACTGCTGGGAATAAACAAGGTTAGACAAGATATGGCTAAAAAGCAGGCAGGACAGGGTGGAACAGGGAGACACGGCTCCAGAAAGATCCATCCTGGCCTGTTCATACAGGTTTTAGCTGAAGCTATTTCCGATACGTGACAAGGGAAGAAGAGAAGCTGCTCCGTCCTCTGCATACGATAAAATATTCAGAACTCAAGAGGGACGCCCGGATTATTTTATTTGTTACCCTATATACCCCATCCATAAGGGCCTTCACATAAACAAGGCCCGTGTGCAATTAGGATTAATAAATAAACCTCCCTGCCCAAATCAGACTGATGACCTTGCTGCTGATTCTCATCAAAGACATTTGCGGATGAATTATTCAGGCACATTACTTGGCTTCATTTTTTAAACGCGTCTCATTCGGACATTTTCATGAAAGTTGCAGGGTTTGAAAGTGTAAAATATGCATGAACAAGCCATCACTCTCTTCATAATGAATAAGCGTACCTTGGAATTGACACATTTGCACTCGGAAGGACGTGTGGGACTGACAGGCGCACGGATACCCGGGAGCTGATGAGGCGCACACGTCCTCCCCGCGCTCCTTCGCCATCCGACGGCCGAGCTGACGCGGGTCGCTAAAGGACGACGCTCTGTCCCATGTTGCCGTGGGACAAAAGAGGACTTCTCACATACCAGAGGGACATTTTCTTCTGAGATCAGATCAGGAGACAAGAGGACAGGTCCAGAAACGCCTCAGGAGGTTTCAGGTCAACCTCCAGAGTCGGGGGATGGGCCCAGTTATGAGGGAGTCTAGAGGTCAAAGGTCCAGTGTCCCTAGTTCAACAGTTGCAACCGAAGAGGACGTGTTTGATGCTTCCTTGAGGAGCTGCTGCAGGTCGGCTGGATTTATTTATTCACAACCGTTTGTGGGGGGGGGGGACAGGTGGAAAGAGGAGAGCTTTTCCATCCTGCACTGTAAAATAAATAAATAAAGCTGCAGAGAAAAGCTGTAAATGTTGCACCAGCGCGTTGAGCTCTGATAATTAAAGCTCGCGCCTGTGACGGGGAGCCGTCTTCTCCACGTGAGCCGCAACATCGCCCGTCTTCATCCAACCGCCGCACTGCCAACACACAATATGCTGACATTTTCCAGTGTCTTCTCTTTGGTACAAAGGGGCTCTAAGACGCTTCCATTAAAGTGTCAGCACACATTAGGGAACCCAGCGGTTGGTTCTGTCAGGGATTATTATTGTTCTGACACAACACAGTACACAATATTACGTTATTTCACTTCTGTCGGGCCAAAGAGTTCAGGCTTGGCTTCTTCAGACCTGGAAGGTCTGTTAAAGTCCTCATCTGCACAGACCGGCCGGGGGGGGGCGGCTCCAGGATGGTGGCCCCTGTGCCACCTGTCAGGAGCCTCAGTGATGCAGTTATACAGACGGCTACAGACGGTTCCGGGGACGGTTCCTTGAATGCACCACGTTGTGGAAACATCTCGACCATGAGGGGAATCGTGATGCGTCCGAGCTCAATCTTACATTATTTTCAATACATTTGCTGCTTCTCACTTGGTCGGGATGAGGTTTGGGAGTAGAACTTAGAGGTAAAAATGAAGTGGAGGTGCGAGGACTGAACCTGAACCCAATATCCTGATCACTCTGGTGGGTCGCTGCCGTTAAAGGACCGGGGCAGAGGCAGAACATACATCTTTATCTGCGTCCACTTACAAAAGGTTCTCCGTGGTGCTGCTCAAATGTTACCTGATAAATGTCCCGGTAACTCTCAATATTTCCACTATGGGCGGCGCATTTGTCATCGTTGAGATGGCGGGCAGAGCGGGGCACAGATGGGACCTCCTCCCTCATGTTGGCGTTGACGTACGAGCTGCAGGCTGAACCAGATGAGCGCACGTGATTGATAATCTGCTGGATGTTCAGCAGAGGGAGCCGGAAGTCATGAGCTGCTCCGGGAATTAATGGGGGTTTGGACAGAAAAGTAAAACCGGGAAGCAGACAGGAGCCCCCCCACCTGAGTTTCTGGAAACCAAACACACTCCTCCTGCCTTCATTTGTACATCTTATATATGAAAGCAGCTGGAAAGTGTAATTAGATCCGGGTGGGAAGCTGAGTTTTTTGAGATTTCTCTTTCTAAGAGTCAAACGTCCACATCGTCGGGGTGTAGCTGCGTCCCAGACGTCACCCCAACGCTCTTTATTAGCGCCGATAAATGAAATGTTGGACGCCCAAACGCGTCAGAGCACGCTGGCTCCGCCCTCTCGTTACAACCCACTCAGCAGACGACAGGTCCAGTCTGATTTCCAAAGAGTGCTGCTCATCCCTCTTGGATTATTGGCTGTAATCCCATGGCTGAGGCCAGTCAGGGCTGGCGTAGGTGAGCTCGCGCACTCTTGCGCAGACTTCGGTCTGTTTGTTTGCCGTCTCTTCAGGACTGGAGGGTTTTTTTAGTGGCGTGTTGACAGGACGCCATCTGCTGCGCAACCCATCCAGAGCTCACACACACCTCCACCGGTTTGTGTTGACTCGACTGACAGCAGGGAGAGAAAAGCCGTCAGGAAACTATGAGGAGTAAATAAAAAGCCCCAAACACGGAAATCATTTCATTAAAACTAAATTTATTGGGTTTAAGGAAGATTTCACCAGGTGACCACAACCTGAAATTCAATAAAAAAGGAAGAAAATGATTTAGAAACGTAAAAAAAGAGCACACGCTTATAAAGTGACGGAATAACGAGGCTAAACGTAAAAAAAAAAAAATCAAATTAAAGTTGCCAGTGGCTCCCATTTTATTTACATTATTCAAAGGATATTCCAGAATAAGGATACAAATGGTTCAGCGGGGCCAGAAAATCAAGCCTCGGCATCTTGAGTGAACCGTTTCAACACAAATGCAAAGGAAAATAAATTACAAGGGTGACAGAGCTTCTGTGAGCAGAGATGAGCTATGAGAGGAATCTGAGGACGTCTGCAGAGTAAATGCTCACCTGTTGTCCTGGTCAGTGCTTGGGTCCCCTCTTTGTCTCCGTCCCATCCTGTTTTGGTCTTGCAGATCTGGCAAATTGCTGCGGAGCTCAAGTTAAGGCAGCAAACGGCTCAGAGCCACTTTCTCATCACTCCAGATGTTCCGGAGGAGGTTCTCGCTGATCAGGGTTCCTGAGGCATCATCATAAAGCCCAGAAACGGACCTGCTGAGGGCGGCGGCGTCCTGACCACGGCAGCAGCTGCTGTCAGTCTCTCTCATTTCACTGCTCCGTTCTGGGATCCATAAATGAACCTCTGCCTCAGACGAGCTTAGAAGATGAACCAATGACCCCGAGGTTGCCGGGAGACCATTTTCATCTCCCTGCGGCCGACCATGAGCCACGCCAGCCACGCCTGGAGGTGGCCGCTGAATAGACCTAACCGTGTCACTGGCCCTGGTACTTACCTGGACGTCCCAAACACTCGTCATTAAACGTTACCCCAATAAGCACAACTGGAATCTCTCGGACCAGCTTACCCGACTCAACCACCAGAGGGCGCCAGCTCGCGCCGTGAGCTATAAAAGGATACAACAATCAGCGGTTTGTCGTAGAGAACGTAGCCGTTGGTCTCACGCAGAGCTTTCTCCGCGCTCTGCTCACTGGGGAGTCCCACGAAGGCCTGCCCTTTCATGCGCCCCTCCTTCATTAGCATGATGTCAAACCTGGGGGGGGGAGAGCGTCCGCAGGGTGACACATTGTTAACACCTGAGCTGTGTGGCTGAGCTAAATCAACCCCAGCCAGACAGGAGCGATGCTATCTGCTTCTGTCCCAACATAAAACAGTTAATCGCGTGTCACTCACTCAGACACCAGAGTCTGGAAGCGTGATCGGCCTCCGAACCCTTTCCGTTTCCCCGATTCCCCCCCCAGAACCGCGAGGAAACGCCGCAGGAGTGGTCTCACCGTTACGTCCGCCGTTTGTGGGAAACAGGCTACGTTCACAATCCCCGCACAAAAGCAGCAGCTTCTAAATTCGACGCTTTTTGGGTCGAAGCTGTTTTGACAGTCGACGGAACAGAAAACAACAGCTCTTCATCCTCCCCTTCATTTGTATTTCAAACCAAACGTTGCCGAAGGCCGGCTGGAGAGAACCGGGCGCCGTTTAATGTTGGCCAACAAATCAGAACAAATCAAGGTTAATTAAAGCAGCTGCACTCTGATCAGCTCCGTTTGTCTGCAGTCACAAAAACATCCACCACCCAGTTATTTTCAGCCTCTGCCGACAGAAAAACAAGTTATTTAACTCTGGTTCCTGCCGCAGCTTTATTATTTAAATTATTATTGCTGGCGGTTAATAAATAACGTGGTCCTTTACACCGGATACCGTTTTTAAACACGCTCCCAGAGCCACGTGTAGTTAGAGCGGGCTCCTGAACATAAGTTCTGTTTGATGACTCAGGTGGAGGAGCTGCTGAGGCAGAACCCAACAGCTCCCCGGTGAAGTCGGCGTCAGGCTCGATACTTATTAATAACACGGCTGCACACGGTCAGCACGAATTCCTAAAACCTCTCTGGGGGAAAGGGACAAATCGGCAGAGTCAAAAATAGCGCGTGGAGACGGGACGGAAACGCGGGGGAGGGGAGGAAGGGTTTACATACATGTTCCTCTCTTCCTCTGATGAAGGGTTGATGTAGCGTCCGTAGATGTACTTCAGGTCCTTCGGCACAGAGAAACGGAAAATAAGAGTCGGGTATTCTGATAATGAGTCAGGACAAGTTGATATCATGGAATAAAGGAGCGTTTCATGCCACAAATGCACCTACCTTTTCTTCCACTTGCTTCGCAATATTCTTCACGTACAGCCTGCAGGTCGGCTCGCCGGCCTCGTAATTCTTAAAGACGGAAATTTTTTTCATCTCTGAAAAGAAAGAAAAAAAGGCAGTAATGTTCAGGGTGTAAAAAAATGGGGACGATGGTACGATCAGGACATGATTCCGGAAGGATTCTGCTGTGAAACCTGGTCCAGAGTCGTTCCTGCCTGATGGAATCAAGCATTTTAACATAAAAAAAAGTGTTGCCTCAGCAGAAATAATCAGAAGTTCTCAAGAAACTCGCCTGCATTTATTTGTTCTGCTGCTCGATGAAACATCTCTTCCCTCTTTTATTTGTAATTTTACATAAATCGACGATCTCGGTTCATTCAAACTGGACCAAAACCATTTTTTTTGCATCATGAAACACAGGAAATGGACCTGATCATGTGATCTGATGATGGAGGAAGCTTTAACATCCAGACAGACAGCACCTCCACGCCGATACCAGCCCATAAACCAACTCTCCTACAGCTCTTCTGACCCCCGCTGACCTTTCACACGTCTACCAGCTTCACTCTGAAGTGCAAAGTTTGATTCCGTACGGCCACACTCCTCGCTCGCTCGAACGCAGAAGCATTTGTGATGGCGGAAAATATCTAAAAGTGACCAATCAGAAGCCACTTTACTTAAATGTGCAGCTATTATGCGTCACTTTACTGGTGAGGACGTTTAGGCAGGAGGAAATGAGAGCCGAGCGATCGGGAGCGAGGGGAGCGTGCCGCTCCGGAGCTCTGCGGCCTCATTAAAGGCGGAGTATAAAAGCCGTCTTTACCGTCTCTCGACAGTCTCCCTTTCTCCAGCTCCTTCCTGGAGATGACGTCTGAGGGGAGTTCGTACTCGTCGCGGCGCTCGTCCTCCTGCTGGGACGGCCGAGCGCTGGGATACAGCTTCCCAAAACCTTCCGCCTGTGCCGACTCCTGATTTGGGCTGGACGCACCCACACCTGAGGAGACACAAACCCCCCGCCCCGCCGTTATCGGCACATAGAGGAGTTTAAAGCAAATTAAACATTTCCTGGTTGCTAAATAAATAACTAGAATTAAATTAATACCCAAACAAGAGTTTGATGGGTGGGACACTATGGATGGAAAGACCAAGAGCAGTGAGGCTGTTCAAATCCAAAAATGGGAGAAAGAAAGAAAGAAATAAAGCTTGTCATCCACAAAGAACCTGTGCACCGGAGCGAGGAGTGCTGGGAGCGTTTTCCGATACACTCCGGGGAGAAAACTCGATCACCACTTTTAAAATGATCCACCTTATCGCCACTCCACCTGCCTTTTCATTTAAATAGCGTGTTTATCAGATCCCACCCTGTTCCCCAAAACTAGACTAATCCGAAAAGCCACCTGTCGGAGTTTATCCCCCCGTCGCCTCGAGCAAATCTTTTGTGTCGTCTTTGAGATCTATTTTACTTCTCAGGGTTTTGCCAGAGAGCGAAGTTGCAGTCAGAGAGAGGGGAGATAAGGCAAACAGGGAAATACAGGGATGACAAGCAACACAGACTGTGCCCCCGATGATTCTCTCGTCCCGATAATGGTGAAACCTCTGGTGGAAGCGGCTGCTGTGATGTGCAGCTGTGCAACGTTCCGACTTCAGATGCGGCAGATGCTTTAATCTGTGCTAACAGAACATCAAACTGCTTCCTGTTTCGCTCTCATAACAGAGGCCCGACTCTAACATCAATCCTAAAGCATCAGTGTATTAATAAAATACTGCCATACGGTGACCACGAAGAAATAACGAGGAGCGACGTATGAATGAAAGGACACAGTAATGAATTCATGGATTATTACAGTGCCTTTCATTTACATGTCTGATACTGCTGAAACCAAAAATAAGCGATATGCTGTTAACAACAGTAAATATCAGATGGTAAAACGCAAAAATCTGGACTGCAGGAAGAAAAAGGAACGTTTTAATCTGTCCCCCGGTGGGGAAATCTGCATTGTGCCCTTCACTAACCTCTGCCTTCGTCATCCTGCTGCTCCGACCCACTTGGTTCAGCTACGGCCGCTACCTCAGGAGCAGAAATGTGGAATTCAATTTTCTTCTGTCCGGCGGGGAGCGGCTGCTCAAACACGTCGGACGGCTGCAGCGCCGGACCACTGTGGACGGAGGAGACAGTCGGCGGCGCCCTCGGCAGCAACAGCAGCTTTTAACAAGCGTCCACAATAAACCTGTTTCTCGACTGCTTAAAGGGAAGCGCGACGATGAAGACATTTTGCTTCTGCAGCCGCACGTTTTCTCTTAGGAAATGGAGTTTGTTTTCATTCAGAAACGTGTGCAGCTGGTGCAGGAGGAGTTGGTTTTATTAGATCCTGGTGGTCTGGGTGAGCCCACGCCAGGTGAGATATAATCATTCCCCTGAACGAGCCACAGTCGCTAACCGCTAATCCTAGCGCGCGCGAACGTGGCTGTGGCTGCCACGTCAGTGAGGGATCTGACAGGGATCCTCCTGGGGTGTACGGAGGGTAGACGGGGCCACGGGCGATGGCGTCTCAGCACCTACCGCGAGTCGGTCTGTTGTAAAGGGACGCGATCTCTCACAGCGGCTTTTACATTTACTGGAGGACAGAAAGATCTACTTGGTTTTCCCACGATCGTGGTCGTCTTACTGCAGTTTGCTGCCCTGCAGCTGCGGTCGATCCAAGACCACAGAGAAATGTACCGTTTTGGACCCGAGCAGCCTTTTCCTGCTCTTCTCTGCTAATTTCTCAATTATTCTAAACATTCTATTGCCGCCAGGAAGCGTCGGGATCTTTGGTCAGACCGTTTCCTAGCACGTAGACGCTGACATTTGTGCGTCTTTAGGGGCTTTTCAAGGGGGGCGCTCAGACAAAAAGACGCACGGGCCTGATTTACAAGGAAGACTAATGTCTTGGAGGGGTTCTATTTCATTTTAGCTTTATACGAACAGTGTCAGGAGACGAGCTGTGCCTCCAGGCGGACATGCATGAGTGCCTTTGGTCTACCTCTGAGAGTCTGCTTTAGGAGCATAGAGTAGATCCTTGATCTTGGGCTTCTTTCTTTTTGAAGCCCTTTTTGGTCTCAGGGGTCTCTTGCATGCTTGGTTGACCAGGCCCATCAGCCGAGCAATCCTGAAATAAAGCAAGCAGAGGGAATCGGGAGGGGGGGGACGGTGACACTCTGAAATTTAAAGACAGTTCCCTTCCAGTCATGCAGGATTCTGGAAATTGTATCACATCAGACTGACAAGATTAAGCTAAAAGGGCGACAGCAGATCATGTAGAATGAAAGCACGTTCTCTTAAATAAGGCGGCTCTGCACCTCTCCTTGTCCTCGTCATCGCCGCTCTCGTACTCCGACTCTTCTCCACTGGACAGTTCCATCTCCTCCTCTGGTAAAGGTGGGTAATCCGGAGGAAACGGAGGAGGCATGGGCATGGGAGGGACGGGGGGTCTAGAGTCAAACTGGAGAACCCAAACAAGCTGGTTCAGCTTTACAAATGTCTCTGGAATCAGCAGAGAAGCTGCATCACTGGCAATTTGGTGAGAGATGGTGAGAAATGACGTTTAAACTGGAGTGAAACATCCAGATCTTCATGTTTATTCATCAATAGGCTGCTGAAAATGCAGCTGAGCAAAAGTGTATTTGTGGAGACAGGCTCACCAGGGGGGGTCTGGCAGTGACCGGCCCAAAGGGACAGGGCAAATTCATCTTGTTCATCAGATGGAGCACCTGTTTAAATGGAGATAATTACAGAATGACATGGATTTCCTGTGTGTGGAGACCTGAACCAAGACCAAGCTGGGGGCATGAAGGGAAATCTACAGCCTAAAACAGATGCACAGCTTCGATGCTTTCATTTCAAAATTTGAAATAAAAACCAGGGATTAAAATTAGATTGGAGGCTGATGTGAGGAGCCAGTCAAGTGAAGCGTGAAAGCAGCCTTTTCTCCTCCGCAGCACATCAGCACCACCAAGGTGCCAGTGCTGGAAGCAACAGGAAGCCTGGCTCTCCTGGAACGCTTAAACCCATAAACCATGCCTCCCACTTATGGTTTATTATTAATACTGCTGCAAAAATTTAAATGTAAAAAGCAAATGTTTGCCGTTTGATCTTCAAGGGCTTGGATGCAGTTTAAAAACCTTTGGGATAGAATCATACTTAAATCAAAAATAAAAAACCTTGAGAAGCTGTTGAAATTTGCTTTTTATTGCACTCTACCCATTCCAAAAAGGGTAAAGATATTTTTTAAAATGTTTTAAAGGTTTCTGCATATCCAAGAAATAATCGTTTAAAAGCCGTTTTAACTCACTTGAACGTAGAACTTTGGCACACTAATGAGGGCGTGCGTTATGTTTGTCAGGATGCCGTGGAGGGTGGCGGGTATAAATATTTCAGAGTGGGATTGCTTTGAAACCTCAACCTGTAGGCAGAGGAAGAGAGAGCGAGCGTTAAAGTCAACCCTCACCTTAAAAACAATAGTGGGCTGTTAAAAGAAAATCCGTTTTTGGCCAAATATTTGGTCCCGACTCCATTAAAAGGCAGGAATGTTCCTTAATCAAGTTGTAGCTCCCAATAGAAGATGTAGCTGGCATTTAAAGGACAAAGACAGCACAAAACCTTCAGGAAGACGTGAATCTTGTACGTTAGAACAGTTCCATCTAAACATCAAAGGCACAGAGAGTTTTAAAACAGATAATTCTGAAAGTCTTCAAAGTGCCAGGAAGGGTTCACGTCCACATGAGGACTGATAGAGTCCAAGCAAGAGTCGCAGCAGCTTCTGTCCCCTCTTCGGTCCTACAGCTGTTAAGATTAAAAGCATTTCTTCACGTTTGCGCAGGAAAAGCGTTCAAAAAAGAGGAACTCACCCCAGACTTGGTGCAACCCCCGTCTCAATCAGGGGCACATTCAGCTGCTTGTGATCCTGCTTCTTCTGCTCTCCAGGCACCTTTTTACCACTGGCAACAAAATAAGTTAGTGACACGTGTGTGTGTGTGTGTGTGTGTGTGTGTGCTGATAAACACGTACCTGTCTGAAACAGGTGGGTCTTTTAATACTATTATATGATCCTGGCCTTTTGCAAACTCCACAACAAGTGTATGACCAAGTATTTCTAACTGATGGAGTCTGTTCAGAGCCTAAAACACACAACCACAGATGAGGAGCTCCAAAACGATCCAAGTTTGAACTTTATTAACAGTAAACAGGGGAATTAACGTAAGAACTCACACTTGCTGCCGCCTTCTCACTTCTGAATTGTGCAAAGGCTGTATGTTTCTGCGGTGAGAGAAAAGGTGGTTGGAATGGAAGAATAGCAGAGAGGAGGTTAACTAGAGTTAAACGTACCATCCGCCCAGTGTTGGAGAAAAGTCTGACTGATTCGGCTCCAAAATACTTCAGCAGCTCCACTTTCTCATCCTGCTCCAGCTCCGCTGGAAGGTGGCGGACGAGCAGCGTTTTGGAGCCGTTTGATTGAACGCTCTCTTCATTCTCGTCCATTTTATTTGAGAAAGAAATGCCACAATCCATAAGTACGTATGCAAAGGCGTTAAAGGTTCCTGAAGACCATTTTCATGCAGCAGCATGAAGTTCGAGATGCTGCTAACCGCTAACGAGTCGAAGCTAACCTGGAAATACCAGATTTTTGTAGTCTTCTGCTTTTTTGAATCTTAAAAATATTGAAACCGGACTCTGTATCATAATTTTGTCAGAATATTCCCGAGCATCTTATTATAAAATATAGAGTTTAATTAAAAGCGCATTATGGTATATATTCATTCCCTGGACTGAGAAATCAACTTCCGTCTGATTTCTTCTTCTGTAACGGAGCCGCGCATAGGCGAATATTAGCGCCCTCTACTGGTGTGGAGAGTGAGAACACGTTTAATTTTAGCCTGGTAAAAAGCTATTTATAAATAAAGATCCAGCGATAAATGAAGATTCTTCAGCAAACTGTCTGTCATAAAGTGATATAAGCATTCCCCACCTTCTATACTTTCCTGGTTCTATGATATAACCTCTTCCGTCTGTCTGTATGTCTGTCTGTCTGTCTGTCTGTCTGTCTGTCTGTCTGTCTGTCTGTGTGCCTTACTGCCATCAAGTGTTTATTTATGTGAAATGCAAAGGACTCATTTTCGTATTAGAAAAATACATTTTTCATTGTATTTAATTCATTAACTGTTTGTAATTTTTCTTGTTTTAGTTTAGACTTCAGCTTCACCCGCTTTAATGATAGCAAATAATAAACAATAACTGTTACTAGCATCAGCAACCAAACACCAATATACACTCAAAGTGAACAAGTAATATTTAAATGCATATATCATCCTCTTTAAACAAGTTTGAGCTATTTTGTATAAAATATATATTCTTGTTATGCAAGTAAATTTAAAAAAATTGTAAACCTAAAAAAGGCTTTCCACATTGAAGGTGCAGTTATTATTTCCTACCGACAGGGGTCAGTCTTTACGCATAAAATAACAGCATCTACAGCAGCAAGATGTTTAAACTTCTGCAGGTCACCTCAAAAACACTTTATTCCCTTTTTTACCGACGTTTGAATCATATCTGAGCAAAGCATATTTAAAACAATTTTGCATATTACGCTGCTTGTGACTGAAGGCTTTATAAAGTAGCAGGTCCTTTGGCCGTTTTGTGTGTGGCTAGTCAGGTCTCTCCTCTCCTGTCCAGACTTATGAAGGCCTGCAGCTTGTCATCCCCACCCCCCTAAAAAAAAATCTCCCCTTCACTTCTCGAGATTCCACCAAATTCCTGGCCAAATGAAGTCTTTGAGAAGCAGAGCAAGGACATTCCTCATCAGGGGGACACAATGCCCCCTTTCACCGTGGCCTGGCTCTGAAATTTCACAGGTGAAGGGAGTAACCGTAGACACTCGATGCTGAAAGAGGGAGAGATGCTGCTGGCTGGGGAAAGACTGGGGATGGGGGGGGGGGCAGAGGATTGATTCGCTAGATTAAGATAACAAAAAGTTGGCTTCTGTAAGCAGGATCAAACTTCTGCACCACAGTATTCTCAATAAATTAGATTTTAAAGTGGTTAAAAAGTCAAACTAAGAGCTCTCACTGGCTTCTGTGACTCTGTCAGTGGGACATTATCAAGTTCAACAAGTCTACACTATAAATATGAATGTTTTTTTTAAAATAAATCCTTCAGCTGATACGTGGACTCTCGGGTCCTACCCAGTTCTGAGATGTTAAATGGGCTCTTTCATGGCTGGGGGCTGGGAGGGGGCTCTGTGGTTGGACAGTGTGTATTTCAGCAGCCTGCATGGAAACTGTTAAAAAAAAGAAGTTGTTTAGAGGAGATGGAGCCTCTAATGGAGCAACGCAAACGTGTCTCAGGTGATCCTGCAGAGGACACCTGAGACACTGAGAAGGAGCTTCAGATTGAGGAGGAACAGCGGCTTCTGTCCAGCCCTCACACCTGATTCTCAGCAACGAGCAAACCGGTCCTCTTCCGTTTACGTTAATGCTGTCAGCGGCGTCTGGAGGAAGGCGCGTCCCCTCCTCGCCGTGTGTTTGGAACTCTTTATGTGTGTGTTTGACAAAGCCCATCTCTCAGGCTGGTGTGGAATACCAGAACGGCAGAAGAGTTCCTACTTCCTCCACCTTTAGAACCAGTTCTTCAGTCTCTGCAATCATGAAATTATTATTATGTTACAACAAAAAGACATGCCGCAATTCAGTCATTGGCTTTAAAGTTGCTAGGTGCTCTGTTTTAAAAGTATAGTTATCATCGTCAGTATTTAGTCTATAGCATTGGGGGACACATCGATCTGGTACCCATCTAAAGGTCTGTGGTCCCAGCACAGATCCCAGTTGCACCAGTGAAAGCTCCTCGGCATTCCCTCAGGCAGAACATCTGCTCGGAGCTGGACTCTGACACGGCGGTGCTACAGCGAAATGCTAACAAACTCTGAGGGACACTGATAGCATTCTGAAGTTTAGCTGAGCCTTCAGAATCTTCAACTTCAGATCTGAACCCGCCACCCTCCCTCCCGCTGTGTCCGCAGCTTTGGACATACATCTGCAGCTTCTGTTCATTCATTTGGTAAATTTACTCTTGTAAATGTTATTTCCAATAATTACCTGTGGCAGACAGTCAAACCACAACTA